>NC_091276.1:1953708-2279326 GCF_042100115.1 Alternaria dauci
AAGCCGACCAGCTGGACTTGTCGTCGCTCCCACAGCAAGTACCAACCGCCTCGCGAACCAAAGGCACATAGAAGTCTTTCTTCCTCTGGGTATACAAGAACAAGTACGGTGATGAGCTGGAGAACGAGGCCGATCAGAAGCGAGCAGAGCTGTCCGGCCAGCCAAACGCCCGAGGGTAGCAACAACACAAGAGCCTAGCCGAAAAGAGCTGACCGATCTGTTCTGGGACTTTGGTACTTCAGTGCCACCTCATTTGTCCAAGCAGGTGGCAGTTGAACTATCCAAAGCCATTGGGCTCAGAAAGCCCTTGTCAACAGAAATCATCACCGACATGCGCCTCTTTGCAAGGATCACCAAGAAAAGCGTCTGGAGGACACCAGCGTTTATCGAGTTCGTTCGAGCAACAGATCAAGACGACGAGAAGGGGATTCCCGAGGATGAACGATTTTCCGACGAAGAAAGCGACGAGCGCAAGAAGGAGGACGAGGACCAAGACAAGAAGGATGGCGTGGACCAAAGCAAGAAGGAGGGCGAGAAGGATAGCGAGGAGGAGGAGGGTCCACCGCGGAAGTGGTTCGCGTTCAACCGTACCCACGGCAAGTATCCAGAGCGCTTCAGGGCCCGAATGAAAGAGGCGGCCGAGGCATTGGAGTGGTACAATAACTTTGTGCGACGTATGCCAGAGTCAAAGAGGCCATCCGGTTGGTAGTTTTGGTATGATTCTTTCACGCGTCCTGGTCGCGTCAATCGCTTCACGGGTATACTATGTATGTAGACAGCCAAAATCAGTGGTGCCATACATGCAACGTGTAAGTTCGAGCATCATGCGACAATGCGCATGGAACGACTGGAATCCACGAGAGTGTAAAGTCGCTTTTTCAGTCTCCTGGGAGGCCTACTGTGTCGCGATAATCATTGGATTTGAGCTTTGGGGAACGGTTGAACGACTGGAATCGAAACGAGTACTTTGTCAAAATGAACCGATTTAGACCTAAAAGCATTATTCCTAGCGAAGAGTGACAAGATAATCGTAAGGGGAAGCAACAGGAGGAGCGACCCGCAAAGCGCAGGAGGTACACGCGTAGCAACGGGACGTGTCCTAGCTGTCTTCCACCACCATCACAAGCACGAAAAGCGATCGCATCACAAGATGGTAGACAGCGGTTGGGCTCAAGCCAGACAAAGTTATGATGTGTTGATGGAGTTGGGATGTCTCGTGGAGGTTGGAGCATCAGAACGCGTCGTCGCGTCGTTAGTGATCGGCAGATTTCTTAGCGTCGGCATAATGACATCACGCATGAACGCACATGCCTGGCAATGATGAGCTTCCCCAGCCTTCTACATTTATCATACACATCTTCCCATCAGCATACCAAATATACAGACGACCTGTACAAGGCATCACATCACTTAATATTTCCGGAATGTAATGCGGGAGCGGCCGAAGAACGTCGTTGTAAACGCATCCAGTTGAGCTGGCACGTGCGAGAGAAGTAGAGAAGTGCGAGAACGTGAGTAGTAGGTTCATTATTCCAACCTAATAGTAAAAGCATAGAGGCCAGGAAACCCCGCAACCAGCGCTTCGCCACTAGCCTTGAACAGGCTTCGCTCGTGCCCTCATCAATCGTATTTGTCCTCCACCGGGGAACTAAGCCGAGCGCGCGGAATCATTCAGCCGCGTTTGAGAAGGCAGCAGGGGAATACGATGAGTATACAGCCTATCGTCATTCTTGACTGACATTGTCCTTCCTCCTCCCTTCCTCGTCTGTACCCGTTGTCATCACCGCCTGCTCTTACCATCGGTCTCGTCCTCTGCATTAGACTTGACGCTATAGAAATTGTCGTACTGGGGCGGTTTGGCTGCCTTGTTCAGGCGAGGCGCGTGCTTGGGGCTAAACTTGGATTCTACAAGGCAGATGCGTGGCTTAGCAGGAACCTGGAAGGGGACATGATGCTGAATCTGTCTCTGATTCCTTCAAACCGCTCCTTCGCCTGCCGTCGGCGGTCTTTGGTGGCATGCTTGTTTGCTTGCCGGTTCGATAGGTCCGACTGCGATTGTGTGTTGAAGACGGTTCAGACGACGGGGGAGGACAGCGAGGGTGTGAGGGTGTGAGAGGCGGCGGTTGACGACGGGGTTAGTCTAGAGAGGGAGCTTTGGCGTTGGGGCTGGGTTGAAGGTGGTGCGAGGGCGAGGGGAGGTTTGGAGGTTTGGTAATGCTAGCGGCGCAATGGCGAGACTGAGAAGAGAGAGGTATAGGGGCTGGTTGGTGCAGAAAGCGGGAGGCTGCATCGCCCGATCAGCCAGGCTTTCTTAAGCTCAGGGCGAGGGGCATTGACGCAGTATGGGGGCGCGCAGCCTGCAGCAGCAGCCGCCGTAGAACCAGTCAGTGGCCTAGTGCGTGAATCTCTTAGCTCGTCCTCAGCCGTCTCTTAGGCCGTCTTATTATTAGTTGTCTCTCAGCTCGTCCTTGGCTTTCTCTCAGCTCTTCCTTAGCTACCCTTATATTCCGATTCGTCTATTGCCTCGTTGCTACAGCCTGTTCTTAGTATCGTACGGTATTCAGCATAGTGTTTATTGAAAAGAAAATTACTCTAGACATTCTTGTGCGAAGTTGATTTAGGAGATTTTTAGCGACGTGTCGGGGCTGCAACTACAGCACCTGGGTGAACCCTGATTACTTACGCAAGACAATCTTGCTGCCTGCTACGTGGAGTGATCTAGCTCCGCCACCTGTACGGTCTGATCGGATAGATCGAAGCCCACAGCCTGGATCTATACGTTAATTTGTTCCAATCGTTGTATTAGAACAATAACTCAGCCTCTTAGCTGAATTGCTCTGCAGAGTTGAATGCGAATGAATGCAAGAATAGTGCAGGTGGGGTTGAAGATACGAAACCTGTGGCTTTCTCTCCTGATATTCGTGTATGCACAATCTGGTGGAAGCCAAAGGCAAGCCTCTACCGTAAACTGCGAAGACTGAGCGTAGCTAAACCCAGCAGCTGATTCTGCAGGCGAATCTATAAGTACACTGTAGATCAGCCTCTTCTGCGTTGTACATGCTCTGAGATCGCTTCAGTCTCTCTAATCCACAAGAATCCTTCAACCCTCCACAATGTTCTTCACTCACTTGATCCTCGCTTCCTTGACTCTTGCGACCGCTCTCGCGAACCATCAATTCCACGCACTGAAACCGCACGCTTTCGACAAACGCCAAGAGTATAAACCAGACACGTACACATGTGGATTTGGGGAAACATGCGAGGAATCTTGCGGTGCTGGATCTCTACTTTGTAGTGATGAGGCCACATTCCTCTGCTACAACCCAGGGCAGGAAGACACATGTTGCGAACCAGGCTCAGCTGATTCCTGTGAGCGGCATACTAACGATGTATTATCTGCGTTTCTCTGCTCACACTCTTCATAGGGGGCTGTCCTGGCGGTGATTACTGCCTTGTCGAAGGCTACTGCTGTCCCAAGGAGGTAGACCCTCAAGCATGCGCTCTGGAATTCGGCGTTACCTTGCCAGCCGACTTCGTTGGCCCTACTGCCACACCTGGTATCTCGAATATAACCACTCCTGTCATTGCGCCTACTTCAGGAATCATTCGGCCGACCTCAGCATCGACTGGGCTTCCTGAGTTCACTGGCGCGGCCAGTCTGAGCACCGTTGCAGGTGGAAATGGTCTGTTGTATGCCGTCCTGGTCATGGTGGGCAACCTGTTTTAGGCTGCATGTTAGACTCGTTGGGGAACTGGAGGCGCCGAAAGCACTGTTTGGACTTGAAACAAATCATGAAACCATGGATTTTAGGACTTCTCCATGGTGGCCTATATCTACCCAATACAGTACAGGGAGACGAACGCTTACCCAACTGTAGCCTCTTGTGTTTGGTAACTTTTCCTGTTCCTCGCTAGCTCAATTAATCGGTGCTTCCGTTACTGATGCTTATGCCGTAATGCACTCTTCTTCGACAATGGCGTCTTTCTTTGAACAGAATGTTGGGCTAATCTTGCCTGAAGAGAGATCAGCACGAGTTGCAGGCAGATCTGGAATAGTACCTCACTCATCTCGAATTCTAATGTTTGCGGTATTTCTCATCATTACTCGTCTCGACCATTCAGAGTCTAAATCAGCTGCCAAGAGTCCCAAACTCAGTTGCCGTTCTTTCAGCTGAGGCTGAGTGCACAGATCAATGTCCTTCTTCCTTGCGTCTCGCATCCTAGGCTGCCTTCCACCGTGGGGAGGTGATATTTATCGTACAGTTGCGTCGTTTGGTGCCGGAAAAGCATAGCGAGCCTGGTCGGCGTGAGTGTAAGATGAGCCACCAGAGTACACTAACGGCGCTGTATTTGGTGTTTGTTGCCCATTGACATAATGTGGCGCGTGAGCTGCATGCAGAGCAGAATCTTTTCGATGTGCGGACAATGCATGCTCGTGGAGAGGCTGCGGACACTCGGCGCCTACAGCCTCAGACTCCACTACAATCTTCAACCGCCATGACTCGGGCTCTCGTTCTACCCAGCACTCTCTGTCTAACAGGTCGTCATCTGTGTTTGCAGCCTTGGTCTTCTTCCACGTCGTGTTGGCCTTTGTAACCGGTCGTCGAAGGCGACCATCGAATCCAGGCTCGTGATGACACTTCGCAACCAGACATGGAATGTTGCTATCATGAAGGATATTTGCAGCACCGACTAGTCCAATGGGCTCTTCCGCTAATATGCTCGGATTTCTGTGCAAGTAGATGATGAGGTAAATGGTCTCGACAATGAGTATGGCGAGAATGACGAGCATAGCAATCGCCACAGGCTCCACAACATGCAGTCGGTTTTCAGGTATGTGCAAGACGCCCTCCTGCTGAATCTGCTGCGCCAAGGGTGGGTAGAACTTATCAAGGCAGAGCATTGTATAAACAGCTGGGTATACAGTGCTCGCAGCCCTAATCAAGTTTTCTTCCGCAAAGTCCAAACCATTGCTGTCGATGTACCTAGCCACCAATTCTGCGAGGCGATCCGGTGTACTGACCTTACTCCCAACGTTTATGGATTGTACGTTGACGACGCCCTGTTCGAACTGTTGGCGTTTTAAACCGGGCAGTTCTTCGACCACCCGAGAGGTTTCTGAGAAAGAAGGCGTTTCTGTCAGTCGACCATTGAAGTCTGTACTTCTAATGATGCCGACTGTGCCATTGACACTCCAATACGAAGGAATGCAGGATATCAGGGTCGGGTCTTGCATGTCGCCAGTTGAATCGACTGGAACGGAGAAGAGCACCATGCGTGTGCGACCGGCGACGTCAGGGCAGTCCTGCTGGGAGAGCGCTCCGACGTAGTAAACATTTTGGGATCCCACAGCAATGTCTCCAGAGATCAAGCAATCGCGATCGGTAGCCGAGAAAGCTCGAAGTTTTATGTTGTCCGTTTCGGTCTTTGTGGTGAATGCTGCGTCACTGATGACTTGGCAATCGAGGGAAAGTTGAGAGGTGGTTGCCGGCAAAGAGATGGTATAGTTCTTAAGGCCTTGTTTAGGTGCAATGCGTGGAAGAGGGAAGTGACCCTCAGTCCCAGGGGGATAGGGAGCGGTATAGATCCAGGAGGCAGAAACGAAGTCGAAGAGGCGACCATAGTCGACGACGGTGATGTCGGTAGTCGTATCAAGTGTGGAAAGTAGACTAAACGTTGCGTCGGTAGCAGAAAGCTCTTCCCCTTCGGCGAAAAGGCCTCCAGTCAGCGGTACTAGCGCAATCGATACCATGAAGGAAAACAGCATGCATAGGCCAAGAAATGTGTGACTATTCTGAATAGCCTTGTACCATGCTACGATGCCAAATGATGTGCGATAATCAACATATATTGACTTTCGTATCTTGGTAGGGCGGACAGATGAGGACTTGTGTAACTCGATAAATGGTGTCTCGACAACGAGAGCTGCGACGACAGCTTCACGGAAGAGGCGATAGAGCGTAAGAATGATGACTGGTAGCGTTGTCCATAGCAGAGGTTGACCGCGGTCGAGTGCGCCTTGCACGCTGAGAACTGCCGAGCCAGATCCTCGAAATTCAATGTCAATGAAGCCTTTGCGTAGGTACGAAAGAACCCAAAGAGCTACGATGGTGCTAATGAGGCTCACTTCTGCGAACAAGAGAAGAGACACGATCGCGGGACGGAGAACGATGGACCGCCATTGAGCTCTTTGGTGCGGCATGGTGGAGGTTTACGCAGACGGTATAGTTCTTATTTTTGATAGTTCGAAGTCGTCGAGTTGCAGGCTGAATGTCATTAGAGCAAATGCTGTGGACTGGGCATATGGGTTTGCTGCCCACCTGCATTGTTATCTTGCCTGCGTCCTCAAGCTGAACGCACATGCCACACATTTCGAAATATTTCGGTTGGCTTTTACCAGATCAAGCTCGTTGGCTGCTAGGTTTTTAGCTTTTGGCCAAGGCTCGTATTCGTTAGCTTCCAAGGTTGTCAGGTGAATTAGCTTAAGCGAGGCGTCAAAAGCGATTCAAGATCCCATCAGCTGAAGATGCCCGGGCACGCCCAAAACACGGTCTCGTGCAGAGCCAAGGACAAAAATGGCCTGAGCTTTTGGTAACGCAGAATTGGGCGACGTTGGCGTGTGTTAGGGAAGACGGGAGGATGAGGGGTTTGCTCGGCATTCCTAGTCGGTGAAAGTAATTAAAGTCAGCCCTGGAGAGATCTATGACTACCTAGGTACAGCTCTTCTGAACAAATTCACCTCTCAGAATGGCAATTCAACTCATGACTTCCGCCATGATCATAAGCGTCTTGATAGGTCTTTCGGTCCTAACAGCGGCCCAGTCAGACCCGTTTATCATGAATCCCACAGACTGCCTAGGAACTACTGTTACCTTGAGCAGCTGCACTTCGATGCTCAACAAGGCCCAAACCTGTTTCGATACAGACGACCCAGACGTACAGGCAGGCTGTTACTGTCCACAGAGCGTATTGAACTACATTGCAGGGTGAGTGGTTTACGCGATTTGCGGCTTGCTCATAGGTACCTAGGTAGGCTGACAAGACGCAGTTGCCACCAGCAAATGTGGGACTGCTTCCCCAACACATTCATCGACGGCCTCTTCGAAGGAACCACCGGGTTTTACTATAGTTGGTCCACAGTATGTCAAGAAGTGTTCACATATTCGCCAACAACCATGATTGTTACAAAGCCACCGGCATACGACCAAGAGTTCTGTAACAACGTTGCATTGGACTGCGACAGTTTAACAGTGTCCATGACGTCGTGCAATTCGGCGTATAGCACGGCAGCCGCAGATCTCAACAGCTGTCTCTGCAACGATGATATGCTATATTATGGATCGCGATGCGACGTTGATGCCAACGAAAGATGTCTGAGGAGGACATTAGATCCTTCGTCTCTTTATTCGAACAAGATATGCGGAGGAACTGTCCAGACGGGACCAACAAGTCGTCTGTCTCTTGCTCCTAGCAGCACAATCTCACGTCTAGAACCAACAAGCTCATATGTCCCGCCCGCGCCCTCGTCAGTTGTAAGTCCTAGACCTGCGGCAACATCGGGATCGACTAGCGATGGGGTGGCGCGACAGGCAATGGGCAAAAGGTCTACAATAGTAGTCTTTGCCCTTGTTATTGCAGTATCGGTTGCCTAGGGTGTCGAACTAGGGAGTACCTGTATTTAAATCCAACAGAATATTATAGGGAAGTCCTCTACACACTGTGGTTCGCGCATATCAGCACGACCTTTTTTCCGGCCCAGCAATCGTCACTCTACCTAGGTGTATCCGGATACGCATCCCGTACAACAGTTTTTCTTTTCGAGGGATACCTAGCTGCCCCGCATGATTGTCAACTTATGTGCCCCTTCAACTCGCGATACCATGGTTGCCATCTTGATCCATCCCATGGTTGCCGTCTGATCATCCCCTTCAGGGCTACATCATCCCATGGTACCTCATGCGATGACGCATATCAGCTTGCAATTGAGCCAATCACAACTTCCACAATTCTCAACGATCTGAACGAACAGGTTCTCTCAAACGAGAGAATTCGCAAGTAAAAGAATGCCCCGGATGATTATTCGCGAGCTTGATATCGCAGATGCAGCTGACTCCGCGCGTGCTTACTGAGCAAATGAACTACCGTGTCTGTGCGTTCGATGAACATGGTCGTTCGATGAACACCCCCACCACCAAATATTTTTAAAAAAATGAAGCTGTAGAGCTACTAAAAGTCGTAATAAAATTGCGTAAAGCTAGGATTATACTATATACAGCCTTATGAAAGTTTTAGCTTATTTAGAATATTTTTTAGGGGGCTAGATTAGCTAGGAGCGGCGACTACGCGATAGGTTTAGTAATATAGTAGTTATAGCTTTTATATAAGATAGAGTAACCCTAATACGTTTTTAATACTTTATAGATAGCTTATAAGGTTATAAAGCCTTATGTTTACCCTTTTAGGCTAACTATATAGCTTTTTTAGCGTCGCGAAGCGCTTTCTAATACTATTTTTTAGCTATCTTATCTTCTTGCTGCTGCCTCCTAACCTCCTAAAGTCTCTTACGCTTAACACGCTTCTCCTAATATACCTAAAGCTTATAAAGTCGTAATTACTCTATTACCTACGCCCTCTTAGCTTTTTAAAGTTATAGTTATATAGCTTATTATTATTATAATACCTTATTATCCTAAGCTTATTAAATATATCTTAGTAACTAGAAAATAGCTCCTCTATAGTAATCCTTAGGGTTATTAAGTTATAGAGTATACTTCTTAGTTTCTCTCCTCTTCTTAATAGCTTAGGACTTCCTAAGGCCCCTAATTTCTCTATAAAGGATACTATTTTAGGTAGTAATATAATATAAACTTTACTAAAGCTTTTTAATATCCTTATTACTCTAATCTTTAACTAAATAGCGTATTATAGACTCTAATTTAAGCTAGTCCTTAGCACTAAGTACTAAAGTTAAGCTTTTATCTAAATCTAATACCTCCTTATAAAATTTTTAGAGTATAACCTTAGGGTTAGGTAGGTATATACCTATTACTTTAAAGGACTTTTTAATTGCTAGAGGTTTAAAAGTAGTAGTCTAAGCCCTCTAAAAAAATAAGAAGAAGTCTCTTTTTACTATATTAAGTAACCCCTAACTACCCTAGAGGTATACTATTAACTAGGTTATATAGGCACTAGAAAGAGGTTTAAACATCCTAACGTTAAGTAGTTAAAGTGTATAGGTTACGTAAGGTAGAAATATAGCTAATAGGATCTTATTATTATAGTAATAATTAATAAAATCTATTATTATATAGGATCTATAGCTATTAAGGAGTAGTAATTAGTACTTAGTTAAAGTATATTATTTAGTCTCTTATTTAAAAACCTCCTTAAGCTAAGCTAACCTAATATTATTATTACTCTAGCTAGAGGGAGATAAGGTAAAAAAGACTAAATACTTTTATAGATTAATAGCGTCTATCTAGCTTAATTAAACTACTCTATTAGCTGCCTTATAGATAAGTAAAGGGCTTAAAACTAACCTATCTAAATAAATATAAGCTAGGACTATTATCTACTTAGTTAAGCTATCTTAAAGCGCTTAAGTAACCCCTTTTTAGCTATATAACGCCTTATTAAAGACGCGTTTTATTCTTCTAATTATACTAAGTTAAAACCCCTTCTTATCTATATTAAATATATAGGTAGGTTGTACTTAATACTCCTCTATCTTTTAATATAAAAGCTTAAAGTGTAAGTAGTATTTATCCCCTAAATTAGCGTTATAGCGTAATTAATCTATCCCCTTAGTGTACTAAGAAATAAGATAGTTATTATTCTAGTTAATAAAGCGTGTAACCTAGGTTTCTAAGACCTCTTTTCTAGCTAAAGAATTTACGAATCTCTTTATTATAGTCCTTATAGGAGGTATACGACGCTTAGTAAGCGTTTTAATGTATTTTATAAGCTTAGATTTATGTTATAGATGTAGGGATAGCTTACGTAAGCTATAGCGCTTAGTTTCGCCCTAGTATCTTTGAGCGAGCGTAACGCGGTTAATGTTATACTTTTTAGCGACTTATTAGTACGAGAAATATTCTCCTAGGTTACGTAATTTGATTTCTGCAATCGCTTCTTAAATTAGGTCTATATTAGTGGAGTTATAACGCGTTGAGGTGTTGTTGTTGTGGTAGTGGGGGTGTTTATCGAACGACCATGTTCATCGAACGCACAGACACGGTAGGCACGGTTGTAAGCCCCGCACTCAGCCTCCTTCCGGATTTCCAAGCCGTGGTAACTGCGGTTGATAAGTAAGCAGCTTTGAGGCGCATCGTCATGTTAAATACGTAGGTCCCCGGTAGTACTCAAAACACCAAACACACTTATATTCTGTTCGTGTGTTCTACGATGCTTGACCACGTCGCCATCACCGTTCCGACATCGCGTTTCGAAGAAGTCACAGCCTGGTACCTGGCCGCGCTCGCACCGCTCGGCTACAGCAAACACAAGGAATTCCACAATCGCGGTGTCGGCCTAGGTCCGGACAGGTCAAATATCGTCTTCTACATCACCGCCAAGGAGGGGGCCGAAGTAGCTGCTACCCACATCGCATTTCGGTGCACTGATAGAAAGACGGTGGAAACATTCCATGAAGAGGCAGTGAAAGCAGGTGGGAAAGACAATGGGAAACCCGGATGGAGGCATCAGTATCATGCCAAGTACTATGCTGCCTTTGTGATGGATCCTGTCGGGTAAGTGTCGTCCCCAATCCGTTGTTACTGTGTCCATCTGACCGACGTAGGAACAATGTAGAGGTCGTGGATCATGATGTTCAACGATAGATCCAAGCAATACTGGAACGTGGATGCCTCGGCATCGTTCGTGGACCTCGGAAGCCTCAGTTTTGCCGCCTGTCGTGCGGAGTCGATTTCTGGAGCATCGTAGCCTCCAGGTTGAGCACCTCCATTTGCCTGTTGGCGCTCCATGTGTAAGGGGTGGCCTGCCTTTTGAGCTGCTTGCCCTTGGCCTGCTCTCTGTGACTTGGGCCCGAAGCCCTCTTCTTAGCCGCAGCTTTCTTGGCTGCTTCATATTGCGGCTCGCGCTTCTTCAACTCCTCTTCTCTTTTCTCTCCTTTGAGGAGGCGGCCGGTCGATGATGTCTGCACAGGGTGGTCCAGAGGCATCATTGCCGTGGGTGGCCGCGCCGGTGTCCCGTCTGGTGAAAACGCCCAGAAGCTTTCCTCGGGGCCTTCTGGAAAGCATATCCACTGCATGAAGTAGAGCATCGCCGAGTACTCGCGATCTCTGTCCGTCGCACCTTGGGGTGTGGCCAACGGTGCTCCGTCATCAGCGCCTATCAGAATGAAGTCTCGTGTAGTAGACATGTTGTTGGATGCTGGCTTTGTTGATGTAGTATGTTGAAATTGAAACGAGTGGTCCAAATCACAAAGAGGACGTCACTGCGATCTGCTGTGGCCGTCGTGCAAACGGATGTCTTGGCAGCCACACTGCCCTGTTAAATTCTCGTCACTTGGGCGACTGACTCTTCCGCAGATCCAATCACTCATACCATTCACATCTACCTTTTACCTCAATACGAAACCATCATGGCCAAGGGCACGAGCGCGTTGAAGCGGGCAAGTGACGGAAATCAGAGTCAAGCAAGCGCCCTCAAGAAGTTGAAGAGGGACGTCAAGGAGTTGAAGGAAGACAAGAAGAAGAGTGAGGAGGAAGAAGAAGAAGAAGAAGAAGAAGAAGAAGGAGAGGGCGAGGAGGAGAGCGAGGAAGAGAGCGAGGAGGAGAATAGCGAGGCGAGGAGTGAGGAGAGGAGCGAGGAGGAGATGACGGAGGAGGAGAAGAGCGAGAATGAGACAACGGAGGAAGAAGAGAATGCGCGCGCGGCAAAGGTTCGTATAATCAGCCGGCTATATTCCTCATCTGTCTATCCAAATACTAACACTGACGTAGGAGCTCCAGGAAAAACGGGAGGAGTTACGAGCCGCCCTCAAGGATTTGCAGAAGCTGGACAAGAAGATTGCGAAGCAGCGGGAGATGATCGGTTTCTTGAAAAGGTCGAACGAGGCCATCAAACAGGCCATGGAGAGACACATCAACCCGGAGGACGTGCGCGTCATTGAAGAAACCTTTCTTCGCTTTGCGAAAGAGTAAAGGTCACACACAACAGCTCGAGAGGGCAAGAGAACACTGTGATCAAGATCAGTATGAGTTCAAGAAAACGTCACATTTTATGTCGCAATTCATTTACTTGTACTTCTGTTACAAGTACTTAGAATGGTTATAGAAACTTATGGTGTAGCTGGCCAAGGACGTTATTGATCTCTAGAGAGACTGAACAAAACGCCTCTCTTCTTCTTTTTCGCCTCTACACGCCTAACAAGCCTCTTTATCTATCAGATAAAGTAACTCAGAGCTATCACCTTATCCTTTTCGCCCTCTCTTCTTCTCCCTCTCCTTCTCCTGTACACTATCTATTCTACTCCTGTAGCTTCATATACATTTTCAATTGCAACTAAACTAAAGGGATAAAAAATGAATGGCATTGCAAAAAACGATGTTTTCTTATGTCGATACTAAAATTTTCACATGTCAGCTCATTCAAATGATTAATCTCCATTTTTATTGGAGTCAAAAAGTTTCCACAATGATTATACTGTTTGTGCCACGGCGGGCTCCATTAGATGTCATCCTTTGAAATTCTATTCTCTATTCTCGTCTCGATCGCTCCTACTTCTTGTGCACTAAATCCAACAACGACGCGAACGGATCGGCACCGTGACGTCTTGCCTTGGCCTTCTCCGAATCCCCTTTCTTGGGGGTTGTTGATGCCAATGTTGGAGGCAGCTTCACAACGACATTCTCTCTTGTCATCTCCATCTGTAGCGTATGCCCCCGACTGCCTTCGTCACCAGACTTGTTGATCTCCTCCTTCGCCTGCCTTACGCCCTTGGCAAGGCCGTCAGCATAGCCGACTTCTCTTCCAATCTTCATGCCCTGCTGCATTCCGACTTCCTTGCCTTGCTCCAGTCCTATCTTCAGTCCTTCTGCTAGTCCCTGCTCAAACCCGAGTGCCAGGCTTTCTGTGATGCCGGCGCTTCTGCCCTCTTTGATGCCTTGGGCGTGTCCGTCGTCCTTTCCAGCACCAAAGCCACGATCGTAAACTTCCTTGCGAGCCTTGGGCAACAAATCCCACAGAGATATCGTCGCGGCGTCGGTCTGTACCGCGCATGAAACTGTCATGGCGGAGGCTGGGTTGGTCTGCGAGACCGGAGTGGCTGTGCCAGATTTAGTGAGGTTGTTAGGAAGGCAAGAGATCTGGTCAGGTAGAAGGAGCTGTCAACAAAACTAGGGCTTGGCGAATGTCAAACGGCAGGCGGTATGAAGACGGCTTCACCTCTCACCGGGCACTGATATGCGATAAAACACCCGGAAGCACTCGAGTGGCTCCATCGCAGTCATGAAATAGGAGAGCAGTCTTGCGTCGGAGGATGTGGTCGAGGTGTGGATGAAAGGAAACAATAGGCCTCCACCAGGAGACTGAAAAGCGGCTTTACATTCCAAGAGGATGTGTCTAAGACGTCGCTCTACACGCTGTCAGTAGCACCTCGTAAATGCTAGGAGTCATGTGTGAAAAGTAGAATCTGAACTGATACTCAATCCAAAGCAACGTATACGTACATGTGCGTGCGAAACCATATACAATACCAACTAATAATACAAGCCGAGCACGTGCTATGCAATTCCAAACAGTTCAGCACCGCGAGCTGCTCGTCTGCGCTACAATTCCTTCAAAATTTCCATTTTGCTGCACCGCGAACTAATAGTCGAACCGATCTGGCAGCACGAGAGGAGCCACCAACGTCCATGTGTAAATGCCGTAGCAGACCCATGCGCTGATGATCTTTGCCCAGCTGGCCCAGTATGTTCGTCCGACGGGGACGAAGCTACCAGACACATCCTTCTCGTCGAAGTTGGTGGTGAGAAGAGTAGCGACCCATGTTGTGCTGAGGAAGAAGATAATGTGGAAGAGAGTGTAGTTGTATTGCGTCGCGTTGCGCTCGTCGTCACGCGGGTTCTTCTTGCTAGAAGGCTCATCGTCCTCGTCCTCGCTGTCTGAGTCGTCGAGAGCAGAAGCGGGAAGCGAGCCAGACTCTACAGCGGCGCGCAGGGCAGCTTGGCGCATGTCACGGCGGGACTCGGGTTGTTGTGTGACGAGACCGTGCTCGTAATCGTCGGTGCCGACTTGAGCGTAGCCGTTTCCGTGGGGGTTGCCTTGGGCGCCAAGAGCGAGGCCGTACGTTGCTGCGCGGGTGGTGGTGTAGGCAACGGTAACGAAAGTGACGATGGCGCCGATGATGATAGTCGCCTTACGAGTTCCACGGGCGCGGATCAAGGGGTTGCATTGATGATCGTCAGGTTCCATGCCCACAGCGGACAAGGTGAGGTACGTGCAGTAGACGGCTACGATGGCAGACTGGGCGAGACCTGCTCGGGGATTTACGTCTTGTACTGCGGGGTGGATCGAGGCGACGGATGAAATCAAAAGCAGAATCAAGTTGATCTGTCGAGGTCAGCCAGCTTCGGGGAACAAACAGAGTCGCACTTACCGTGATAGCTGCCTGGTTCATGCCACATCCGCTCTTAGCAAAGAAAATGTACATGATAATGGTCATGGCGATTGAAGCGAGGTACATGGACATGGCACTACCAACGAGCATGCCTGTCCAAACGCGCGACTCGGTGGTTTCAATCTTCTCCTGGCAGTATTCGGCCCAGTTATGCGCCAGGTCCACGAGCAGAATGAGTCCAATGAGAAGGAACAGACACGCGCCAATCATGGCAAAGTAGTTGCCCCAGACGATGAAAAAAGAGTTGGGGATGAAGAAGGTCAGGACGATCATGCCAATCCAGCCCATGATCTTGGGGAGCCAGAAACCGTTCTGTATGGTTGCGCGACCGTCCTTGGAAGACCGTACTCCGATAAGCATGAGTGCCATAATGACGTGGAAGAAACCGAGCGCAAAGTTGATGCGCTGTACCGCGACGTATCCGTAACATTGCTCTCCGTGGCATTTGATGTCGACGTAATCCAGAGTGAGGTGAGCCAGCTTCTTCATGGCCCAGTCGGTGAGCATGATCCATGAAACGATCGAGTTGACCAGAAGGATGAGCGCGTATGCGATACGAGTGGCGATGCTGCGCGACAGTCAGTACACGCCCATACATATTTCCCAATACTCGTAAACCATACCTGTTACCGCATTTTCCTCCGCAAGAGCCCATGACGGCGCTGCATGTCGCGGCGCCACAGCAGGAGGCGGCAACGCTCCAGACCTGGCCATGTTAGCGGCGCGCAATCGTGATGGAGCGTGTCAACATACCGTGCCCATGGCGGGCATGGCCATAAAGGGGAGGGATAGTAGGGCGCCCATGGTCGAGATGCGCTAGGTCGCCTGTGTGGTGTTGTGGACAAGTCGGGGAGGCACGAGGAAGAAGCCGGTGACGTTCGCGCGCTTGCGTTGCGGCTCCTTCCGCCAAGCCCAGCGCCTTGGCCGTCTTATCTCCGATCAGCTGCAACGGCCATGCTTCACCAACACTCTCCCGCTCACTCTCTCATCCTTCAGACGTCGGAGTGGCGTACCGGCGCCCGCCTGACTTTTTGCTTGTTTAGTGCTATAGACTTCCTTCACGTCCCTCTTTTCCTGCCCCTTATCTTGCACATCTTTGCCTGCGGCATTTGCTTCTCGGCTCAACAAGTGCCGATATCAGCTCCAGTCCGCTGCGATTGCGCAACTCGACACCTCCCGCATTCGATGACCAGCGCGTTGCAATAACACCTCACTCACACTGACCAAGATGGTCGCCGAAGAACAGCCTCCTACACACAAGAAGACGCGCATTATTTCTGTTGTTGCTGCGACCGCAATCGCCCTTGCCTGTGGCACAAATGTACGTCTCCGGCACGCATCCGAGGCGGGATGCTGACAGACATCAGTATGCCTACTCTGCATGGGCACCACAGTTCGCCGATAAACTCCAACTCTCTGCGACTCAGAGCAATGTCGTCGTATGTCACCCTACATGCCGCCCAAATACGAACCTCGTCTTACAATCCTAGGGCACGGCTGCCAACTTGGGCATGTATGCGTCTGGCATACCCATGGGCATCATAACGGATAGGAAGAGCCCCAGACTCGCCGCCATCATTGGCACGTTTGCGCTCTTCGCTGGCTACTATCCCATCAAGCTTGGTAGGATACCCATGCCCGATTATTGGATCAACGTCTGACTGTGGCAGCGTACGATGGAGGCCCAGGCTACATGAGCGTCGCTCTGATATCCTTTTGTTCCTTCCTGAGCGGTGTAGGCAGCTGTGCTGCATTCCAGGCCGCCTTGAAGACAGGTAACAATCTCGACAACTCCTGGAGGACGTATGCTGAACTTGGTAGCGACACTCAACTGGCCAACCCATCGCGGATCGGCCACCGCTTGCCCATTGGCAGCTTTTGGCTTGAGCGCCTTCTTCTACACTCTCATCGCCGGCCTAGCGTTTCCAGGCGATACCTCCGGACTGCTCATGATGCTTTCTCTTGCGACCTCACTAGTCGTTCTAGTATCCATACCCTTCCTTATTGTCGTCGACCACAAGACTGGCACTGGCTATGCTGTCCTACCCACCAGCGAACGTGTGCGACGCAACTCCAACGTCCTCCATAGGACAAAGTCCAACGGGACCAGGTACAAGTCATCTGCTCTTCCACAAGAAGAAATCAGTAAGTCAAATTCTCTTTTCCCACCTCTGCTACCCCCCTGTCACCTGCCAACCGCTTCTAGCAGCCGAAGAAGAACAGGACCGTCCATCAACCGAAACCTCGTCTCTCTTATCGTCCGGTCCCGGCGACGTTATCGACGATGGCGACGACGCAGCAAGCAAGAAGTCGACTAAGTCATGTATAGATATCACCGGGCTGGCACTCTTGAACAAACCAGAATTCTGGCAATTGTGGGTACTTATGGGTCTCCTGACGGGTGTTGGTTTAATGACGATCAAGTACGTATCCCCTGAATCTTATGTGTCGTCGCCGCTGATCAGTACAGCAATATTGGTCACGATGTCCAGGCTCTCTGGAAGCACTGGGACGACTCGGTCAAGAACGATTTCGTCGCTCACCGACAGCTTTGGCACGTCTCGATGATCTCACTCTGTTCGTTCCTGGGACGTCTATCTTCCGGAATCGGTTCCGATTTCATCGTCAAGAGACTGCACCATTCGCGGTTTTGGTGTGCTGCTATTTCAGCCACCATTTTTGCTCTGGCCCAGGTCGCCGCCATCCGCATTGAAGACCCGCATCATTTGTGGGCTGTGTCCGGACTCTCCGGTCTCGCATATGGTGTTTTGTTTGGCGTGTTCCCAGCGCTTGTCGTCGATGCTTTCGGCCCCGATGGCTTCGCTGTCAACTGGGGCTTCATGACTGTGGCACCTGTCGTGAGCGGCAACGTCTACAATCTCTTCTATGGCGCTGTGTATGACTCCAACTCGGTGGTCGAGCCGGATGGTCAACGCGGATGTGAGCTGGGACTCAAGTGTTATCGAACAGCGTACTATGTTACTCTCACGTCGAGCATATTGGGCATCTTTGCTTGTTTCTGGGGCATCTACGGCGAGCATGTAAGGAAGAGGCGCGAGCTGGAAGAGCACGATGGACACAGGGATGCTTGATCTTGTCTCATTTTCTTAGGTGAAGATGGTGTGGAGGTGATGATAGAAGTTCTCCTTGAGCCTCTCTACGCCTGCTAGTGGACTGTGGTATTGGTAGTTGGTGTGTTTCCTCTTTCACATCGGGCTTGTGCTCAGAAATCCGAGCAGTGGTATTTGGCAGACCATCTTTTCGTAATGTGGCTGTTGCCACGATACACGACTCAGTAGTCCTTTGAATATCCACCACCCTCTTTCATAGCCAGGTCAAAGTAGCTGAGTCGCACCGGCTTCTGCTCTTGCTTTGCCAAACCCAGGCTGAATACCCTCTGGACGAACACAACAGGCAACAGGCACTGAGTGTATAATGTTCTTGCGCCCGTTGGAATTTCGTTGTCTTCCTCATCTGCCTCGTGACCGGCGTAAGAACACCTGCTTGGCTACATGTAAGCTTGACAGCTGTAAATGTGGCTTTCATGCATGCGCTGTGCACGTAAGACGCAAACGATGGATGCTCATGATTCCACGGATTGGTACAGTCAGTAGTCGGATACATCACATTCTCCAGGAAGAAATAGACATGTCTGTCTCATCCGGCATCAACAGGTGCTTTGGACTTGTTCTTCGACCCAGGCGGCCTTCCCTTTATCGTACGGCGCACAACTGGTAGACGCGTTTTGGGGCGACCGACGGAGCGCTTCAAGCCGGTGGGCATGATGTCTGGCGGTGCAGGCGTGTTCCTGGTTTTGGTCTTTGATCCTGGGGGCCGTCCCGTGACGTGACCACCGCTTGGGTCTTTGACAACGTCTGGGATCTGACCACCGCGCGGCTTGGGCGACCTATCCGACCATAGTTTCACGGGTCGACCAACAGGTCTAGATGTCTTTTCCTCCTCTTCAGCAACGGAGGAAGCTTTTTCTTCAATGGGTGCGAGCTGGTGGATGAGCTTGACCGTTTCCTCGTCGAGAGTGTCTCTACCTGGGAAGATAGGCGAGCCCATCCAGGTCAACTGGATATCTTTCCTGGTTCCCGCATTCTTGAACTTGGCTCGGATCTTCTTTGACACCTTTTCATCCTTGCCTACCTCCTCCTCAGGCTCGGCCAGTAGAGCCCGCGGAGTATGCCTCAATGTGACACCCACGCCTTGAAGTCCTTTTTCAGATGCCGCCCGATTCCAGACGAATTGCTCAATTAACCCTTCGCGAGAAATGAGCACAAATCCCATAGGCCATCGACTCTGTCCCATAGCCCTCAAAACTCCTATCGTAGCCTTCCTTGTCGTGACCAACAAGCCCATGACATCCTTGTTCTGCCAGGCGGGTGGTATTCCTTGGAAAGATCCTTCGAGTTCGCGAATTTGGCTCGGGCTGCAGACGATCCTCCGTGACTTGCACTGTATGATGATAGGCAAAGGCTCTCTTAGAGGCGCCAACACCCAGTGGCCTATCAGGTCTATACCCGCGTCTCCGCCACGGCCTACGCGGAGGAGAGAGAAGCCTAGGCGCATGAGCGCCAGTGCAGACATGTATTCATAAAGTGTGCCGATGGAGACAGTCGACGTCAAGGACTTGCCGGTACGCTCCGCCCATTCGATGTACGAAGGGAGCGAGTTGTGATGTTTCGAGCCAGGCGAAACTATCAAGCTGGGTAGATCAACAGGCGCGGCATTGCGTGCTGAGGTGGTTGCGATCCGGTGCGGGACACGGTGCGGAGTAGTCCTAGGGAGCCATGCAAGGATGGGGGTTCGGTTGGGCCATGATGGGCGGAGGAAAGGTTGCATCACGGTATCCTGAAAGAACGTTCGGGATGTGACATATTTGGAGCGACTTGACGCGGCCGAGGGTCAGAGCCGGTGTCCGGCAATGCTGTGGGTGGAGTAGAGAGGAAGCGGATGCGCATATATTTTAGGGGTTTAGTGACGCGCTAGGCTAGCCCGACCGTCATCCCTGCACGTCGCATGCCACCACTCCGCTCCAGTGAGTACTCTCTTTCAACAAACACTCTCATTCTGAATTAACCAAATTTGCTCCTGGGTCAACTCCTTCCGTTTCCAGTTCAAAGCCTTCGCGCCATCTCTGCTACTATACCCGTACGCGCCTGCCATCATGGGCGACATCCTCACCCAAATTCAAGATGAACTGGACATGGTACTGCCTCTACACACAGTACAACGTGTCTCGTGCTGACAAAAACAGCTTCTGAACCAGATGTCAGCCGCTCTGCGCGAGATTCGCGAGAATGCGCCACCAAGCATTCCCCCAGGCCAGCCACGCCTCGACACCTTTGCCGAACTCGAAGCTCGCACCGCCGCCGAAAACGCCCAACAGAACCCCACGACAGATGCTTCACAGCAGGCGACTGCGCCTCCAGCCAGATCTTCACCAGAGCAGTTTCAAAAAGATCTCAAAGAACTCGCACAGGACATAACGTTGAAGGAGCAGCAGATTGAGAGGCTGATCGCACACCTGCCGGGGTTGAACTGGAGCGAGAAGGAGCAAGTGGAGAGGATGAAAGAACTGGAGAGACAGTTGGAAGATCTGGAGGGAGAGAGAGTCAAGGCAGTTAAGGACAAGGACACGTTGATGAAGATTGTGG
Organism: Alternaria dauci; assembly: GCF_042100115.1. NCBI lineage: Eukaryota > Fungi > Ascomycota > Dothideomycetes > Pleosporales > Pleosporaceae > Alternaria > Alternaria dauci. Next base: position 1,974,013 of record NC_091276.1, read on the forward strand.
AGGACAAGATAGCAGGCGTAAGCAGGGTCCGATGAGCTGTCAATCTGCCTAAACGCATCCTCGGCGACGGCACGCCAAATCCGTACGACTTCCTCCAGTTCAGGTACCGTGGATTCTGCAAAACGATCTGTTCGACCCACCCTGGCACCGACTTATGCTTGCCACCTCTACAAAGACATCATAGCGTTATCGTGTAGTCCCCGCACCGACGCCAACTACAAAATGTTTGTTCGAGCCTCGCACCTAGTCGCTCTTCTCGATTTCAGTCTTGGACACGATATGATAGCCACCAACGTCGTCGCTCTTAACCTTGACCATACCACACTCGTTCAACCACAGGCTATTCACCGACGTATCGACATCCTCAGCATGGTATACCCTTTTCGGCGTCACCGGTCTCCTCACGATGATGTACTCTGGCTTTCTGGCACTCTTCTTCACATCCCCATCCTCGTCGTCACTGCCCAACGACCGCCCGGGCTCGTGACTACTCTCAGAATCCTTGATCCCGAAGAATCTACCGAACAAGGATGATATCCTCGACTTTGACTCTTTGCCCGCAGCAGCTCGTTTCGCTGCTTTCTCGTCTTTGCGGTCTAGACGTCTATCGCGGCGTTTTTGCCGTCGGATTTGGCCTTCGAGGCGGTGGATCTCGTGGGATTCTTCGCGTGCGGTGGCTTGCGCGAGTTCATCGGGATCATCGAAGAGGCCGTAGGTGCCGGTGTGGGCTTGGCCGTGGGGGTCTTTCGGCATCGTGAATGTGAAAGGGGATTGATATGGTAGGATGGAGTTTAATGTTGTGGGGAGGGCTGGTGCTGGGAATACGTGGGGTTTACGTGGAGGATGCTGGTATGGGCGTTAAGCATTGGCCTCACTGATGGCTGTTCACGATGACGATGATGGTATAGGTGGCTTGAGGATGGTAGGTGCATGAGACAACCAGTTGTCGTGGTTATGTGACATGATTGCCGCACCAATGCTGTTCGCCAGGCGAACGCAAAGTTGTAAAGCAGGACTTCACCGAACAGCACATCACACAGAATGTTATCACGCTCCACTGACTCACATTAGTTTACTGCCCTTGAAGAATTCATGTCATCGCGAGCGTCATTTCATCAGCAAACTGGCATCATGTCTGCTCCAAAAAAGATTACACACATGACTCCTACAACTCCACTTCCCTATTTCCTATCTCCCACCAAACCCTCCTGAGCCTCCCTGATCAAACCCTCCAGCGCATCCACCTCCCACTCCATCTGCCGTCCATACTCCCCTTCCGAGCGGACCCCACTACGATACACACTCGCAAACTGTTCAAAACGCATCGTAGCCATTAATAACTGTGGTCTGTACTCTTCAATCCTGGCCAGCAACTGCATATCAAAGGGTTCAGGTACGACGCGATAATAGGTTTCTTGCATGACTATCAAGAGTTCGTTGGCTAGACAAGTGACTTTTTTGTAGTGTGTGAAGAGGGTTTGTAGGGCGCTTTCAGGGGAGCGTTGGCGCGGTGGCGTGGAGAGAGATAAGGGGTCGAATGGGGTGTGATGGGGCAGGTTTGATCGTTTGGTGGGCCTGGAGTTGGTGTGGTGGGTGTTCTGACAGCGTTGGGATCTGGGCTTTTGGCGGAGAGACATGCGGGTGCGTTTGATGCTGGAAGGTTGGTAGCTACGGAGTGGGTTTGGGAACTCTTTGCAGGCATCGGGTGGGCGAGCTGTAAGGTGGCTGGTGGGAATTTGAGTTGAACTTACTCTGACGTGAAGGCATACGACGTGTTTTGATGAAGGAAGGCACTGCACTTTGCATTCAAGATCGTTCCGTAGCAGATTTAGTCATTCTTACTATCCTCACCCATGACCCTTGAATTGCTCATTGTCGTAAATTTCGACTGTTGATGTGGTTATATAAGATTACGCGCAAAGTCAAGGACACCTTGCCATGAAATAACTAGAAGGTATCGCAGACACAGGATTTGCCGAATGCTAACCTAACGGCAACATGTCAGTAGGAATCTCTGGTCCATCTTCCATGTCTTGTCAGCGAACAGAACAAGTATAATAAAACTGATAGTAGTATTGCTCTCTGTATGTCCCTAATCCTTGTTATCCAACAAAAGCCGAGATTTGCCAACGCCGTCTTTATCCATAAACACCGCGCAGTTCCCCTATAGTTATCATTTTGAAGCAAGTGAAACTCCTATCTTACAGCACATCTACTGATGTATCTGGCTGACGTGGCCAGCCTGGCCAGCGCCACCCCACTCACTGTCATCATCGCTGCCAACATCCGTCCACGAAGTGGGCGTCATGATGCCCTGTCTGTCGTTATCAAACTCGCTGAAGCCGCCCTCTGAGAAGGCATCTGTGAAACCGGCTTCGGAACGCGCGTCGTGGTCTGCGTCGTTCTGTTCGCTGTTGGGCATGCTGAGGATGGCGACATCGTTGGGCTGACTGTCGGCGACCGAGGCAGCACTCATGGTCATTGAGCGCTCAGAGCGGGGCGTCAGGGTACCGGCGGAGAGGTGTTCGGCGTCGTCATCGAAGAAGGGGTGAGATGGAGCAGGTTCGCCTGCTTGCGAGGTAGAGGATGTGAAGGAGTAGAAGGACTGCGCGGCTTGGTCGACGTCCTCTTGTGCGGGCGGTGCGGGCGAAGATGTCTCGGGGACGGAAGTCTCGGGATCGGGTGTGAGGTCGACAAGTGTGCCAGTGGTGGGTGTTGAGGCGACCTCGGGCTGAATGGTAGCAGAGCTTTCGCGGGTGGCGGGTTCTTTGTAGGTAAATTCCTTGGGTGCGGGTGCGTCCTCGTCGTAGTCATGATCGAATAGTACTTGGTCGTCAGAGAAGGGGTTGGCCATGGCAGCAGCGGCAGCAGAGCCGGCGGCAAAGCCAGCAACACCGCGCTTCTTGAGTTTGCCGTTCGAGTTGTCCGTACCAGTTGCCGTCGCGTTGTCCCTGAGCATGCCATCACTGCCAACCATATCGTCGAAGCTTCTCGTCCGGTCAGCCCTCGACCTCCTTGCGGCGACTTCGGCGGTCTCAGCACCGATCCTGGCCAGTTCATCCAGGTCGACAGCAACCCCCTCTTCTCTTGCCCGCCTGATCAGCTCGTTCCTGTTTCTCCGGACCAGCTCCTCTCTTCTTCGCTTCCTCGCGTCGAAGTCATCGGAGGATTCGCTCGGGCGGCGAGGCTGGATGTCGTCACCAAGGTTGTGCAGCGCGACGGCGATCTTGCGACGGGTCTGGTCGGCCCACTGTCGGACTTGAGGCGACTCGTAGATGGCGATACCGGCGGCGACGATTACGGACGCGGCGATTATGAGGCCTGATGTCAAGGGGTGGTTAGGACGGTGCGGCGGCGTTTGGGTGTTGCCTTGGGGAGACGCGAAGCGCGAGCCGGTGCCTGCAAGCAGGTTGGCCTAGGAAAATAGAGACATGAAGCAGACATGCGATAGGAGAGGGGAGTGAAGGACAGTGAAGTCGCTGGGGCAGCACTACAGCGACGTGCATAAGTGGAGTTGTTCGTGCTCACCTTTGGCCAGTGGCGCAGGCATGGCTGCGGACGTTTGCAGCAGCGGGTGCAGTCTCTGCTATCTGACGAAATCCCGTGGAAATGTATTCAAGAGAGACGTTCAGGGGGAGGGAATGCAGAGACGTCTTGTCCTGAAAAGGACGTGTAAGGAGAGAAGGGTCGAGAGCTGGGGAGAATGGTCGTTGGTTAGGTCATCGCCACTCCGCACATGCAGGGCCCGTGGAGCTCGGGGCGGCTTTTGGTGGGGTCGCCTGCAGCAATGTAGCCGCACCCGAAGCCTATCGCCCCGCCTCCGGTCCAACTCCACAACCATTCCACTTTGACGACCATAACTTGGAACCGGTTGCGCACATTTCGGGACTTTCCAAAATACACCCAACGGGCGCAGCATGTTTGGAAAGTACATCAGACGTGAGGCGGGTGGGAACGTGGATGAGAAGCGAGGGGCCCTGGTTGCCGATGCGTTACTGCCTCGCACTTCCTATATAAAGTCATCCGCATTTCCTCGAAACAATCGTTCACACTTCCTCTCTTCGAAAGAAATTCTCCCGTTTACTCCCGGCCTTCGGATTCTATCTTCCAGCCTCTGACAAGTGCCGATATAATTCGGAATGAAGGATGAAATGGAGGCCATCCCGCTCCTACCCTCACACACCACACATATTCTCGACAAGCATTCACTCCAACAGCACGATCACACACATTACAACATGTCTACACGTACCGTCGAAAACCAGCACAAACTCGACGTTATTGAGATGAAGATGAGATGGGCTACCATACAACTTCTGATCATATCGATCGTTATAATAATCTGGGTCCTGGTTGCGTGCCTCACACGGACGGCGTGTGGAAGGCTAACTACACCGACCTTAGAAGAGACACTCGTCAGTCTTGTTATATGCATTCTACTTTGGAGAACTATACCTAGATAATATAGCTTTATTCTATTGTTGAAGGCTCCGGTCTCTACATGGACTACTGCTATTACTAGATATTCTGCTTCCATCTGTTGTTTTTTTCATCTTGGAGAATCCGAATAGCGTTTGGGGGGATCCGAAAAAGTTTTTCCATGATCAAGGGGGCTACAACAGGTCCTACGTCGGCCTCACCGACACAATCTACAAGGCGGAGGACATCAAATACGACGCCCGATACCATCAGATCAAGGGTGAGAAGGCGCGGAGAGACCAGATGAGGGCGGACTGGTTAAAGAATTTCACAACACTCGATGATCCCAAGAAGCGACCGATCGACAGTGTCTCCGAAGCGAGCACGTCGGCAGTTCCCGCAAAGAAGGTCCGGATCGTCAGGTTTGAGGATGTTCTCGAAGCGTTTTCGAACGCGGAGACTCTGTCATCCAACACTTTGGAGAAGTTGGTCAAGCATCTGCGTTCAGAACATGAGCTGAAGAAGACACCATCGGTAGTAAGTGCATATCCATCAATTGCTGGGCGACCATTGTTAATATTCTTAGGAGCTTCTGCGCAAGATGCAGCTGTACAGGAGCATCACGGGACCAGCAGTCACTCCATATCACTTTTACAAGTGGTGGAGATTCCTACACGAGAATTCAAAGGACGAAGTGGTCGAGCTCATGGACATCGAAATGCAAGCTGCAGAGCTCATATTGAAGGAACGTCGCGAACGTCGCAAGGCTGTTGCTCAAGAGCCAGTGGAGCCGGAGAAGAAGAGCTACATGAGTTTGTTCTTGAACGAGAACGAGTGTGCAGATGTCATGGATGTCTGCCATTGAGCAGCAGCTATGCTGATGGAGCTCAAGGGACAAGAGCAAGTTGAATAAAGGACCATGTGATGGGACACGGGAGTTTATGTGGTAGGAGACAGGAGTTCATGCGATGGGATACAGGAGTAAGCATAGAGTCGAAATTTTGATTTACATGTCCTTACGCAGAGGAGGAAAGGAACCTTGGGGTAGCAAGATTGGGAATTGCAGGTCTAGATACCCAATGCTCACGACGATCAACACAGCCACGGTAAAATACAAATGATAAAACTTCGCCTCAAGCGTTCCCGCTTGGTTTTGCCCCATCTTTTCCCTGCACGCGTAGCCTGGTGAGATTTTGGCGAAACTCGGCCGAAGTCAGCTTTTCCATTTTCTGTTTCGACGGCACGCTGTTGTGATCTAATGTCAGCTTGGCCTTTGTCTTCTTTCTTTTTCTAGTCTTTTCGACGTAGTCGTTGATGTGGAATGGAGTCTTGTATTGACTGCATTTCATGGACTTTCTAGAAGGAAGCATCGAACGCCCCCCTCGTGGTTGCCTGGGTAGAGTGTTCGGATTCTCCCTTGTATGGCGTGGGGGCGGCAGCATGACTCACGGCACATCATGGACTCCAGAATTGCACGAACTGAATGATGTTGAACTTTGAAGCTATAGAAGATCGCAAGTCGTAAAGAAGACTAAAGAAAAATGAGGCTGATATCTTCCAATCAAGTTGTAACCATGAAAGCCAGCCCGACTTGTCAGACGCTGTGGCAATAGATTCTGCGTAGCATCAATGTAAAGCCTGGAACACAGTCCTCCGTCCATGTTCAGCCTCCAGTTTTGATGCTTGCAAGAACCTCTCTCGACAAATGCTGAAATGACCAACTATGGCAAGGGAAGGAAAGCAGACAAGACAAACTGGAGTGGAGGATGAAGCATGAAACAAGAAGGAAATGGGAAGGATAGGAATCGAGCACAGGCAGGCATAGTGCATGAAAAGTGGAAAACGGAAAGACACGGGTCTCTGCTAGTGTCGTGTCGGGTTGTCAGAAGCAGAACTGTCAGAAATGAGGAGAGAGTGGGTCGTTGTGTGTCTCAGTTGGCTTGACTATCCAAGCCATGGTACCACGTAGATGAGGTAGGGGTAGAGTCTGAGTAGACATGATGGCACTGATCGAGAGCAGTGGGCGCTTCTTTGTGCATCCACAAGTCTTGCAGCACTTGCGCTTGCGTTTTTCATGAACGACCTGGTCATGTTTGCGCTTCTTGCTGTTGTCTTTGGGCGGCGTTCAAGCAGCTTCTGAGTCAGAATCTGAGCCAGACTCATCGTCTGAGTCGCCGGGCCTTCGCCTTTCGCCAGCCCTCGCGCGGCGATAAGGGTGGAAGTCAGTAAGATCTGGGTCATGAACCCACTGCCGGATGTCGAAGTTCCAAAGATAGATCTCCTCAGTACCTCGGCTGCGGACAACCTCATGACCCTTCCTAGTGTGAGGAACAGCGCCGTCGAAGGGCATGACGTTGGTGATAAGGTCCTCTGGGATTCTGCTCATGGCCAACCACTCGTTCTCGTGACTCTTCATGGCCCATAGTTCCATGTCTGATCTAGTGAGTTCATTCACGGAAAGCCAAATGAGGCCTCCAGAGTCGAGGATCTCGTCCAGTGTGCGCGACGGGCGGTCAGCTGGAGGGCCCTCATATGGAACAGCATCCAAGACCCAAATGGGGATTTCGACATCCCGGTCGGTGGTTGAAGATGTACGTGGGTCTGACTTGTCTGGAGAGTGGTTGACCTGGGTCGTTGACATCGTCGTCTTCAATGTTGCAGGCTCGAGTCTTGAGACATCGATCTCCGCTATCAGGAGACGGCGGGGAGCGCTGGTGCGGTTCTTATACATCTTACGAACAATATCTTCCGCGTCTTCTGTTTTGGGTCAGTGTTGGTAAAGTAGCCATTCGAAGCCAAGACTTACTGAGGGAACTCATAGCAGAGATACACGGAGTAGGTTCCTTCATCATTGTACCCTTGTAATGACGATGGATACGTTCTTTCGTAATATCCAAGTTTGGTTTGAAGGTTCCAATTGACTGAAAGGCGTTGCCGTCTTGAAACTTGAGGTCAGGCACTTCTTTGTGGCTGATATGGTTGATCTTGTTGACGAAAAGACTCAATGTCGCCGCGTTTTCGAAGTGGTACCGATAGAGTTTAGAAGGACGGTGCTTGCTTTGGCCACGTTCAAGTGCTTCCGGGTCGCTGAAATCACTGTATAATCTTAGTTATGTCGGTATGGTAGATTGAGGATGTACATACACCAACAAGGGATTTTGTAATACTGAGGTTGTAAAGTCCTTTTTGCTCTTCACCTTGCTGATACCTCCAGTGCTTGGTCTTGATGCCGGTGCCCGGGCTTTCTTAGGACGAGGTGCTTTCTTTGGAACGCGAGATGTCGGAGAAGGAGGAGTAGACCTGCTGAGATTCAAGGATGGAGTGGGTGGGACAGATGGTGCCATGATGCGCTGGCAATGCTGTCATGGAACGAAGACGAAGACTCTAACTTGGAATGTGGTTATGCTGAAGTGTAGATTGTGACTAGAGTAGTGGAGTGGGAAAGTTGGTAGAGTTGTGGAGGTTGGGAGAGAGTAAGAAGCAGTTTATATACCCGTAGGAGCGGTGGGAAACCGCAAAGCTAAAAAAGAGCAGGGCCACTAGCGAAGGTAATAGGTAGTAAGATACGGCTTTAACATCACCTTTGAGAGGAAGCATGAGCATGTTCGATGCTGCTTGATCGGAGCTCTTGCATCAAAGGTGAGAGTCGAACTGTCTCGAGTGGGGAAATTTGGGTCGGATCTCCTATGATTCGATGCCAGGAGTGAAGATCTGATTGCTTCTAGAGTTGATGTAAATGTAGTTGATTGTTCATTTTGCATTGATGGACTGCTGTACAGTACCTAGGTACTGGGTGCGGGCCGGGTTGAAGGTGAGAGAGCAGAACACTAGGTCGAACACATACATAGCTCTCTACGTGTATCATAAAGATCATGTATCGTGAGAGATGATATCGCGCCATGGCTGGAGGTCGACTTGTCGTGTGATGCGATGGAAGTCGAGTTCGCGCCGAATAGCCCACCTTCTGCCAAGAGCTGCGCGTGTCTGATTGGCAGTCGCAACCGCGTCTCAGCGAACTGTCCCTTGCGACACGCAGCACTCGGGCGCTTCACCACGACATTTCTAGAAATCACAATCGACCGCCTTCGCTTCAGCTACGATGAGCTCGTCTATAGAAACAGAGATTCTGAACAAGTACAACCTCACGACACTATACCCCTCAGCCTGGCCAGTGGAGAAGGACGAGGCCGACGAAGAGGATGCGTTTGACGAGCCGGCGCCCAAAGCTACCCCACAAGCGGTACGCCGGTCCAAGTCGCGATACTCGGTATTAGAGCCCAGCCCACGATACTCACGCCAAGTGCCGGGTGCAGAACGCTCCAAAGATGGCGTCGAGACATTGGTGCAGAAGGACGAGCAGGACCCGCTGGGCATGTACCCGAGCGTAGTGCAGGTGCTGCGGGCGAAGAACATTCAGGTCGAAGATGATATCAAGCTGCGTATGTTTGAGCCATATAGCAATACACACACGGCCTGTCTAACAGGCATACAGGCAACCGCTTCCTCTTGAGCTCCACTACCTTCTCGCCCTCTCTTTTCCTCTCCCAAGTCCACAATGAAGCATCCACCGACTCGCTCCTCGCCGGTCTTGACTTTCTCTCGCGGTCCATCGAAAAGAAGTCGGCCTCGCTCAAGGTCCTCGTAGAATCCAACTTCGATCGCTTCGTAGGCGCCAAAGCGACCATCGACCGTGTATACAATGAGATGCGGGACCAAGCGAAGGAGAAGGCAGAGGCGTCCAAGGCCCTGCAGCCAGGTAGAGAGAGGAGCCGCTCAAGTTTCTCGGGTCGAAAGACAAGCGCAACTCTGCCACCTGCCATGGTGGATTCTGTGCCGACGGAGAAGCGGAAGAATGCGCTTGTCAAGGAGAGCGAGTACGGTGTACATGGTATCAAGGTTCCTCTGACCGAAGTCGCGGTCAAAGCGGAAGAAGTCTGGGGCCCGGCGCTGAACGGACGTGAAAGGGAAGAGACATTAAAGTCCATTATGGAGTCACTGGAGCACCACCGGGGGCTGTTCGAGGTTGGGTCAGCCATGCAAGACGCCATACGCCGGAAAGACCACGAAACAATCACCGAAGAATACAAGCGCGCAAGGAAGTACGCCGAGGAAGCTCGGTATATTGTCGAACAGGCAACGTCTAATAAACGGCAACTTACCGACGCCGAGATACACCAGATCGTCGTGACCGCTAGGATGTGGTCAGATGTCGAGCGCCAGGTTGAGCGTTTCAAGCGCGACTCGTGGAAACGCCTGACCGCCGCGCATTTTACACACCTGCAGACCGGGACCGAAGAGACCAAATCGGACGAATATCTGAGCATCATCTCTATCATGCTCGAGCTCGGCGTGGAAGATAACCCAATATGGATATGGTTACTCTCACGCTACGAACACCTCAAGTTCCAGCTCACCTCCAAATGCCAGCATGCGCTGGTTGAGATTGAGATTCTCCGTCGTCATCTGGCGAATGGCGAGAAGACGAGCATGCGTATGCTACAAAAGCATCTCCGTTCGGTGCCCACCAGCAGCAACGTCAGCGCCGAACCCTCGAAGCTAGACACCCCAAAGGTGACCGAGTTCTGGGAACACGTATATGCGTCAATGAGCACCCTACTCTCCAACAAAACTGGACTCCTTGCTGAACTCGTTGAATACTGGGAAATTGTCCAGTCGTTCCTCTCTGGTCGCGCGCAACGGAACTTGCCCACTGGTCACCATGGCCAGTCTTCTGTTCATCACCGTCTCAGCAGTGAGAATAAAGCTGAGCTTGAGAGGGGCACAACTGAGCTTATCACCATTCTTCGGGACCACCTAGTCTCGTTCTTTTCCGACCCTCCCATTGAGGATGTTTCCATGCTCATGTCGCCACTGCCTACGAGCCCGACACCAACAACACCAGGAACACCACTGAGCGCAGCTTTGAGTCCCAAGTCTGCAACTAGGTTCAGATTCGATCCTGCCAAAGCACCGCCTCCCTCACCCAGTCGCGGAGAATCTTGGGAGAAGTATGCCTTCTGGCCCCCCAATGCGAACGCGCTTTCAGGATCGCACTATCTATCCAAGATGCTCGTGTTGATTGGCACTGCAGCCAACGAACTTGCTTCGTTGCAAGTTCCTGAGTCTGGAGGCGGCGGTCGCACTGATGAAGCTCTGCGAGCACTTCTGGGTGGCGTACGAGAACGTTGCATTCAAGCTGTATGTGCAGCCTGGAACACCGATGCTGAGAAGTTGAAGGTGCTTGAGGACTGGACTCGTCATGTTGATCGTAAAGACACTACCAACCTGCCCCAGCGTTTCCTAGCAGTACAGAGCTTCCTGCTCAACAATCTGCAGAAGATTTTGTATGTTGAGGCATCGAGCAAAACGCGAGTGGATGTGGTTGTACCACCGAGCAATAAGCTGCTGCAGATGGTCAGAAGCCAGTTCGTCACCAGCTTTTACAGGACGCTGAGTGGAATGGTTGAATGCGCTGAGAAAGGCAGGCAAGCTCTGGGTCCCGAATTCGAGATCAAGGGTGATGACCTTACCATCGACGAGCAAGACGACCAAAATGGCAACGACTGGGGTAGAGTCGACGCCAACAAGAAGGTAAGTCATTTCACATTCGACCATGTATCTTTTGCTAACAAGTCTCAGTCCATCCGCCTGCTTCTAACTCTCGCCAACATGGCCGCTTTCCAAACAGAGATAACCCCCCAGCTCCTCACTCTCTTCGAGACACTCTTCAGCGTTCAACTCACCGATGAAACAAATCGCATCCGAGACGTCCTCTCCCAGCTCGACGCGCAACTCTTCCGCTCCTACACCAAACCGCACGCCACAAAGATCCACAACACGATTGAATCCGGCATCTTCAGCCCATCTTGGGCGCCACCCCCCGACGGACGAAAGAGTGTCGCAGACCGCGACCCCAGCCCCTACGTCTTCACCGTCCTCCTCGACCTCGTAATCGTGCACACAGAGTCCTCTACCACATCCGCACCATTGACCCCACGCATCCTGCGTGCATTGTTCGAATCTACAACCAGCTCCCTCATCTCTACCTTCCAGTCCCCCAATCTCCCTTCGATTTCACTCCCGCAACTCATGCAAGCCACGCTCGACGTGGAATTCATGGCGCAGACGCTCGCTTCGTATACCACGGAGACGGCATCGCAGATCCAGACGGATATTTACCAGGTACTGGATCAGAAGACGGACAACGCGGCGAGGGTGCGGTTGCAGGATGAGCTGGGCAGTTTGAGAGTGAGTCTCAAGAGGCTGAGGGAGGGGACAAAGGTGCAGTTTGCTTGCTTTAGGAGGGTCAAGAGGGGTACGCTTGCTGGTGGTGCACAGGGCCAGGAAGGCGAGCAGAGGGGGAGATAGGATCGCTTCTTGGAGGATTTGGAGACGAGCGTGTTGCGTCCCTTGTGTGACAGGGTGCACGACGTTAGGCTAGACTAAGTAGGCGATTGGAGATAGATTGAATACCATTGAGTATGTCACGATGGTTGCGAATGCGTGACATGGGCGGGGTGCGAAAGTCGGCAAAAGAAGCTTAACGCTGTAATTGAAAAAATAAAGTTGGCGAAGAAGGACATGGGGAAGATTGGAGGAAGCAAGCATGAGTAGTCCAAGTATTCTGAGTGTAAATGTCTTGTTGTTCACAAATCTATCGCTCCAAAATGCGCACGTAGCGACCATGTTTCTACAAAGAACGCCGCTGATGCATCCATGTCCTATTCTCATTTGCATGCTCCTTTCCCTTTTACTGTTACAAGTCGTACAATACTGTTATACATCCTCCGACCCCGCAAAGGGATGTTGCTCAAAATACCGCAACAGCGTTTGGTAGAGTACCAACATGGTTCCCGACTGAACGCTTGTCCAGACCGCACGCGGGCCAACGCCTCTGAACCACCCAGCGATGCCTTCTGTCTTGTATATTATCTTCAGGCCTGTCATGACGGACGAAGTGTCGAGTGTGGCGGCGCCGTGGGCTTTGAGGGTTGTCGAGGGAGAAGAGGTGGATATTGGTCGACTCTGGGTTGACAGTGGCTTGGTCGTTTGCGACTGGGCTGAGTGTTTCGAGGTCGCGGCGGGCGACAGCGGGGGTATGGGTGCAATTGGAGACGCAGGAGAGGGACCATTGTGTTGCGTCTGAATGCGCGTCTTGACAACGTCGAGGGGTGTCGTTATAACGCCTGCCATGCCACCTGCGGTGCCTGCTGTTATAATCTCGAGCGGCAGGCCGATGTTGTTTGAGCCCATGTACTTCTTTGCCCAGCCCCGCTCTTCCTCGTAAAAGGCAAACTGCAATGCTGAGAAAGGGAGATCGCGCCAGAGCGTCGCCTTGTAGCCATGGAAAAGGGCGCTGTAGCCTTCGGTCCTTGCAATTGTTCGGGCAGCGTCAATAGTGCCGCGGTAATTGTAGCCCGAGTTGAAGTAGGGATTGTTGTAGCGGCCCTGTAATTGCAGACGGGTCTTGAGAACTTCGGACGGGACGTATGCGGGTGCAGCAGCGAGATCGGCGAGGAGACCTGGAAAATGTCAGTATGCACATGAACTCGAGCAGGTTGGGGAAGGTGTACCGGCTGAGAAGTATGCGACTGACGGCGCAACGCCATAGTCAATCATGGTTCGCTTCGTCCACTCGTATGCCCCAAAGAAGCACACGGTGCCTGCAAAAGACCCGAGGAAGGCTGGCTGCACCCCGCCATACAAGCCCCTGCGAAAGCCTTCTTGCCGCCATATGGTGTAGTATGTGTTGCCCATGGATGTGTACTTTGGAGGCATGTGCGGGTCGCCCTGTTGCCGCGTCTTGACAGTGTCCAGCGAATGCATCAACATATCACCCGTCGTGCCTCCTATTCCTCCTGCCAGCATTGCCTGTTTGTGATCAATTGGCATCCCTCATCTCGGCAGACTAGGCATCCTCACATGTAGGTATGGCGGCCGCGCTGCTTCCTCGTCTATCTCGTCGTCGTCCATTGCTGCCCGCCTGGTATCCTCCATGGGCAGCTCGACTGCGTGTGCTGTGTTTGCGACATTTCTCCGGCTACCGTCGGTCAGGGTGGTGGTAGAGTCTCCGTTTGTGAAGAAGTTGGCCACGCGGGCAAGTACCATGAGCGCTTCGATGGTAGTGGTGGATAGAGGGAACTGGCGTGTGTGGAAGTCGGAGAGGAGCAAATATGGGAGAAGGATTCAATGTGCAAGGGTATACTTTGGAGAGTGACGTTGCTGCCACTCGCGGCCGTGCGATGATGTTCAGTCTGGAAAATTTCGGCCAAGACCGGGACCGCGCATCCCACATCCCTGCAAGCCCTGGCTATCTGCTATCAAAAGCACAGGGACTAGATGACGGCTGAATGCAGGCAAGACTACCTCAACTATCTCTACGCGAATGCTATCAATGCACTTGTTGCACATCTGTCTTGTCCAGAGACAACATGGTGTCGTTGTAGATCAGTATATCATCTAGGCTAAGCCTTGCAAAATTTAGCGCCTACTGATGACCCACGTGAGCCCCAGCCATCGTGTTTACATCTCGAGTCTCTCTGCATCCGATCAACACCACACCGCCCCCACCTTTTTCCGCCCACGACGCATTTTTCTGCTTGGATTTTCGCTTCATTTTAATCGCACGAGTTACGCGACTTGATCTATACCACTCACCATGTCTCACTCGTGGCTTCAGAGGAAGCGCAAAGCTGATTTGATTGACCTTGCGCAGAAGGCTAGACTTCCCGAGTAGGCTAGGAATCCATCTTGCGCATGCATCGCAGCACTGACGCGTGGTTTGCAGTGCCGACGGCTATCTGAAAGATGATCTCGTGCAGATTCTGGAAAACCATCTCAACTCCAACGAAGGCATCTTTTCCAAACTTCCCGAGTTTCGCGACTACTATGGCCGCAATGGATCACCGATAAAGCGCGAGCAGTCTTCGCCGGCAGAAGCGTTCACAGCGACCAAGACGACGCGTCGTCGAACTCTTAACAAGGAGTCCTCGTATGTCGAACGTGAATACGCGACGCGTTACGCGCCGACACTAACATCCGCGCAGTCCAGAGTCTACCCCCATTATCTCACCCGAAGTCCGCAGCGTTGTCGCGCGCACACCAAAGCCCAAGGTCGTCTCTCGTCGCGTGTCCGAGGTGCTCGCTGAAGCCGAGCCCCAAGCCAAAGCTGTCTCTCGTCGCGTTTCCAACATTGTCTCCGAAGCCACACCGAAAGCCGTATCGCGTCGTGTTTCCGAGGTGTTCAATGAAGTCGACATCCCGGCATCGCCTGCACAACTGGCTGAAGTTGCAGATCAATCCTTCCAAGAAATCCAGACCAAGGCTGTTGAGCTTTGGGACAGGACGCGCATCGATGAGCTGAAGGAATTCATTCGCGAAAATGCTAGCTCCGTGGCTACGATCCAGACTATCATTCTGCTCATCGAAGCTGTCGGACTGCAGTGGAATACGCTCGACACAACCCCGTTATTCGCTACACCCGCCGCCCTCAGCTCGTACTCGAACAGTCAAGACGTTCGGGGACCAGACTTCTGGGCGCTGCTCTCGGCGGAATGGTGGTCACCAGCTACTCTCTGGTCGCTCACCAGCTGGGTCCTACCACTCATGTTCTCATACTTCTTCAACCTGACTCTTCGCACAAACACCTCACGCAAGTCTTCGGACCGCCAATATCCTGCTGACCCCCTCATCTTCAACATTGCGCGGGCAATCTTGTCATACAGTGCCTACCGGGAGACTGTCAACCTGGCACTCGCACCAAGTGCCTGGGGCCCCTTTTCCGAGTTCGCTGTTGCGCGTGTGGGGAACAACGTGCCAGGAGGCTACTACGGGCTGCAAATCGGCTCGCTGGTTGGTATACTCGTCAGCCTATACGATGCTGCACTGAAGAAGTAGACGCCGGCTGGTCTAGAAGATAAATCTCAACCACGTTCGTGCGCAACAGTCTGGTGATACTTGTGTGCTCAACGGCGTTTGGATACACTATACTTGGATCTTGGGTTGCAGCTGCCCTGCATCTGGATGCAGAGGCCAAGGAAGGCGTTGGAGGGCTGGGAGGGAAGAGTCCATTGGGCGTTTTGCAACTATTCGTCGCCTAATCCACTTCTTCTGCTATGATCTAATAAGAGTTCAATTGACCTTTTGAGAAGCAGCGACCACAAGCCACTCGGGCACCTCGGTTGTCCCGAGATCCAGACCCTGAAACACGTGTGGGGAACCGTCGCGCTCACTATCGATAACCCCAAGCGCGAAAAGACCACGCCATCACCCCCTCCTCCACTTCTAACACTGAGCAACCCAACAGCTTGAACCCATTGTTCCACACACTCTTGCTTTCCCTATATATCCCAATTGAACCACACACAACATGTCGGGCCAATTCATGCAGATGTTGCAGAATATGCAACAGCGATCCGGACGGTATTTAGCACAGACGTCTTCTCAGCATTCGATAGGTCACTAACGCGTCATGATCAAGGTCTTTGGATGACCTGCGAAACTCTGATGACAATATATCGGGCATGGACGCCATGGAGCTTCGTGGATGGGCCTATGCAAACCCTACGGCGCCCAGCCGCGACCTCAAGGATCCCGTAGGCAAGACCCTCCTTGCTGCATTCAACAAAGAGTTCGATGCGCTACAAAATTACTGCGAAATTATGATCAAACAACTCGGAGGAACTGAAGAAGCTCGTGAGACTCTCAGACAGGATCTGTACTCGAAACGATGGGGCCCTGCGCGTACGCCCATCTATGCTGTGCTACTGCCAGCGTTGCACATGATGCCAAACAACAAAGAAGAACTACTAGGCATCGCCAGATATTTAGCCAACGACCTCAAAGTACCCGTCGACGGAAAAGATGTCGTGGGCAGCACAGCCCTCTTCTGGGCAATCTCAACCAAACCCTACGTACAGCCAGAATTCGCGCAGATTCTCTTCGATGCCGGAGGCTCTGTCAACACCAAGAACCGTTTCAGTGCCACCGCTGGTGCCGAGATCGCGCAAGCTGACATCCACGGCGACACAAGCAAGAACGTGCAGATGTTGAAGTGGTACGTTGAGCATGGTGGAGATGTTGTAACCAAGGACGGTGATGGAATGAACATCAAAACGCTGGTCGAGATGATGGAGAGAAAGGTGCCGGCTATGAGTGCGGTTCTGAAGCAAGGACATGGTCCCAGGAAAGAGGGTGAATGCACTAATTGTGGGAGGAGCCCGAAGGAGGGCAAGACCTTCCCGGCATGTGCAACCTGTAGAAAGGCGAGGTATTGCTCGCAGGAGTGTCAGAAGGTGGATTGGAGGGTGCACAAGACGACTTGCAAGGCTTCGTAGAGGGCGTGGGACGATGGCAGCGCTCGAGCATTCCGCTCTTCCGTATGCATGAGGTTTCAAAGCTTCTATCATGCATCTCGGGTTACTAAAAGTATAAACAGTGTTTTATGTTGAAAATTCCAGGAAGATAGTAGCAATCTACACGTTGCGGGTACAAGTCAATGATAACAAGCTTCTTCGTGTTGAGAAGCGCTGGATCTTGACGTTGCGGGCTATGTATCAAGCACTACATGCACTTGGAAAGTGGGGCACTGTGAAGCATTAGCGTGCATGCACGATGATGACTACGTCACGCGTAATGATCTGACCGCCATCCTCAAATCCACGTAGCCATGCCCAAATATTCTTGAATTGATAATTACCATTTTCTCATTAAATTCCTGGGCCTTACAGAATTCCCAAAATGCGACTAAACCCAAATGGCGACGCATCAACCTTTCCTAAACGTTCAGCCCTGCCACACATTGCTGGTACACCAAAAGACAATGCTTGGTTTTGGGTGAGACTTTTCTCTCACAAAACACAACTTGAGATATACTGACTTTGTTGCAGGGCGGCCACGACGAACTGGGTCGATTAAACCTCCTCACTCCAGAGCGAATAGCAAAAGTGACACAAGAGAATGTCAAGACAGGAGAGTCAGTGTCACTGGACTTGCCATTGAACGTGCCGGGCCCAGCGTTCTTCGGACGAAAAGAATTCAATCACCGCATCAAAACCATAGGCCCCGGCGCTTTCGATGACGAAGTGGCATTCAACACGCAAAGCAGCAGCCAGTGGGACGGCTTCCGCCATTTCGCGCATCCAAAATATAACTGCCACTACAACGGCGTCCTCTCTGACGAGATCATGGCAAACTTAGACGACGGCGACGACGGCGAAGAAGCACCTGAGCGCTCAAGAAAACTCGGCATCGATGCCTGGGCCAAGAAAGGCATCATAGGCCGCGGTATCCTCCTCGACGTGTACTCCTGGGCCCAGAAATCAGGCAAGACATACGATGCTTTCACCCAGCACCCCATCACAGCCGACAATCTCCGCGCATGCGCAGAGTCGCAAGGCACGTCCTTTCAAACCGGTGACATACTCTTAATACGCACCGGATGGCTCTCGACATACAATGCTCTGTCGCCCGCCCAGAAATCCGATCGCAGCACCATGCCGCTAGACCAACACTTTTACGCTGGTCTTGATGCTACGGAAGCCATGAAAGACTTTTTGTACGATAACTATTTTGCGGCTGCTGCGACGGACAATTCGAACTTTGAGGTTTGGCCGCCGGAGAGCTGGGAGGGGAGTTTGCATGCGTGTATGCTTAGTATGTGGGGGATGCCGATTGGAGAGCTTTGGGATCTCGAGACGCTGGCGGACATGTGTCGGGAGAAGGAGAGGTGGGAGTTTTTGCTTGTTAGTAAACCGGTTGATGTGCCTGGGGGTGTTGGGAGCTTGCCGAATGCGGTTGCGATATTCTGAGGCGATGGTTTGTTGTGCGGATACCCAAGTTGGAGGTTGTTGATGTTTTCATGGCTTTCTCGTGCGTCAGGGGTGGTAGTGTCGTAGTCAGCGCAGTTATCCCTTTTGTGGATTTGTATTTATTCCACTAATGTGCACATTCATTCTGTTGGAGGTCCACTGGGACACCGATATTGTATACGACAAACATGATATTTCCTGCTAGAGTGCCATCTTGGGTGGGATTGGAGGCTGACGAGATTCCGCGCTAGTGGGCTGGGGCTGTGGGGAAGGGAAACAGTCGCCGAAGACGCGACCTGATCGCGATCGCGAAAACCCTCACACAGCACCAACTGTATCGACGCGACATCGACCAAGACCGTCCGCTCTGCAATAACTCTTTCGTGTTCATTGATCGTCTGAGCACTTGTTCCGTGTTCTCACTCGGGGCGCTTTTGCTTGTCGCTGCGCTGTTCCTTCTGTACCGCCACGTCATCATCGACCTTCCCGTTTGAACATTGAGTTCCGAGCCTTTCTATCCTCCACAGACACGATAACGTCCTGTCGCATCATCACTCCTTCTTGCTCATCCGGGTCAAATAGACTCGACGTGCTTGCATGTGCGTCGATAGAGGCCCCCATTGTGAGCGTCTGCCAATCGGAATGCAGATGCTTGCATGAAGTCTTCCTTTTTTTCTGTGTCCCTTTCGAAGACACGGTCACGGTAAAGTCTCCCAGGTGAGAAGGCACCAATTTCGGATTCACGTTGCGCGAGTCCTGCCCGCTTGAAAAGTTGCGAGACACCGAGAGTTCAGTCCCTTGGATCTCTGGATAGACCAGACCGCTGCCACCAACGCCAATGATGCGCTTGATCCGTGGAACGCTCGCGAATATTAGGGAGAGACTGGAAACAGACCTGGCACCTGTCAGCTTTGGAAATGGTCGAATCGATTGAACCTACTGAGTCAGGACGACGAGCTCGACTGCATCGCCTGCGTTTCGTCAGAATCCTGGCGCACGATGTCCGTCAAGATTACTTACGGGTGGGATTATGACTAGAAGCTAACCTCAAAGTGGCCCATATCTGGCCTCCAGCAACGAATGCTACACTGCAGAGTCAGAACCGCGGCGTCTTGGTGATCAGGCTAGCGGACGTACATTGCTCGAATACCGAAGAGTATCGCTGCTGTGAAGCTTTTCTCTTTATCCAACGACAATTTCCAGAGGACCGGAACCATCCAAAAAGCCAAGACAAGGTCTGTAGCCATATTGGACCCTATGACCGCCATCGTAAGGCCGCCGTTGCTACATCGCAGTGAATGCGGAGTCCACTCTGGGATTCCACACTGGAAAGAGATAGCAAAGGTTGAGAATATCATAAAGACCGCAATCATGCCGAATAGAATAATTTTCGCTCTTCGGGTTTGTGGGACCACGCGTTCGATAAGCAAAGCAGAAGATAGCTTTGCGAGTGCCATCGTAAGGACCACGAGTATCCCGGCGATATGCGTTGCCTACGACAACTGATTAGTTTTAGAAAGCCATCGGTGACGGAGCAGTCGACCTTGAAGAACAAAGAGACATCCTCATCACTGAGATCTTTCATGTCCTTTCCCAAGCCACCATGAATGGCGTATTGCCAACTGACAGTCGCACCTAGATACACAACCTGTGACGAGGTCAGTACTGTTCGTTCTCTGGAGGATTGGGTTCCCCTACAGTCGCCGCAACGATTGCTACGTCGTCAAGACCAGCTTTGACCTTTTGGCAACGACTCTGCCACAACCGCGCAAATAGCACGCCCGCTGTTATGATCGCCCATGTGTAGGTGGAGACGATGATGAAGCCGCTCCTTGACGTTGCGGCGATGCCACGACCTTCATCCGATCCTGCGGGTACCATTGTGTAAAACCGACAAACTAGTAACGAACATGGAGTCGTACGGGAACCGACCCTAGGAAACCTGTACGAATTATGCTGACCGTTGGAGTATGCGTGGAATCCAGTTCTGGGGAGATGTGCAGCTTATCCTGACCGTTGAAGCACACGTCCCGCACGGCTCCGTCTCACTTTCATCGCACCGACTCTCAGCCACGCACTCGGACAGATCTTGGGTACGCATTTGAGGCCATCAACCTAAAAGTATACCCCATGGTTGGGCTTCCAACACAAGCCGCTGAACGGAAAGATGTCATTGGTGTGTTTCCACAATCTTTAAGTCCGCTGCATGCTTACTGTCTGTGCATGTGCATAGCCGCTAGTCCTGCTTCCGCAATCCCCATGTCTATCCGCTGCGTACATCCAAGCCGTACTTCGCTAAAGCGTCTGCTGACCACGCCAACATTACAATCTGCGCGAGGCGCGTCGCAAAGGGATGCATCTCCTCTCGCTGCGCGATGGCACCTGGGCATCCTCACCGTTGAAAGACGAGAGATTAAAATAGACAGGTTGTGTCCCTTGCTTAGTTAAGCTCGATGGTAATTAATAAAGCGGAACGGTTCGCTCAATCATATCCCGATTGCCCGTAGATGAGCTCGAATCAGTGGTATCGCGTATAAACCCCGCAGCACGTTGCGTCAAAAGAAGTCAAACTGCCGTTATTCGCTCCGGATCCGATGCGGGCGGCCCCGGGCCCACGCGAGCCTATTTGCTGGAGCAACTGCGAATCTCAACCCATGCAACGAACGGCATGAACGTACCCTGATGAGACGCCCGACGCGTCGGATTTAACCTTTCGAGTGTAGTGATGTCGGAGAAACGACCCTGAGCGGGAGCGGACCATTGCCTAAGTTCGATAACATATCCTGCGTATATTATAGGTCACTATTCAAGGGTACTCCAGCTGAACAACCCAGTAAGTGCGCCGCCAATCACCGTGACCTGTTGTGCAACGCAGCTCGGAGTTTCCATTCGTTGTCCTAAAGTGATGGTGGCGTGAACACCTCTCAATACCTTCTCTCTGCTCTACAGTTCCGCACGTCGCCCACTGACCACTGGTTTGGACAATTTGTGTGCCAGCATGGAGCTCAGCACTTACAAGCCGGATGCTGACCTCGACATCATGGAGCAAGGGTCTAATCAGAGTGAGAAACTGGGAGCAACTCTTCCAAATGCGCCTGTAGGAGGACGGTCGCCAAACCAGCTTGAAGTAAGTATCATCTGACCTGCTTCACCAAGGAGCATCGTTGACGAGAACAGAGGTACATAAACCTCTCTGCTGTGATTAATTTCGCCGTCATCATCCTCGCGTCATGGGAGTCATTTGCAGTGACCTTTCAGTTCGCCTTGACCAACGGTGGCCCGGCCTCTATCTTCTACGGCAGTATCTTGGCAGGTATCGGCGCCTGTGCCGTTGGTTTCTCGCTGGCAGAGCTGGCTTCGATGTATGTCTCTAGCACCAGATCGAGACGCTCGTTAATATCTCGATAGAGATCCCACCGTCGGTGCTCAGTACCGCTGGTCAGCCAATCTCGCTCCTGTTGCCCCTCGCTTTTGGGGATTGTTACAAGGTAGGTCGACGTACCCCACGATACCTACCAGAACTGACCTCACAACAGGATGGATCACTGTCGGAGCCTGGTGCTTCGCTTGTGCTGGACCGCCTTCCATTCTTGCGAACATGATCACCTCGTTGGCGATCTTTAACAACGAGAACTATGTCCCTCAAAGATGGCACACCAGTCTTATCATGATTGCGATCATGATTATACCCTTCACATTTAACCTTTGGTTTCGAAAGCTCCTTGACACCTTCGAGATCACAGGTGGCATACTCCACATATGCCTCTTCGTTGTGGTAATTGTCGTCTTTGTTGTATTTGGACCGCGCAGCGACCCTGCATTCGTCTTCAAGACACTGACATGGGAGGAGTCTGGTTGGAACAACAAGGGTGTGTCTTGGGGTCTCGGACTTCTGAGTATGACATTCTCCGTTACTGGAGCTGACAGCGTTCTGCACATGTGTACGTCTATACAGTCTCGCATGGCGCTCTTTCACTGATTAGATGTGTAGGCGACGAGGTCAAGAAGGTGCGCACGCGTGTGCCGCGCAGTATCATCATCACATGTGTCGCAAACTCAATCATGTTGATCATCTTTGCTACCATTCTCCTGTTCTACATGGGCCCACTCGATGATGTCGTGGCTACGCCGCTTCCACTGCTATGGATCCTCTACAACATTAGTGGCTCATCAGTAGCAGCCAATGTTCTCACCGCGCTCATAGCGGTGATCTTCTTCTTCGCACTCTTCAACATCTTTGCTTCGGTCTCGAGATTAGTGTGGGTGTTTGCCCGCGATAACGGCCTGCCCTTCTCCAACTTCTTCTCATACGTATGTAGCCTGCTCGGCTTCGCGTGTTGCGCTGACTGACAATGTTAGGTCCATCCTACACTCAAACTCCCGGTCAATGCTCTTCTCCTCGTCGGAACCATCGTAACCTGTCTGTCTCTAATCTACATCGCCAGCGCAACCGCCTTCAATGCACTTATCTCCCTGCAAGCGTTCGCCCTGCATATATCATACTTCTTTCCGATCCTGTTTATGCTGCTGCGCAAGATTCGAGGCCCGTCTCCACCATATGGACCATTCAAGATGGGTGTTGTCGGTGTACCCGTCAACATGTTCGCGCTATGCTACCTGGTTTTCGTCGTACTTTGGATGCCGTTTCCACAGGTTCTGCCGGTCACAGGAGATAACATGAACTATGCGGGGCCTATATTTGGTGCTGTAGTGCTTGGAGCTCTCGCACATTGGTTCATCAGTGGGCATAGGACCTTTAAGATGCCTGTAATCCGGTACGAGTAGGACTGGAGTGACAATAAATCTGGTTGTACTGGATATTTTGTTTGGTATAAAGGAGGTTCGGGAAAAAATCGATTCGCAACCGAGTCTTCTGTACATAGAAGAAATGAGCCAGGCTTGTCCCTTACATAACATTAGCGTTTCGCCTAGTGGTTGGGGTGCCACACGAGCAGCTATCCGGCGCAGGGCAGGATCTCCAGCTCCACATACCCTTCCTCACATCATCTGGCTAGCATGCCCGCCGCATACCTGCATATGACTGCGCCGCAACGTGATCAGAGGAGTCAACGCAGAAAAGCAACAATGAAGGACGTCTTAGCGGTCTGCCTGTTATGTAAAATACCCGAAACCCGCATGATTGGTCTTTTCAACAGCGATCTTCGCCTTTACGAACGTTGTTTACTCGTGTTACACGGGGCTGACGGGACGACGTCAGATGCTGACGGCTTCATAGTATAAGGAGGGTGGAGACGATGCGTATAGAACAAACCCTGATATCGCATGCTCGGCTGCTTTACGGAACGTACTACCATTTCGTTGCAAACTCGTGTTCCTATATCGGAGCTACCCTACGATGGCTCCGACCCTTCCACCCATGCCGCTACCTGGCCTCGTCATAGTCCCGAATTGGACGGCCCAGCACCAAGAGTCCTTTCTCATGAAAAATGAAGACACCCCCAAGGGCAAGTGTCAAAGTCTGGTCAGCTACCTCACACCTGATGGCAAAGCTGGAGCTCCATTTCTTCAGATCAAAGAAGAAGAACCAGATGTCATCCTATTCAGGACGATGGAAGGACAAGAGGCGATGCGAATCAATGTTGAGCGGCACAATATCAAGCTCAAGACTGAATATAGAGCACTGCGGAGTGCGGATGCGAAGGCGATATGGGATGTTCATCTGAAGATCTCATGGAGAGTTCCTAGATGGGGTATGTTGTTTCCTCGTCCCTATCCGCTCCTCCTTGATCCTTTTGTCCAACTAACATGCATCTTTATTAGACCTCTTGATCCACGACAAGTACCTCGAGAACCAAAGCATCGAGTTTGAGAAGGACGTCGCGGGTGAAGAAAAGGGTCTCGTCGCCAATGGCATTCCGGTTATGACCGTCTCTCGACATGCCAAGTGGGCGCATCGGCATGCGGAGTGGGAGGTTCATGTAGCGCCGGGTATGGACCTCTTGTTGGCGTTGGGTATGGCATGGATCCGGTCAGATCAGCAGAAGACAGCCGATGCCGCATCGGGCACGGTCATCATGTTTTAAAAAGGCGAATAATGTCTCTGCTGGGCGCCAAAGTATGCCTTGTTGAGAATGAAAGGGCGTTGTTCATGTATCCAGAACATCGTGTCTCCTACTCACTCAGGATTGTCGCGACTCCATACTCTAGCCAGTCCCTTGAAGCTGTTCATGCGCTCGTGTGAATATGTTCGTTCGGGCAGACATCCGATTGTTGGTAGTGCTGTGACTTCATCCCCCAAGACGCTTTGTCTATCGTGAGACCTGACCTGAGCGCCTGGAACTTTGCGTAGTTCTATAGCGTTCTTTTGATGTCCATAGGGCGGTTGGGAGAGTATGCCACCCACGTCACTGTAATTACTTATCGCAGAATTCAGGCGGCGAGGACTAGTTTGCGCGTGTAAGGAGAAGTGTGAAGCGAGGGGTGATGTTGCAACCCAAGGCCAGCGACCGCTCATGATACTCTTCCTGGACCCATACTGAGGGTCACTCTGGTCGGCACCCAGCGAGATCCAACTGCAGCCCGAACGTTGGTGCCATTCCTTCTGCGACGGTTGCGCTAACGGGAGTGCTTGCTGTGGATCCGAGTTACTCTGTTTCGATTGCTTCGAAGGGTGGGTAACATGGGAAAAGAATTCTTTGACGCTTTTAGGCAACAGTTTGACCATCAATATCCGAATGGACGGTAGCGATACGCAAAGGAAACCTGCCGCAAGTTCCAGCTCTGTCCAGATGGTGACAGGGACGTAGTCCCATGTAGGATCGACGGATATCTTGAACTTCGTCAGGGTGTGAAGACGAACGACAGTTGCAATGCATCCAAAAGTGCCAATAGCAAACATGAAGCCTACCGCAATCTTGCGATAACGTTTCATCTGCAGTTTTCGGACGAAAAACAAAGGCAATACCAGGAGGATGACGTCTTGTGCAATGGCACTCGCGGAGTTTGCGTAGGCGGTGGTCTGGAGGTCCGAGCACTTTCCTTTCACATCCCGATTCCAGAAATACTCAACCGGCTCGCATACGAAGATGGTCAAGAAGAAGATCAGGATCGAGTTGATGATGAATGCGGCCAGAACAACATAAGCGGAGATCCGAAAGCTTGACGAATGGAAGATCTCGAGGTAAAAGAGGACCAGGGAGATCTTGATGAGGCCAAGAACGATGACATAGGTCGACCAGCATACAAAGACTGGATGTTGTTAGCATATTGGTGCGCCCGAGGGCAACAGGTATGATGGAACGCACAGTAGCGGAGAACGGGTAGTAACGCTCCATCCTCGAGATTCCACAAATGTTCGCCAAAGCCTCGTTTCGTCACTATATCGTGTCAGCCGTGGTGTACGCTAGGTAACGGGTGTATCAACTTACTGGCGAGCACGCACCCTACAGGTAGAGCGCATAATATGATGGCAAGGATAACGATATAGTCGTCCAGCGCAAGCCTTTTACTCACTATCTTTCCTGCAATCCGAAGGCATACGGAGACAACGGCAATCGAATATATGATGCCGGTCCACATGAAGATATTCACTCGCTGTGATTCCTTAGAGAGATTGCAAAGATCGGCCTGGACCCTAGCGGTCTCCGTACTGTCCTGCATGGTGCAATTCGCAAGCATGCATGTCGACACACTTGCCGTGAAGTCGGTATTGCTGCAAATGCACGCAGCATCATCCAGGGCACAGCCACTTGCAGGAAGGAAGGATATCATGCAGAGAAGCTACATGTCGTTAGCAGTAATACGAGACATTGTAGCCGACCACTTACTCCGCATGCGGGAATATCAGCGATGCCTAGCTCCCTTTTATCCATGTAGCTGCCCGACGCGTGTACATGGCCGAAAGTCAGAAACAAACAAATGACTGAAATCAGCGCATGAAGATGCATATCGCAAGCGGTGACTGCACGAGATCGTAAAACAGACAGAACATGAAGCCTGGCTAGCAGCACCGGCGACTTTTCATCAGGATAGAGGACGAATGGGTCTAGGGGGTGCGGCGCACTCTAGTGCTGCAAACTGTTTCTTCTGATCCCCCATCCGATACGGCTTGCAAAGCGTGTTTGGGCTCAGTGTAGTGCCCTGATCATGGAGCCAATCATGTGAGATGGCGATCCCACCACAGCGCAGCCGTGATGTTGAGCTCTGACTAGTCTTGCGCCGTCGCAACGGCTTGACTCGTGATTGACCACGACACATGGGCATGCCGCCCAACGCCATCGGCAGTCGTTGGGGCTATTGCGCATTATCCATGGCGACTCTGGCTCTCTACTGCAGGGACAAAGCTTGCGTTGCTGGTCTAACGGCGCGCCTCGGCTGTTCACGCCTTTGCCACGCGATATTAAGACGGCTTCGTGGATTAGTGATAGGATCGATGGTTCCGGAGACAAAGAGGGTTTGCGCTAATGAAGCTGTGGACAGAGTTCGCCATGCCCATGCGACGAGAGGCGTAGAGCTCGACAGCGACAAGGTAAATCGAATGCGATGCGACACGTCTGATAACGTTGCGAAGACGGGCGAGTATGTAGAGCTGAAAACCTTGCAGTGGCGGTACAGCGGCTCGACTTGAAGACGCGCAAGGAAGTGGAGTTTGTGAGGGAAGGTTGAAACAGGAGGGGTTGGGGAAAGGAGAATTTCATGTGCTTACATCATCGCCAACGCGATCTGGGGGAATGTCGCGTCCCAAGTCCATATGGATGCGGCTCCGTACTTTGCCATGCAGTCTCATTGAAGTGTGTGCGAAAGTTGACAGACAGGCAACCGCTCGCTATGGCTGATCGCCGCATGCATAACTCTATGGCAAAACCTCGGAGCAGATGACTTCCCAGGTTGTCGCTGTCCGTGCCGATCACCTTCCATGGAACCCAGATTCTGCCCCGGCCCTTAGGATTCCCACGTTCCTCGGTAACGGCTTCGCATACGTGCTGCCCGATTTCTCCCTTGTATGGTGTGGGTCGAGTGGCTGACGGTGCCATTGATTCGAGAATCCGCTGCACCCTAGCCGCATTGAGGAATATCTCCATCCTGCTCCTATTGAGACATGTGCGGCAGCTCACACAAAGTTTGAAGACGATCTGCTTCTAGGGGTGCCGCGCTTTCTGAGTCCACACAGCTGGACTCTCTGACATGTGTCGTCGGCCTTTGGCTTCTGGAGACACTCTGCATGTTTCACTATGGTCGCAGCTTTATTGGAGAAATGCTCGAAAGTCGTCTGCCCTACCAGAGACTCTGGACACACATTGGCACGATCTGGTCATGTCCAAAGCGCATCAGGAGTGTGAGGAAATGTTCTGGTGCTATGCTCTCGGAACTCGGCTACATTACTGGACATCTTGCGTATTCTTTATAGCGATCTCAGGTTTATACAAACCCAACAGTAACGCTAACGAGTGCCTGTGACAGAGCAGCTTGGTTTTTTTTAAATCATACTCCAGTCGCTAAATTCTAATCTAAAGGTATACACTATTGGTTTCATAGAGGCTGTTGCTTTGATAGAGACCAAGTCGCCTGGAGAATTGAGGAAACAGGAAGCTTCTGAAGCATCCCGTGTCAATGTAGGCTCCACAGCGAGGTTTGGCAAAGTGGTGGTTTCTGATCTATCTAGTAAGCAGACTCACATATACAAAATCACATATACACATTCACATATACACATTCACATATACACATTCACATATACACATTCACAGTTGCCGAACCCAGCAAATTAACACCACAAGAGTGTAAAGTCGCTGTTTTAATCTCAGTAGAGGCCTACAATATCGCAATAACTACTATCTAGGTAGGGTTGAGCTTTAGGAAATAGTTGATTGTGTATAGCTTTAGTTCGCTGGGTCTGTCGTCAGAGTCACCGCTGTACCGTAATTGCCACCCGCTCAACTGTAGTTTGGCGATAACCTATGACCGACAGCGAGCTACTCACGACTTCCGAAACCCACATGTTCCATACGCAAAAGGCTCTCATCAATAGACGTACCACACATCAGAGAATCGTGTCAAAAATGTATCCCCTGAGGCTAAACTGTCTGCCGGACGTCTTGCGAATTCCTTACAGCCATCTGGGATTTACATCACACAAATGCTAACACCAGCAAGTGCCTGCGTACAGAGATGCTTGCTTTCCAAGGCTTGTTCTGGTTCCTAAAGTCTGCCTGAAGGTATACACTTTTGCGTTTATAGAACTGAAGTCTTCTGGAAGACCAAGGAAACGGAAAGCTTTTAGAGCTCCTGTTGTTAGTGTAGGCGCCACAGTCAAAGTTGGGCGAGGTGATGGTGATGATATGCCTAATTCGTAGACTCACGTCTAAAACCTCACTTTCATCGTAAGTCTTTTCAGTCACTGTCTTTCCATCGGCATCTAGCGTGGGGCACAGACCAAACGTGTCGCACGTTCAACCTACAAGACTGCTTTTGCGTCCTGCTCTTCTACTCCCCCAACCAAGCGAGCAATCACCATGGTACGTATCTTTTCTCTGGCCCTCGACGCTGTCCATTGGTGTTGATCATAGCTAACGTATGCGCAGACTGACATCCCGCTTCCCCCGTCGCCCTCTGGGCAAACCAAGAAGGAGAAGAAGGCCGCCGCGAAGTTACTTCGCAAGGGCAAGAATGTACCTCTGCCGCAGTCGGACGATGCTGATCTCATCGTTCAACACCCTGAGCAAGACTCCGCTCCTTTGGAGATGGAGTCGACCTCAATTTTCGTCGGGGGTCCTGGTGCTGAAACGGCTCAGGACGCTGATGGCGACCTCATGGCTCTCGGGCCTAAGGATACAAGCGACGCGGCTGCGGGCTATGTGCCCAAGGTCGACCAGCCTGAGACGGAGGGATCTTCGGACGAGCCTTGGCCGTTCATTGTCCATCCGTTTCAACAAGACTCTCTCATCCTGTATGAGAGAGTTGCGGCCTTCAACCACTTCGAGCGTACGGTGAAAACCGATCGCAGAGAGTGGGATGAGGGCCCAAGAGCTCCATGTGAGCTGTGTGGGAGGAAGCACGGTCCTCCGTGTGGTACTCCTGGCCAACTTGCTGCGCTTCGGAGCGCCCTGCTTGAAGGCAAGCAGCTTCGCAAGGAATGGTCCGAGCAAGGCGCTCAACCTCTGGGTCTTCCTCACGAGGAGATGTTGGAGGGCGAGGTGCACATGCTCGACAGCCATAGAGGTCTGACCTCTACCACTGCCAAGACCGCGTTCTGCGGTATTTGCGCAAAGTACCACCCTGGTGGCAGGAAGGGATGCACCGTCCCCTTCTGTACCAAAGGGTGTAACCGAAACCATCAGCCGTGGGTGGCTTGTGGCGCGGCGGAGCAACGCTTCGCGCTCGTCAACAAGCACCGCAATGGTGGTAAGGGCAGGAGTGAGGAGCCGGCGCCTGCGCCTTCGACGGCAAAGGCTACGCGTGGCCTCGATACCGACAAGTTCGGTATCTTCTACGACTCCATCGGCGACGACCCCACCGTTGTCCGAGATGCTGCAGGTCTCTTCAAGGGCCTATCCAAGAAGAGGGCGGCAGAGGAATCAGCTGAGCAGGCTGGTTCAAATAAGAAGGGCAAGAAGAAGGCAGGAGGTGAGGGCTCCTGTCAATACCCGAAGCCTACGCCGAAAGGTCCAGATGGACCTGACGACAAGGGCAAGGGTAAGGCCAAACCCAAGAGGGGCGGCGCTTCGCGCCTGAACGGGAGTATCTTCAGCCATCGCTGATAGATTCGCCATCACCAGAGGAGACAACCTCTTTAAAAAACAGGCTCGGGAAGCTCATCCTCCGCGTCGGTCCGGGCGGGAACTTCGTAGACTTCGGTCTTCGATGCTAAACTGAGCATTACTTTGTTAACTATGACCTCTACTATCGTCGTACACGATAAAGCTGATTCGCAAGTTAGGTTCACCACGAAGACGAACTGAATTTCTCTTTTGACCGCACTCCACCCTTCGACTGAACATCTCTTCCCCTGGCCTATAGTTCAGTTGCGGCTGTGCGAACTGCCTATGAGACATGTACTGACCTTACGACTTTGCCTCTTTACACGATTGTTGCCAAACAACACGGCCGACCTGGACGAGCATGGCAGCGAAACGGCAAGCACCCAATCCATACCACCAAACACAGATCATCGTCACCGACGTCTGCGCCTCAACCCAAGGAGGCGCTCGATCAGCCCATCTACCATCTCTTGCGCCCTTTCGACGTCAGCGGTCGGACATGCGGGTATATCCTCTGTACATAAGATGTGGTAGAAATGTTTGGAGTGCTAGGGAGGACAGAATAGAGAAGGTGGAGGTACACAACAGATATAAGACACTTTGCCTTGGACAGCGTCTGGCTGCATCCCTTCGCTTGACAAGTCCTGTTAGTTTTTAGCAAAACGCATTCACCAATAACACGACCAGATGCATTGCCTTGATCATTCTTACCTGTGCCTTCGCTGCAAAAACTGGTTTAGTGACAGAGTTCAACAATGATACTACAAATAGCCATGAAGACGCCGCGACTTTCCAGAACCGCATGAAGTTCAGGACTTTAGTTTCGACCTATCTATTTTTAAATTATATACAGCTGCATATAGTGAAAGTAGATGTTTGGGAAACACACCTTTACCGCGATTTATTAGTGTCATCCAACAGTGTTGTGCTGTTGTGCTTGCGTCTTTTTCCAGCACGTTTATCCTTTGAATAGCTATGAAGACTAGGAACGATACGGAAGCATGGTAAGAATCGGTCTCCATATACGCGTGCTTGTGTGAGACCTGCCTTGAGTGACGGAGATTCGCCTTGCAGATGAGTCCGGCACCAGCTTGAGTTTACCATTCCATACTTTTATGCACTGATTGAGGGGCAATACGCCTGCTGCACTGTTCGATCAATGGCATGAAACCGCGTATGTCAAAAGTGAGGTTTGAGGATGCAACGGCTGTAGATGATGCACTACAGATCAGAAAACGAGGAAGCCATATCGGACACATCTCGTCACGTCTCTTGACAGAGATCGAGCGCTTTCGGAGGCGGCGGAGATGCTGGTTTTCGAGGCTGTGGGGCGTGCCTTCTCGTTCAGGTCGAGCGCGCCTGCCCATTGTTGTTTTCCATCCTATTCGGGTTCAGCGCGCCTGCCCTCGAGGCAAGAGCAGCGCCAGGACTCACCAAATGAAGCTTGACCTGGCGAAAATCGTCTCTTCTCTTTCCAATAACACCTGTAGCTTCGTGGGTACCATTCTAGCAGCCAAAGACAGCAGCTAACATAACCGCAGTTGCCCTTCATCTATCAGACGAAAGCACGAACCTACAACATGCCTCCCGTCCGGCACAACGCACGCAAGCAAACGACACTCACGTCATTCGTGAAAGTGAGCAATCGGAAAGAACATACCGGGGGTGGTGAACCCTCAAGTCCCGTCCCAAGTCCCGTCCCAAGAAGGTCTTCTCGAAGGAGTCGTCCGGTAGTCCTTGACTCTGACGATGACTTGGATGAAGATACTTCCCCGTCGCTCACAAGGTCGTCATGGCGGCTGCGTGAGAGGGAGTATGCTACGGCCTCTATTCCAACCCCAGTAGCAAATGCATCAGCAAATGCTATTGATACGCGATCCTGTAACAGGGCTCTCGCACCATCTGATGTCCCTGAAAGCGAAATGCTGACGGGTGACGACGATGATATCATCGCCGAGATTGTTGCAGGGCTAGCTGCAACCATTGACGGAGATGAGGAAATGGACGAGGAAGCTGAATACTTCCCCGGCCCAGATCCTAATATTGCGGATGAGTCCGAGGATGCTATGTGCATTCTCGCACCGTCTTCAAACCTCGAACCCGACGACGCTGAGGTCGATCCAGATTTTGCGCGTAAACTGCGTGTTGTCTTGGACGGCTTTTGCGAGTGGGGTAAGAGTATAAGTCATGCAGACTTTGTTGCGATGCCCGAACAGGATCGACCATTCACCTTCGGGGTATGGAAAGTCCTGCGAGCGGTTAGCGTGGAATACTTATTGGGTTTATACCTTTATGCTATTCCAATCCAGGTCCAAGAGCT
Source organism: Alternaria dauci (assembly GCF_042100115.1). NCBI lineage: Eukaryota > Fungi > Ascomycota > Dothideomycetes > Pleosporales > Pleosporaceae > Alternaria > Alternaria dauci. Next base: position 2,006,277 of record NC_091276.1, read on the forward strand.
CTTCTCCCAAAAGGAGTGGTGTCTCGAGGACTTGCTTTCACTCCCACAAGTGAAAGATGAGGAAGCCAAGGACCAAGGAATCTATGGGAATTTCCCTTCTGGTAACTTGGCCTTCGCTTCAAAGATTGGGTGTGAAGCTTACGTGGGGTCGACTGGTAAGCTCTTGAAGCGAATCAGTGAGCACCTGAATGTCTCTTCGAGATATACCGTCAGCGCACTACCCGATTGTCATCGGCGCAGTTTCCACTACACGACTACGTGTCGTGTAAGTGTTGACTGTAATTTCCGAAAGCTTGCTGGGTTCAAGCGAGATATGCCAGTAGGCTATCTCATACTTCTGGAGAGCGCCTTCATGGTACTATTCGGAACGTACAATTACCCTGGTTACTATACCAAATGGGCCACGTGGTCTTCCTACAAGTTGGCCAAGGATATTCGAGCACGTCTCGACATCCCGGCTATACCATGGAGGGGACTCAATGCGTCGTTACCCCTACGTCAGGGTTTCACCGCTCGTGGTTCCAAACTACCATCAGAATGCCGCAACCCAGAGTGCAAACTGATGACCTATTCGCGCAGTAACATGCCGGATGGACCTAAGCACACGCGCGTCCTTGCTGATCCCAAAAACCCGTTGGGTGGTGGGTATTTTTGCAGGCGCTGCGATAGCTACCGCGAACGCCGTGGAGTGTTGCCAGACAACGCTTCGCTGGTCAAGCTCACTACTCAGTACAACCTAGAGGTTGCTAAGAGTGATTTGCGCCAAACTGGCCAACCCGTAATCTGTTGTAATTGCAGAGGCGTGGAAGGCGCAGATGGTGCTTCAAACAGCGCCAAGGGCTACGGAACTAGACACATTGCTTCAAATGGTCAAGTTCACTGTAGTGCCTGCTATGCGTATTTGCGCAAGTATGGTCGTGAGCGCGACCCCGCTTGTGAGACGAACAGGGCTGCCCGCGAACAGATCAACGCTGATCGTGCAGCTGGCCTGCCAGTTCACTGCGCGTATTGCCACAAGGTTGAACCGACTGGTATCACGAAGCATTGGCGTGTTACCAGGAAGGCCAACTTGGTTTGCGACTGGTGCTACAAGCATGGCCACAGATGAGGAAGTTCAGAAAAGTAGTCATGTTCTACTGGTCTGCTCGATACTCAATGGTCTTACTTCAATCATTGAAGATAAGATATCACGGCAAGATAGTGATGATCTACTTGCCGGTACGGTGTGGGAACCGTATGGGCTGACGAAGTCGGATCTGCTACCTCCTCGCGTAGAGCCTTTGTGCTCTCGGTGTTGCCCGGAAACAGCTCTAGAATCTTATCTAGAGGCTGGCTAAAGCAGAACGCATCTCTTGAGCTGACCTTTTCTTTAGGCGCTATTTGGATCATAGGCGATTGATATACGGACGTCGGGTTGGTAGGATGTGACTCCAAAAGGTGGTGGGGTGTTGGAAGAAGTGTACATGGGTGAGGATGCTTCATCTGATAGTGAGGATAGGGTGGCGCGGAGGTAGTCGGTGGTATTTTTGAGGTCAAAAAGAGAAGTGATGCGTATCCGAAGACCTCCTAGGAATACTTTGGTGCTTGTGGCTGTGCGTCCCACGTGCTGTGTAGACGGTAGTATAATCTATGGCTTCCAGAGTGTCGGCTTGTCGTTAAGCTCTTTGTAAGCCTTACCACTGCACTCTGTGAGACCTTAACATGGCATTCATTCCTCGCGACCATATTTGTGTAACCGCACATCGTAGAGGCAGCGGATGCGCGTACTACCTGGTGATTTCTTAATGCCTCTACGATTCGTGGTTGCGCGAACAGGTCGTGAGGAGTAGCCAGCATGTGAAGGTCTGTGTAGTAGTCGTGCTATGGTTCGGTCGCTTTGCCTGGCCGAGCAGTGTGCAACGGCAAAGCTTACGAGCTTACGAGAAGCTTAACGACAAGGCGAAACTCTAGAAGCCATAAATTACACTACCCTGACATCAAGAGGCAGCAGAAAGTCGTTGTGTTGGCGTATGTTATGTTTGACCGAGTTGTTCCGGCGTTGTGGCAGGGGTTGAAACCAAGCACACACGGCGCGACTGCGTAAACGAGAGGCACCTGACCTGGATCTTCTCGAAGTGGTAGAATGGTGTCGTTGCTGTGTCGCGCCGGCGCATAGTTGAGCGTCGTAGGCAAGTCTTCAAATAAGGCGCTCAGAGGATGCGCGCGCTACCCGGTGGGTTCTTGATGCCTCTTGATAGCTCCTGAACAAGCTCTTCGGGTTTGATGGAATAATCGCTGCTTCGTTCGCGATAGGTATGGAAGGTTTCGGTCGTTCGGAACTTGCGAAGGAGGGCGTGGTGGATTTCGATGGCGAAGGCGGAAAACGCAGGTCGTGTCCATCTCAGTTCTTGATGAAACTTAGGCTTTTGCGTTGAAGAGGTCGCGGTTGGCAAAGGGCGTCGCAGTGCCTGGCGATGATGAAAACAGGAGAGTGTTCGCCACATGGGCCCGCCGCTGTGATCGGCCGGTAATCCGGGGAACGCCTTTGGCACTAACAAAGATAGCGTGCCTCGGTTGCTAAAAGACCGTCACCCCAAGTTTCCACGAGAGTGTGAAGGTCGCTTTTTCGGGCTCCTAGGAGGCCTACTGTAGTGCGATAACTATTAGTTTTACGCTTTAGAGAACGGTTAATTGTGTGTGTCTTTGGTTTTAGTTCGCTAGGCTACGTTCGTCTGAGTCACCGACTGTACCGTGGTTCTCGGCATCCACGACGAGAGCGCAGAGTCGCTTTCCGGTCTCCTGGAAGGCCCACTGTATTACGATACTTATTGGGTTGGGCTTTTGGAAACGGTTGATTGTGTGTATGGCTTTGGTTTGGATTTGTTCCAAGGTTGGTTCTGCTTCGTCTGAGTCACGCAGCCCCAAGTCTACCCAGGTGCTAAATAAATTTAGCGACTCGACCCCTTCCATCTCATCACCACGAGTGTGTAGGGCTGCCTTTGAATCTCCTGGTGGAGATATCGTAGGACAATAATCATTGGTTATGCTTTGGGGAATGGTTGATTATATGGGGTTGGTGTTAATTTGCTTACCACGACGACAACCACGCCGATACCCACCGGACGGCCACTTTTGACACACATGATATCGAGGTTAGATTCAAGTCTCGGATGTACAGCATTTCTCTTCATAAGAGCCTCCTTGTATACAGCACATGTAGGTTTTAGAAATCGTAAGTGGCTCGTTAGTTATCGGTCATCGCCAAACTATAGTTAAGCGGATAGTACTTACAGTACGGATTTGCGATTACGCGCACTGCGAATGTGTCAAATGAAGAGGGTATAAGAGGTGACCCTAGTGGGAGGTTGGATTCATGTACGAGAATACAGTCAAGCAAGTCAAGAGCCAGGCAAAGTGAAATGTGATGGGAATCTATTTCTATCTTCTACAGATGCTGATCCGCAGATGCATTATGAAGATTTTGATGACCAGACGCCGAGCAGAAACCGTTAACATTACCACATAATGTCATGAGGCCGACATGCTGTCGACATGCACCCCGGGCCCACGCGAACCCCAAAACTAAAACCGGAAAGGAACTTTTTCAAAAGGACAAACACCTCTACTCGTCCTCGTCAGAGAAGACCTCCTCACCGCGCTTGCGGCGCGCCATACGGTCCTTCTTCTTCTTACGCATCTCCGAAGATGTAAGCTTGGCCTTCTTCTGCAAAGATAGTCAGTACATGTCTGGTATGGGAAGGGGGCTGAGCTTGGTGGAGACTTGCCTTCTGTGACGCAATCTTGTTACCCTGTATAACAAGTTAGCATGTATTCGAACGAAGATAAGAAGGGGAAGGGGAGGGGGAGGATGAGGAGGTGGGAGGGTCGGGTAGAGATAGAACTCTGGGGAAAAACTTGCCATGGCATCGAACTGGCCGGTTAAATTAGCATATATTAAGCAGTATATTGGATGGGATGATAACTTACCTTCTCCTCTTCTTCACCATCGTCCTTGGCAAGACGGGGACCGGCACCCTGTCCTTGCACCCAGTTGTGACCGGAAGGTGTCATGCGACCGTCCATGACAGCCCAGACTTCCTCAGTGAGGTTGGCAGTGAACTCGGCAGAGTGGGTAATGATGATGACACCACCCTCAAAGGTCTTGATAGCCTTGGAAAGGGCACCAAGAGAGTCACGGTCCAGGTAGTTGGTGGGCTCATCGAGAACGATCAAGTGAGGACGCTGCCATGAGCAAGCAGACAGGACGACCTTGACACGCTGACCACCGGAGAGACCGCGCATACGGGAGTGAGAAACAAGCTCAGCGTCGAGACCGAAGTTGGCGCAGTGAGCCTCAATCTCCTTACGGACCAGGGGACGGAACTGACCACTGGCAAGAGCCTCCTTCTGGTCAACCTCGGCGACCATCTTGGCGTGGGAGGCCATGATCTCGGAACGGGGAATCCAGGCGTTGTCAGCAGACATCATGGGTGTCCAGCGCTCGTTCTTCATGCCGACGTTCTCTCCGAGAGCGAACGAACACTCGTACTCGTAAGAGTTCTTGAACTTCCTGCGGGAGTTGATGCCAATGACGCGACGCTCAGTACCCTCGATCTTGTAGATCTTGTCCATGGCCTTCTCGTCCTCCTCGGTGACGATCTTGTTGGCACGGTCCATGGTCTCACGGTCCTCACCAGTCTGGAAACGCCATTGAATGTACTCGGAAGGAGTCTTGTCGAGGTGGTGGTCGATATGGGCGAAAGCGTGCTGCTTGATGTAGGCGATACGGATGTTCTCGTGGTGGTAGATCTCACCCTTGGTAGGGACAAGCTCACCAGTCAAGACGTTGACGAGGGTGGACTTTCCGGCACCGTTGGGACCGATGACGGCAATACGGGATCCGAGCGAACATTGGAAGGTAATGTCCTCAATCTGGGGCTTGGAGGTACCCTCGTACTGGAAGCTCATGTTGGTGGCACGGAGAATAGCCTTAGCCTTGGTCTTGACACCCTCAAGGAAACCGGGCTCGGGGAACTTGAACTCCATGTCGGAAGCAGCCAACTCGTGGTAAGACTTGGCAGAGGGCACACGCTTGACGAAGTCGTCAAGGTTACCACGGTAGCGCTTAAGCTTGAAGCGCTCGTAGTGGATGACGTGCTGGATGACGTTGTTCAAGAACTTGCTGTCGTGAGAGATGACAATGGATGTGCAAGGAGAGCTGGTGAGGTAGTCCTCGAGCCACTTGACGTTCTTGACGTCCAAGTGGTTGGTCGGCTCGTCGAGCAGCAGAATGTCGGGCTTCTCGAAGACGGCACGAGCGAGCGCGAGCTTCATCTTCCATCCACCGGAAAGAGCACCGATGGTACCGTTGTACATGGCGTCGGTGAAACCGAACTCGTTCAGGGTAGCCTTGACCTCCTCCTCGGGGGTCTCGACACCGACGGCCTTGAGCTTGTTCATGGTCCACTCAAGAACGGTCATCTCAGTGTCAGCAGAGTCCAAGTCGTGCTCGACGTAGACAGTCTTGACCTCGTTCTGCTTGGGGAAACCCTCGACCTGCTCGTTGTTGATAGCGCGCATGAGGGTGGTCTTGCCGGAACCGTTGGGTCCAAGGAGACCGTAACGCTGACCACGCTTGAGACGGAGATGGGTCTGGTTGAGCAGAATCTTAGCACCGTAGGCCAAGTTGAATGTGCAGTTGCAGAGATCCTCGCCCTCCTCCTCATCGGGCTCGACAGCGCGCTCAGCGGCGGCACCGGGGAGAGATCGCTTGCGGGTCTCCTCGGTGACCTCCTTGGCCTTCTCGTCACCGACAAGGACGGCAACGAAAGGACCGGCGTTGGCCTGCCAGTTGAGAGGCTCGTAGTCCTTCTCGTCAATCAGCTGGCCACCAATGGCACCAACGTAGTTGACGACAGGGGTGAATCGCTCGTCGATCTTGATGCTGGAGGGGATAGCAGCCTTGAGGTGGTTGGCAATGGTGGAAATGTCGCCAGACTTCTCAATCTCGGGAGCCTTGCCGTTCTCGACGTGACCGACACGGATGAGGGTGTCGAGACCCTGGCGGGTCTTCTCACGAGCCTCGGGATCAGCCAAGTTCTCGTAGTTCTTCTCAAGCGCAGGCATGAGACGGGGCAAGAAAGCGGCGACAATCTGGGGGTCCTCGACAAGCTTGCACATGTTGTCGATAATGACGGCAGACTTACGCTTGATGGCAGTCTCGCGCTCGACGAGACCACGCTCAAGCAGGGGAACCATGATGGCGAGGGTGGGCTCGTGGACGTCAGTGACGAAGGTGGTGGCACCGAGCAAGTGAACGGTCTCGGGGACGTTCTCAGGCTTGGCGATACACTTGATGAGCTCGGGAATGAAGCGCTCGATATCCTTGTTGGAGATCAAGGAGCAGAGAACCTCCATGGTGCCGTAGGCAGCCTTCTTGACCTCAGGCTTGGTGTCCCACATGGCACCCGAGATGACGGGAATCAGGTCGGGGACACGGAAAGCCATCTGTGCGGGGGCGCTCTTGGTGAGGACCTCGATGCACTTGAGGTCGGTCATCTTCTCGGGCCACTTTTGTGCGTTCTCCAACGAGTGGATGATGTGGGGGATGATGGCCTTGACGGCGTTGGGGTTGGCAGCCATAACGATGGCCTCGGCGGCGGTCTGAGCAGCGACCTTGACGCCGCTCATCTTGTCACCGACCGCGGCCAGCACGTCGGGCAGGAGGGAAACGAGGTAGGGCTCGACGGCGGCGGAGACGTGCGAGTGCTGGGCGATGGCACGGATGGCGTCGAGGGCGCGCTCACGGGCGACGGCATCCTTCTTGCTGGCGAGTTGCTTCTTGAGCACCTGGACAGCCCTGGGGAAATTGTTAGAAACTGCAACGTGGCAAGCGAGGGGCAGGGGGAGGGGGACATACTTGGTGGGAGCGTCAGCCTCCTCAATGTCGCCGTTGATGAAGGTGGCGATGGCCTGAGCAGAGGCGTTGATCTCGTCCTGGGCCTTGGACACGGTCAACTTCTGCATCATCTCCTCAAGCGCCTTGAGCGACTTGGAGTTCTCGGACTTGATGTCCTTGGCATCGTGCGAAGCAGCAGGCGCCATGTTGTCGGTGATGTGTGGAGGGGGAGAGGTGTGTAGAAAGAAGGTGGGTGGAGGGGCGGCGGTCCTTATATGGACTTTGGCGGCGGGGCCTAAAAAACTTTTGGCGTGAAAAGATAGAGTGAATCTATCCGGGGGTATCTAACAACGGGCGCGAGAAACGTGACTCGCAACCTTTCTAATACCGGACGCAACGACACAAAGAAGGGAAAGTACTTTGGGTCAGCCCAGAGGGAGAGTGAGTGTGGAGAGGTGGCAGTGAAGGTTATGGAGGGGCTTTTTATGCCTTGGTGGGCTGTCTCGCTCGCTTTGAGAAATTTCTCCAGGCCAGGGCGCCGATAAGATTAGCGTGCACTCCAGAAGCGGCCCGTGCGTCAAGGAACCGGACACCTCGCCTTCTCGCAATTGCCCATGATTTCATTCGAGCCCGAGCAAACGCCAGTGATTTCGCTGTTGCCGCACTTCCCCAGTTTTTCCTTGCTTTCTGCCGATGGTCTCCTCTGTTTACTGGCGATGGCCGGGCAGCAGCATTGCCGCCACCGTGAAGCCATGTCGCAGCCCACGTTGCAAAAGCCCTCTCTATTTGTGGCGAGTTTGAGCCAGGCGCGCTGACCGCCTTCTCGAAACACCGTGACCAACGACATGCATCCAACCGTTGGGAGCCGCGGGAAATGCAGCGCTGAAGATCAGGGACTGCACTAATCCAACCCGACCGCCATGTCAGCCTCCACGCAGTACTCATATCGACCACGGCACCCATACACCCCAATATCAGCAGAATCTTCCGCCGCGGCCGTTGAGCGCAGTAGAAGTCAGCTTTCTTCTAGCTCAGTCTACATACGGGTGTTCCCATACTAGGCCGTAGCCTTGCCGGTTACTGCTCGTACAGCCTTGCCAAGTCGTCGCGCTACGGCCATTTTAGCGGAGGCTCCAGACTTATCCCAAACCACCTCCCCGATTCTGCCGAAGTCGAGGCGGCAAGCATTTCTGGACCCTTGCCACCTTGTCCAGACGTCCACCGAGCCATCACCGGCCAACACTCTGCTCAAAACTTCAGACAAGGCAAGGCCTTCCGAGGCCGCGTGCATTACGTATCAAACTTGGCCCTTTCGCTGTTGCGACACATCGGTTCAACTTTCCCTGGCTCCGGAACTAGTCATGTTCTCTGCCCAGCTGTGACGCTGACTATCTAGGCAGAAGACTCCACCAATGATTCAATCTTAGTAACATGGCATTCTTCAACACCGTCAACCTTTCCGACGTTGTGAAGTGTCGCTTCAGCCTTCAGCATGCTGCGCTCGGGCAACCCCCACTTCTTATCGATACCCCGGATTTCGACATGTCAGAGTTGCTCACAGTACGCTTGTACCGATCCGTCACAGTGCTAGTAGGTGTGCTTGTAGTGGACGTTGCAAAAGGTATCATGTGTCGAAAATTACTGCTCGACGTGTGAATCTTGCAAGGTTTTATGCTTGTGCGGATGTGTTGCAGTCAAACTCCCACTTGCTTCAATGCCGGCCAAGATACACGTCCTACTACATAACAATCTTCCAGCACATGAACACAAAGACTAATGCTGAAGACTGGACAAGCCAACTAACACCGTAGATTCAAAGACGCTTGTTCTTGTTGATGTATGCTGTTCTGAAGCAATATTTCTGCTCGCGGTTTTCACTTACTTCCGCTCTTGAACCATTCTAGCTCAGGCACGGCAAGAACATCTTGCGACATGGTCGGATGACCTATTGTATCTTAGATCAATTCTCTGATGTGCAGTACTTCTCTTAATAAGAGCCTTTTGCGTATAGAAACATATGAGTTTTAGAAGCTGTAAGTAGCTTACTAGTAGCTATAGGTTATTGCTAAACTATAGTTAAGAGGATAGCACTCTAGTACAGCTTCGCGATTGCGCACACAGCAAATGTGTAAGTCAAAAGAGGAGGATATAATTATCTTGGATCAAGAACGACTGCTAGTGGAGAGTAGGGTGAACAAGAAAGCATAATATGTGAATTTTTGTAGGTCTCGAGTAGAAAAAGCATATATGCCAGCGGAGATAACCAGCGCCGAGGAATGTACAAATGGTTCTTGTTTCGAACCAGTATGAGTGGTCACTACCTAGGTACACGACCTTTATCCAATTGGTGTTTCGTACCAAGGCTCCAGAGTAGTGCACCAATCAACCACTTCCCGCATTCGCGAACGAGTATTAGTGAGCGCACTGTCTTACAGAGGGTATGCGACGCGTTTCCATGATAGTCTTCTGGATACCTGGATGAAGAGGTGGTAGGAGTGATGGAGGAGACCTGTCGACGAAAGAACCCCCTGAGCATCAGGCAACAAGATTGCAGTAGATCCGGCTGAAGTTAATCCCGCAACCTTAGCAAGTCTTATGCCTATTCGAGATGCGGTGAAAACAGTCTCAGCTGCGCAGACGGAGCGAAGGATGGCCGGTGGTCAGTGCTGCGCCCCTCAGCCAAATCTCCGGTCATGTCCGAAGTTCCACATCACCAAATCGCTCACAGCTCAGCCGCGATGAGACCCATGTCGGATTCATTAGGCATGACCGACGTTCGTAAACATGTGGCGCGCGCGGTCAGCGCCATGCGAGAACATGTCACACTTAAAGCGCGCGTGCGATGCCGCAATCGCACTGGCTCGACCATCAGCTCTCCTGCCCCTCCCCCGCTGTAGACTCTACCGGCTATCTGCCGCACCGCTTCTACCTGGACTTTACATACCCTGTTCTTATTGATACTCTTAGAAAGTAGAGTCACGAACAACATGTCGGGTCAGGATTACTACGGCCAGGGCCAAGGCCACGGTCAAGGCTACGGCTACAGCCACGACAACTCATACCAGCAGCAGCAACAGCATGGCTACGGACAGCAGAACCAGGGCTACCCTCCGCCGCAGGGCCAGGCGTATGGACAACAACCGCACGACCAGTATGGTCAAGGACATCACAGCCCTTACCCCCAGGGCCAGGTCAGCACCCTTGCGCGCCGTCGGCGCACTCCATCTGCCATGCTGCAAGTGCTAATGTCCTCGTAGAGCCAGTACCCTCCGCCATCGCACGATGCATACGCGCAACCTCCCCAGCAAGGCTATGGTGCCCCTCCGCAGGGACAGTACCAGCAGAGCTACGACCCAAACCGCAGCACTTCTCCCTACCCACCTCAGCCACACCAGCAGCAAGGCTATCACGATCCGAACCAACAGTACGGAGCGCATCAGCAACAGGGCTACCATGACCCGCAACAGGGCTATGGTGCGCCGGCATATGGCCAACCTGGTGCGCCTGGCGGTCCTGCTGAAGGCGACCGTGGCCTTGGTTCGTCCCTCTTGGGAGGCGCAGGCGGCGCATTCGTTGGCAACAAACTTGGAGGCGGAGCGCTGGGCACGATAGGAGGTGCGCTGTTGGGCGCCGTCGGCGCAAACCTCATACCTGACAAGTAAGTTGAACACACACTCCAGCACTATAGCGGACACGAGCTGATTTGACTTTAGGAAAGACAAGAAACACAAGAAGCACAAGAAGCACGGTAGCTCCGAGCATGGCTCCCACCACGGGTCTTCGCACCACGGGTCTTCGCACCATTCGCACCACAGCTCGTCTGGCCACAGTCACAAGCACAAGAGCCATAGTAGGAGCCGTAGCAGGGGCGGCAAGAGCAGCTCTGGCTCCAGCAGCGACTCGGATTAGACGAGAGGCACGTATACTGCGTTGCTGGCTTGCAGATGCCGCGCGCATGCGGGTGATGGTAGGGTCGTAGTAATACCTGTGGAGAATCGTATCCCTATTTATAAGCCGAGCACCCACTTTTCCACGTGCGGGCCTCATTGCATCGTATTCAGATTCCAGTTTGCCAGATTGGCTGCTTTGTGATGATAGCGGGCTTGACAGTCTGATATGCATCGGCAATGAGAGAACTAATGCCCTGCTTTCAGATGTGGATCAGACCCTGTTCGCCCAAAGCAGTTTGGCGTGCCACCAGACAGCCCTTTTTCTCCACTGACTTACTCATCGCCGCAAATTCCAAAAGCAGCCCCGCAACCGCGCTATGAGTATGAAAAATTATTGGAATAAGTGAATGACTTGTTGTGCAAGCCTCGATAGTATTGCGCCCGAGCTTTCCCACCTCCAAGTCTACACTAATCGACATCACCAAAGATGGCTGATGTTTTCTTGAGTTTCTTCCGCAGCTCGCTGCCGGACGAACTCGCGGCGGTGCTTGAAACCACCATCAAGGCAACCGAATCCGGAGATTTTTTGAAAGTGCTCCAACTACCAGAAGCGCAGCTCCTGCTAGGCCATCAGGAAAATGAAGCCACCAAGGACGTCAGAAGAGGCGATTTCGCTGTCTGGAACGACTATATCTTTCGCCGCCTTGGACTACTTCTGTCAAACCAGAGTGAAGCGGATTCGGATTCAATACAAGCCACAGCAGCATACAAGCAGCATACATACCTCCTGATTGCGGTCGCTGCTTTGCATGCATTTCTGCAGTCCAATGTTACTGGGCCACCACTACCTTTCAAGTCTGCCGAAACACTTTTATCGGAAGACATTGCAGGTGATGCAAAAGGCCTCAGCAAAGCAAGAGCAGATCTCGTGGCATCGTTGAGTGCAGATGGCGTTGCAGCATACAAACTCACACCAAACATCGAGCTACTATGCCTCGCGCAAACTATCCTCGTCAGTCCCGCCATTCGAAAGAACATTCCGGTCGTAGCGTGGGCGCGGTTCAGAGTCAATTTTGTCCATCAGAGGCTGCTCAGCGAGCCGGCACCGAGTCTACAAGATGCCATCTATGACGACTTGAAGGTCGTAGAAGATTTGATCCAGAACTCAGATAAGAACAGGGAGATCAGGGACCTGCATACTAGCTTCCTGTTGGAACGAGCAGCGATTCACACGCACCATGGTCTGGATAACAAAGCCAAGGCGGACCTTGATCAAGCAACCTCGGAACGAAAGTTTGAGTTTGCATTGACTGGACTGATGGGAAAGAGGACAAAATTCCAGCAGAAGGACACCAGCCAGCTTATTGTGCTCGCCCGAAGTGCAGGGTCGGAAACCAATGGCGCAACAGACACGAGCTCAAAACCAAAGGCCTTGGATCTGAACGACGATACCTTGCTCGAGTCTATTTCCTTCACCAACGATACTGCATCTATGGAGATCAAGGACGAGTCCTCTCTGCCAACGTCTCTTACGTCCATGGACCCATCGAACCAACCTTTGCTCGATCCACTGGATTCGGTCATCATGCTCTCGCTGGCTGAGAGCATCAAGAACACAAATCCCGCCGATGGTCTTACAAGAGAACAAACCGAGCCGTACGCTACCAGGGTACTAGAGGGCGGCAGCTCGAACTGGCAAGTCTACACTCAAGCTCTTCTTGTGCGCAGTCGCATCGAAGGCTACAAGTCGCGGACTATGGAGCGTGGGTTGCTACAACTACAAGCTCTGGTGGATCAAGTCATTGCGGAGACTTCTGGCGACGCGACCACCGATGCTGAGACGGGCGAGAAGATTACCTCCTTCCTGCCACAAGCCAAGGAAAGCGAGGCGGCGTCCGTTGAGGAGCGCCTTCGCTACATCTTCCCTCTCTGCTCGCCAACCCGTTGGGAGCTTGAGTCCGAGCTTGCTGCTCGATGGGTTGCTCTAGGTGGTTTGCGATCTGCGCTCGAGATTTACGAGAGATTGGAGATGTGGGCCGAAGCAGCACTGTGCTATGCAGCCACTGAGAAGGAAGAGAAAGCGCGCAAGATGATTCGACGACAACTGTTCCATGCTACCAATGGCGACGATGAGAACGTGAATCTGGACGAGGAGAAGTGGGAGGGCGCTGAACGGAACCCACCGCCAGCCGAAGCGCCACGTTATTACTGCATTCTAGGCGACATTGACAACGATCTATCCATGTATGAAAAGGCCTGGGAGGTCTCCGGTAAACGTTATGCGCGCGCTCAACGCTCTCTCGGTCAACGTTACATAGCAGCACGCAACTACGAGAAAGCCGCAGAAGCCTACGAGCTTTCGCTGAAGATCAACGCGCTGTATCATCCCGCATGGTTCGCCCTCGGATGCGCATATCTTGAACTTCTTCAGTTCAAGAACGCCGTTGAAGCATTTTCGCGCTGCGTTCAACTCGACGACCAGGACGCCGAGGCATGGAGCAACCTTGCCGCCTCTCTTCTCCACCTCAAGCCCAAGGTCCAGGAAACCGTAGACGGCGAACTGCAAGAAACCAGAGTAACAAACCATCCTCGCACCGACGCCCTCAAGGCTTTCAAACGCGCAGCCACGATCAAGCATGACAACTACCGCATCTGGAACAACGTCCTTGCCGTTAGCGCCTCCACTAACCCACCCTCTTGGTCTGACGTCGTAACTGCTCAACGCCGTATATGTGAGCTGCGCGGCTCCACCGAAGGCGAAAAGTGCGTCGACGCCGAAGTCATCGACATGCTAGTCAAGCACGTCGTCTCCAGCGAAGAAGAGTTTGACATCTCGCGCCCCGGTCTCCCCCGCCTCGTAAACGATCTTGTGGAGAAACACATCAAGCCTCTCATCACCGTATCGCCCAAACTATGGATCATCCTAGCAACACTATACACACACACCAAGCGGCCGACTTCGGCGCTAGAATGTCACGAGAAGGCATGGCGAGCAGTGACGAGCCAGCCGAAATGGGAATCTGGCACCGAGGCAGAGTGGAACGCTGTTGTTGAGATGACGATGGATCTACTGGATGCGTATGAGACTTTGGGACCGCGTGAGCGCACCGAGGGTCTGGCGGGTGGAAGTGGGGAGCTGGTGGCCAAGGACTGGAAGTTCAAGTCAAGAAGTGCGGTGAGGAGTGTGATGGGTAAGGGGAAGGAGAACTGGGAGGATAGTGCTGGGTGGGAGAAGTTGGTTGAGAGGTTGGAGGAGTTGAAGGGGAAGGAATAGATGGGTTGGGATTGGGACTGGGGATGCATGTAAGTTTCGTTCATGATTGGGTAGCTAGTGGAAAAGCATGTCATCTATCGAAGTTTCTTGTTTATATAATGCTAGCAAATTCTTTGACGAAACCAGATGAGCGATGGAGATCCTATTGGGTGTGAGCTCGAGGGTGGCACGGTTAGTGCCGGCGCTACGTAAATGGCTGCGGCGCAGAGGGTGACCAAACGAACGTACACGATCCATATACCAGCCATCTCCACAGTACTACATACACCCGCGACCATGTCTTTTCTATCGAAAGTCCTTTTCTTTGCGCCATACCTAGTACCAATTCTGGCGGGCGCTCAGCACGCACGACAGCAAGGGCCTTTTGCCCTGACGTTAAACCCGTCGTCTATTATAGCTTCTCGAATCAACTCGTCGGGTCTGGTCGAACTACGGACATACCAGGTTACTTCCGAGTATCTCTCGTACTTTGACGATAGCATAAGTCATTTCGATCCGCAAAACAAAGTCAAAGACAAATGGGAATGTAGCAAAGCTGCAATATCCACATTTCGCACTGTTATCGCTGAGATTACAGAGGACTTGACAGAATCTCTTGGCCATCCTCCTAAATATTCTGCATTGGTTTGCCCTGCGGTTTTCAACACTTCTTCTTGGTGCGCAGCTTACCGAGCAATACGCACCTCTCCCGAGCATGACGACAGACCATTCAATCAAGTGAAAAGAGAAGATAGACCATTCAGCGAGAGATATGGCGCAGGAGCCGCTTACGAGGCTTATGACTTGTTTCATCGATGCGATCTGTTAGGTCGAGCGCCGGAAAACTGTAATGAGGATGGCCCTATAAACCTGATCATTGGGGTTGAATACGAACAAAGCTATATGCATATCAGGCTTTTCGAGATGGCATACGAGTGGCAGGGTTATCCACATGTTGGTGGAAAGTTATGCCGCGAGTGCGGACTTCGTTTCAATGAGGTATGTTAACCACCATCGTAATGCTTCTTGTGGTAATTGCGGAGACTGATTCAAGTGTATGACAGACCCGAGATGCACTGATTTATGAGGATCGTGTCCGTATCTTCCTCGATAGTTCCATCCGCGAGATAGTAGCAAGCAACCCATACTATTCGATGGACGACCTTCGGGCCGCAGTTGTCGTCGGCGAAGTTCCACGGGCAGCAATCGCAAAGCTGGAAAACTTACTCCGGCAGACCCTGGAGCTGGATCATATAACGATGCTGAACGACATTGACGCAGCTCTTGTCAAATCTTACGGGGCAGCTTCGTTTGCTTTACATACTGAAGTTGAGCCTGAGGCCTACCAGGTATTTGTATCGCCGCCGTTGGGTGTAGAGCACAGTGAACTGTAATGGACAAGAACCTGCACAGTACGTCATGGACTAGCGGCTTTACCTCAAGTGGATTGTAGCGTGTGATCTTGACTGAATGGAACTTGGATATTGAGCAAACCACCAAATTGGCAGCCAACATCATCGTCCGTACTAAGCACTGAAAACGGCTCGTAGTCGAATCATGAAAGTCGTCCAAAGGATTCAATTCAGTCCGAAAGTATGCGGCGAACGTTCCGGTCACGCACCACAATTTGACAACACGGGGATTTGGCCGATATCCATCCGTCGTCTTGACCTGACGAGGGCTGAGCGAACGAGAAACCTTGATCTTACTTTTTCTATCCCCGCAAAGACCGCTATGCGGGGTTCTCCAGGCCAGCCAGGCTAGTAAGGCGGTTTCGGAGGCTAGCGTACCTGATTTGTGGGTCGTTGCAAGCAATTGTGCCTCGAGACGAGCCACGATTCGTAACGGGGCACCATCCCCTCACAAGAAGACTATTATACGAATCGCAACATGAAGTACCGTCGTGTATATATGCTCCGTTCGCCGCATTCCATCACGCACATCTTTCCTGTGCAAATACTCTTGCCCTCCACATCTCCACCGAATTGGATTGCTCTCAATCCAAGATCGCGAGCTTCAGAGTCCAAATCCTGATCATCACAGACCTGATTCAAGAGTTGTAAGAGCAGAACACAAGAAATGTCAAACAACATCCTCATCACCGGCGGCGCAGGCTTCCTGGGCCCTATGCTTGCCGCCAAGTTGACAAAAGATTCCTCTAACCACGTCGTCCTGACCGATCTTCAAACACCCCAGAGGCCAGCCGGAATTTCATCTTCGGCATCCAACCTGGAGCTCACAGCTGCGGACCTCACCTCACAAGCAGACATCACCAGGCTCCTCTCCATACGCCCACAATGGTCGGCCATCTTCCTATTCCATGGCATAATGTCTGTTGGCTGCGAAGAGAATCCCGCGCTTTCCACCAAAGTCAATCTAGGCGCTACACTTTCTGTTCTTACGTCCATCTCACAACTTCAACAACCCTCCAAACCCCGCATTGTCTACGCTTCCACCCAGGCTGTGTACGGACCACCTTATACGGCATCAGGTCCCATTACAGATGATACTCCCGCGACACCAATAGGCGTCTATGGCACCCACAAAGCCATCATGGAGTATCACGTCAACGATCTTAACCGCCGTGGTCTAATCGATGCCTTCGCCGTACGTCTACCGACCGTGGTCGTGCGTCCAGGTGCGCCTTCACGATCAGCTGCCGCATTTCTAAGCGGTATGATTCGCGAGCCGATGGCCGGGCTCGAATGTATTGTGCCCATTAGCGATCGTTCGGCGCGCCAGATGATATGTTCGCCACGCGTCATGATCGAGAACTTTGTGCGCGTAATGAAGGCTCCCGCGGACGTTATGCCGTCGCATATACGCGCAGTGTATATGCCGGGAATAAGCGTAACACTTGGAGACATGTACGCAGCGTTCGAGGCAGTATGTGGAAAGGATAAACTGGGGCTGTTGAAGGAGGAGGTGGATGAAGAAGCGAAGAGGTTGCTGGATAGTTGGCCGCAGACTGCAGAGTTCGGAAACGCAACGAGGATGGGACTGTTGTTTGACGAAAGCTGCGAGCAGATTTATAGAGAGTATGCTGATAGCTTGAAGGCGAATTAGGCTCGAGGCAGGTTGAGCAGCCAAGCAGTTCGCGAAGCCCAACCTTTCCCATTACGAACGAAGCATGTCTTTGTGCTAAATCAATCATCCGTTTCACCCAAGATACCTACGGCAAAGCAAAATGATAGCATGCCGAAGTGGGGCCATTTCCTGGGAAGTCATTGACCCTTCCCACGAGTTCTTGTAGGCGCTCTTGACCGTGTAGTCCTTTACGCGCCGCATCCTACCAGCTTTCTGCAGAACTTAGGTTCTTAACAGTAATCGGGCGCCTAACTGTTCGCTATCGATCCCTGCGCCCCAACTGAGCGTATGCGCTCGCCCTGGTCCAACATCTAGCGCTTCTATGGCAGTCTTGACATGTATAACGAACAAGGTGTAACTCAGAGTTCAAAGCTGGCGCACAAAATGTTTTCTCGCATACACCCGCGTCGCAATCATTCGGCATCCTGCACTCGACATTTGAGGTTCCTCTCGAGATGGCCACGTAGAGATGATCGCTCATTTATTTATTCTCGGTCGTCTCTCGCGTCGGAAGCAAGATCGAGTCCAAACAACATCCAGAGTATGTTTTGCATAACTCATCATTTCATTCGGGCTGATCAAGTGCCAGAAAATGCTTCAGAAAACGATGTCTTCACATACAAAGCTCAACGGTGGCTGTGGAATGAATCAGACCAACTCCGGCGCCGTTATTTGGAATTCCACCTGAAGGCGCTCGTTCAAGTCGCCGAGGATGCTGTGGGTAGTGACGCAAACTGTGTAGAAATTACAAAACCCCCAGAGGGAAATTTCCAACAAAACCTTCCTGGTAACGATGCACGACGGATACCAACTGATAGCTCGGCTCCCAAATCCTAATGCAGGCTCTGCGCATTATACAACTGCTTCCGAAGTTGCGACTATGGACTATGTATGCCCCTTTCACATGCTACACACATTCAGACACGAATATCTGCTGACTTGCTGCTCAGGTTAGAGATCGTCTCCAGATTCCTGTTCCGAAAATCATCTCATACAATACCCAAGCAGAGACTAATGATGTTGGCGCAGAGTACATCCTGATGGAAAAATGTCCTGGTATAGAACTCGGCCGTCTGTGGGATGACTTGTCAGCAAAACAAAAGGTTGGCATTGTGAGACAGCTTGCGACGTTCTCTACGCGATTGTCCAAGGCTCGCTTTCCTTATTACGGTTCATTGTACTACGCAAGAGACATTCCCAATGCTACAGGCATGAAGATCGACGATACCTTCAGCGTCGACCTAACTACTAGCCGCTCCTGGTTTGACGATAGCAGAGGAGAAGTTGATATCTATTGCGGCCCATGTAAGACACCACCGCCTAGACATGCCTTCAATCCCGAACACAGATGTAACCATGTATAGGGAAATCAGCCGAAGATGTGTTAACAGCGATCGCGAAGCGCGAAACCGCATGTCTCGACCGCTTTTCAGACTTTCCGCGAGATCGTCAACAGGGAATTTTCAATGGCCCCGGAGGTTATCAACCATCCAAGGATACTAAGTTCGCAGTGATCAGGAATTACAGCTGTGTTCTTCCTCATATAATCCCCAAGGACGATACATACACCGCCTCCATACTGTGGCATAACGACTTGCATTCTGACAACATATTCGTCAATGAAGACTGCCCTACCGAAATAACGGGGATCATCGATTGGCAAAGTGTACATCTCAGCCCGGCTTTTCTTCATGTACATCACCCATCTCTTATTGCATACGATGGACCGATCCTAGATACTTTTGAGAAGCCTTTATTGCCTTCTAACTTTGCAGAGCTGGCTCCAGATGATAAGGACAAGGCACGAGCTCTGCACATGGCCCAAAGCATATGGGGTCTCTACGAGATATTCATTCAAAAGCAAGCACCGGATTTGTTGCGAGTATTAAACTACCGCAATACTCTTTCATGTCAAATCATGAACCTCGTCGGGTCTACTTTTGATGATGGCGAAGCCTTCGTCCAGACCTTGCTGTCGCAGTTCGCAAAACAGGAAACTTGGGAAGCCGTGATCAAGGCCAACGGACATGATCCTGCCAGTGTACCTTGTCCGCTCAAATACTCAGACGAAGACCTCAAGAAACAGAAAGAAGCTATGCGAAAATGGGAAAAGGATGTTGAGCGAAAAGCACGCGTCATTGGCGAGGTTGGTGCAAACACAGGATGGGACGGAGCAGTACCTCCAAAGGATTTCGACAAATTCTCCGAGAAACTGCAGGAGGCGAAAGAGAGGTTCCTGAATACAGAGTCAAGATCTCCAGAAGAAAGAGAACAGTGGGCAAAGGCTTGGCCGTTTCGAGACAGAAGGTAGGTAGACCACATGCTAGTCGAAGATGCGTCGTTCCTCGCCCTCCAAGTCACCGAACCCGACTTTTCGTGCTAAAGCAATTGTCTATTTCACTCACGATCCCCACAGCAAGGCAAAAAGATAGCATCAAGTACTATTCAGATGCAAAAACAAAAACATACAACAGCGGGGATTCGCTAGTGGTCACCCACCTAACTACTAATCCGCCGGTACACTACTTGTATATGGCTGAGCGGACGGGAAGCCTAATTTTCAGTGTCCTATGGTCGTATGTGGAAGGAATGGCGAGATTTGAAATAATATAGTCGATTCATGCCTCGATGCTATTTCTGGCTCTGTAGTCGTGGTAAGATCTTGCAAGCGCTAAATTCTATGTCCATCGCATCTCTTTGTCGAAGCTGCGTCGTTACTCGCCCTTGAGGTCACTGAGCCCGACTTCTCACAAATTCCTGAGTATCTCGACAGCCTTGGTGAAACTCTCATTCGACGCATAGCCCTCGTCAGTCAAGATACCCTGTAAATCTTTCCAGAATTCTTGGCTCTTGTTGAACGACTCTGCCTCTTCGTCGTGTTGCCGTATCTCGTCTACCGAGAAATGGTACGGACAGGGTTCGTTCGTACCAAAGTGACTCCACTCTCTGCAATAACGGTCAGCCATGGAGCTTGATGGCAAATCGATCAACACACCTCTCAACGCGGATCAAACATTCTTCAAAGGGAAAGAGACAGTTGTCCCAGGTAGAGCCAACAAAAGCTTCTAATTGCTTGAGGGTCTGACCATGAGGATGTTGCATAACCTTGTACATCAGCGGGTTCTTCTCCGTCGTGGTTGTTTCATAGGTGTGCACTAAGATGGACTGGGAAACTTGGTATCTGAGCTTATCCTTTGTAGCATCGTCGAGTGCTTTAAAGTTTTCAGGGAGCTTCATCAACATGTCGATCCCATAGTCTAAAAGCAATGGGGGGTTGGCGCCGATAAACACCGGGGCAGCCCAGGCTCCCTGCCAGTCGATGATGCATGATATCCGGGCTTGGTCGTTGATATATATGTTACCAGCATGGAAGTCTGGTTGCCAAAGTCTGGGAGAGGCGAGCTCTGAGTCCTTGGGAGTGATGTGCGGGATTGTAGCCATAAATTTCATTAACAGGGCTGTGTGAGCCTCTGGAGACTTCTGCTGTGGACTCGTGCACTGCCATGGAGTTTTACTCGGCTCCTGTGGGTTTGCATAGATGTTGATCCATTCGATCTCACGGCGAGCGACGGACTTTAGATATTCTGCAGAAGATGCCCCTATGTTCATTGTAAGTCTAGATCCAAGTTACGTAGTCATCCAGAAACTTACAGGGACCATGACATCTCATGTCACTGCGTTGCTTTTCCCAAAACTCCCTTCGAGCGATGGGACCAATGCAATAGGTTGATTCGACGTGGCCAACGACATCTTGCGGACCACTTGTAACGATAGCCGGCACACATCCCGCGATACCACTATCTTTAAAGTACAACGATCCCAATCTGACAGTATGTGTAAGTCAAACTGGCCGCAACCTCTTCGTTAGAGCAGGGTTGCTCTTACTTTGTAAAGGAGACTGAGAGTAGTTTCCTTTCAACATCTACAAACTCACGGACAATGTCAGACTTCGTCCGCAACGAAAGATCCTGCCAAGCTTCGTGGAGCTGGGTGCCATTCGCTTCTTCCATGATAATATATTCTGCTTGGACAGGGTTTTGATCGGTAGCGCTCCAAGCAAAAACTCACGGGACGGGTATGTTCAAAACGGTCCGAGCAAACTCCATAGTCGCCACTTCCGATGCCGTGGTCAGTACTCGTGGGCCAGAATTAGGGTGTGGGACTTTTGCGACGATCTTCTGGCCGTCATCCATCTCAAGGCGATATGCCTTGTTGTAGTTGCCTTCGCCGATCTTCTTGAAAGATATACACTTGTTTGCACCGACGGCTTCGCAAGCCGCTTGCTGAAGACTGGATACGTCGAAGCGTCGATATCGGGCTTCCAGTTGCTCACGCTCATTCCATAGCCATCGTCCGCTCGTGTAGCAGAACAAGGGGTTCGTCTCGATTTGAGGATGTGAGGGTATTGCACGGCTATCCTCCAAAGTGTGAAGTAAGCGGAGGTAGTGCCGCTTTGCGATATTCGACACCTTTCGACCAAGCGCCATTGCTAGAAACCTGCATGGAGGCTGTAATGCACATGGTGAGGCTAAGTTGATGAGACGTCAAGACACACCGCCAAGCATACACTGTACCTATATAGGAAATCACTAGACTAGATTGAGTCTAGCAGTTTCCTATCTAGGTAGCCTACCCCAACCTGTTTGACAGCAACACAAACAGAGACATGACTCTTGAAAATAAGTAGCTGAACATAGAACTGAGTAACTTAGCCTGATGTAGAACCGCGAGTTTAACGAATCGCGAGGGAGAACTAACTTTAGTGACCTAGAGTTGTATGTAGAAGGAGCGGCGAGATATTAGAATGCATTGCAAAATCAAAATCGCCCTAACAAACAACGTGATGGCCCTTTTCACGTCCTTCGCATCGTCAGTATCAAGCGGTGATGACCGGCCTACGCGACGATCTTTTGCTGCAAAATGCCGCCGATGGCTTGCCCCAGATGCCAGAGAGATCATGCACCCCATTCTACGGCCAAAGTTCAGAAACGGCAACGAGAGGTCCGAGACAAGGCCATTGAAGATGTCGCACATCAGTCATTTGCGGACAGAAACGTTTCGCAATCGGGGATGCAATGATAGCGTATCTAGAGTCCCGCGGCAGGCTCGGCCGGAATCGTGGAGAGATAACGTGCCCGGAAAGTGCGTGACACTCTGTGTTGTTGTCGGAGGTCCCACAGTGATTACACTGTTGGTGGTGCGATGCGAACTACTCGTGTAGGTGCATGATCAGAGCTGAGATTTCCCCACATCTGGGCTTTCGATGCGGCGACCTGGTACTCGGGTCTCTTCCCATCGGCGTGGCGATATGTGTGATGCTGGTACAACGGATAGTCAGAACTATCCGACAGCCAGGTTGAAGAGAGGGTTTGTGCTGCCAATGAATGGAGCCACGGCTATCGGGTTTCTGTCCGCGCCTGCGAACGCAAAGTAATCCTATCGTAAGTTAGCGCAGCCATGCTCATCTTGGATACTTGCATGAATCTTATGTTGGCTCGGTACCGAGCATCCGGGTATTGGGGACAATCACTAACTGTTGGCCGTCGGCAAGTCTATGAGGAGACCCTATAGCCATTTATGCGGCGAGCAGATGTGTATGACAAACGGTGGAAGCATGGTGGTGAACGTGCCTACGATACGGTAAGAGCAATGCGCTTGCGCAGGAGACCGGCCCAAGAGTCGGCCGGGTAGGACGCATGGGTATTGGATGAAGCGGGTGGCATCTGTTATGGTGTAGCGTGTGTAACAACGGGAGGTACTTGTGCTCGGGTCGTAAGACCAAGCCCATCTTCAACAGTCCGAGATCTGCTCGCGTACGAGGACCGTTGCAAGGTTGCACGAGCTGGCCTTTGTTGCGACCAGTGACCAGCGGGGCTTTACCTCGAGGACATGCACAACCCATGTGCATGCGAGAACCCTGAAAGGCGTCTTGGGAAGTTGCAGCGGTCTCTCTATGATTGGGTCCACTATCACGAGGCGGCTGACTGCATACCTTTGATTATGTACCACAAAGATGCGGAAGCGTGTTTCAGATGGCAAAGGCGAAGACCCGGCCCCATGGCAAGCGTCCTCGTGGGAAGACAGTATTGTAGTCGTAATAGTGTGTTCAAGCCACGATACGTAGCCCAACTCCTGTAGTGGTTAGAGCAGCAACTTCGAATCGTTTGTACACAACTCTAGCTGCCCAATGGCGCAAGCATGGCGTCGTAGGTTGGGCATACCAGATAGATTGGTCTCCAAGCCATCGTGGAGGCGAGCGCATCGCGTTGCAGTGTGCACAATTATCCATTCTGGGAGATCACAACCGTGATGGGGCAAAGCGCGGGAGTGTAAAATGTGAGGACTCAGCGTTCACAGCGCAACACCCAATCGAGGATTGTTTGCGGCCGTCTTACACTCTCCTCTGATATGCTGGTCGGCTCGCCCGAGCGAGGCCGGCAGCTCTGCATCGCTGAGCTGACATTGTAAGCAGCAGATGTGGTGGAAGCGTAGAGACGAGCGCTTAAAGCTGTGGAGCTAGAGGGGCCTACAGGAACGAGAAAGTGCCAGTAGGTGAGGATATGGTAAGACGGCTAGTGCGGACCAAGAGGTGAGAAGTCTCGGTACTTTGGAGGCAACGACGGCATGCAGCACGAGGCAGGGTCCTGGTACCGTCGGACGCGTGCGAGAAGTGCGGCCCCTGCAGAAAACACCTGGCTGTCGCATTGCGCTCCCGGATAAATGACGTGAACAAAGAGTGATGATGTTAGAGACGGCCCAAGTGCTTGATGGGGGGAACTTTGGCGGAAGCGCTGCTGCTAATGCTCCCCTTCTGGCTGCTTACACACAGCCACCAGAGTTCCGCTAGGCACCCGTTCAGGGCAAGCGCGCCTGGTCATGCGGCATCAGCTTTCTAAGAATACTACGAGGCCACACTGACCATCTTCTGCTAACATGGCATTGTCTGAACGCGCACCGGAGGCTGCTGGAAGTCATCGCGTTTGTTCGTCGCGTTAGGGATGCGCGCATCGGGCGCGTGGGTACCGTAGCGACGATGCTCACAGCACCAGGGCGCGCAGCCGCAAGACTGCCAGTCACTTCGGGATGAGATAGCCGGACGATAGGGGAGGGGGTGGCATTAGAAGACGTCAGAGAAACGGACGGGAGCCGTGAGGGTCCAGTCAGCCTCATGTCGCGGAAGGAGCGACGGGCGGGAGTCGTTGCTTTTCTCCCGATGCGGCGGGAAGCAAACAAAGCGAGGCAGCTGCGACGCGCCGACCGAGGCAGGAGCAAAACGGCGTGTGAGAAGGTCAGCCAGACAGTGACGACGACAACAACAACAACAAAACCACACTGAGCGCAACAAAGCGCCCGTGTGGGACGAGGGCGACGCTCTCCGCCGGCGCATCACCAGCGGGCAAGCAGCAGTCGCATCGCAGTGCGAAGCATAGGCATAGGCCTAGGCGTGGGCATGGCATGGGCATAGGCAGCGGTGCCTGGCGGCGGTTTGCAGTGGCTCTCCGGCGATGCACAGAATGGACAGGGATGTGGGCGATTTAAGGTTCTGCAAGCCACACCAGGAATAGATGCATCTTCGCTTGACCGCTGGCAACGGAGCCCACTGCTCACCACACTCCAACAAATGCCCTCCCTTCCTGCCACTATGCCATCACCACCACGCTCAGACGGGGCCATGCTGAGCCTTGCCATGCATTGGCCGCCATGGACAGCCAGCTGCCGTGACGGCGACCAGTCGCTGTCCACTGAGCCCTACCGCCAATCTGCCGGACTGATGAGGCTCATGGCTCGCCCTGACAGCTGTCCGCATCGAGGGCCGTAGACTTGCTGCTGATGCTCACTTGAGTGCTGGGCTGCATGTATATCATCGTTAATGTCACCGCTGCGCTGGGCACCCGCGAATCTGGCTGCTACGCCCGGCTCATGCGTCAACCTCGCCATATTGAGCACCCCGATCTTCTTTCCATATCTCCCCCTTGACTGCCCGTCTTTGCATCGCCTGTTCCATATTTCACATCATCACAATCGTCTCCACATTCGACGCCTCACGGATAGTGTTTGGAGGCTTTGACCCGCCTTCTCCGCATCCGCGCCTCCTGCTATTGCAGAGGTCTTAGAACCCCACTCCACTCCTCAGGTACTGGCCAAGACCATCCATCTCTCTAGCAATCCGACGTCTTCCCATTTTGGAAGTACATTCTGGTGACAAGCCGATCGGCCCACTGAGCGCGACCATCACATTCCAGAGCATACCTTCATCACTCGCTGTCGAGTTCAGCTTACTGCCACTTTGCAGTGCTGCGCCATCCGAGGCCACCCGCAACAGCCTTAGTGCATAGGCTCCAGCCGCCTGCTCTCCACTACTGCGTGTATCCCTTTATGCGAACATAGGGACTGTCAAGCTTTGCGCGACGTGGTGCTCAACGGCCATAGTGCTAGCCTTTGAGGGCGCGCCTCACCGTCGACAGGCCCGCTAGTCTACCAGTTTGACGGGATCGTTAATCATCAAGAGCCAGCCCAGCCCCCAAGAGCTTGCTGTACTCGCTCGCTATTCCTTGCACTTGCGTCCATGCTCCGCCATCGACGTTGGACCAATCCTGTACCTCTTCCACTGTCCTGGGTTGATTCGTCGCTCGATCCCTACATCAGCTCTACCTGGTATTAACTGTTGCCTATCTCCACAGTCATAGATCCGCGGTCCCGCAACCCTATATACCTTCCGCACGGCAAGGCTGCCGAGCCTCATGCATATTGGTCAGTCCTTGGTGCATGTCTCTCTACTCCTTTGTCCTAAATGTAAGTCAACCCGTCAGTCACATCAAGAAGCACGTCGGTTCATGCCGTGTTCCGTACCAATTCACTTACACTCATCTCAGCACCTGGCATCAGCTCTGGATCAGTCTCCAATTGCGACAGTAACACGTCCCATTCCCTGTTTCGTCCGTAGCGAGCTGTTATTGTCTGAGTCGCAGTGGACGAAGAGCTGAGTCTTCTGAATTTGACGCAGACTCAAAACCGCCCTGCTTCCCGTATGAATCGGACTGTTGAACATCCCGATCGTTTGTCTCTAAGCAGGCTACTTTTGTCAGCTTCGCTGGTCACAACGCCGTTCAGGACTGTCTCCAAATCTACCTCACACCATATCTGTGGCACTTTGTCCAACTTACTTGTCGCAAAATCTGCCTGCAACAAGGACCTTTTGTCTCTTTACCACTGGGAGGGACGCGGACCGTTGCCCCACGGTTTCGGCAACACTTCATCATTGTTTGGCCGGCAGCGAGACGGGAAAGGCACCTCGCCAACATTATCTGGACAGGTTCATCAGTATCCAACTGACCTGTTCTATCTTGTTAGAATATCAGGTGCGTAGACCATGCCCTACGTGACAGTTCCTCGAGGCGCGCCAGGACACTCGGTCCTGAACGCCTTCATTGCTGCCTACCCTTCTAACCCCCACGCGAAGCTGCCTGTTAACAGCTCCATAGTGTACCATCCTGAAAGCAATCACGCGCCCTTCTCGACTTGCAACAGGACGTGTCTCCAGCGCTGCGAAGTCCAAGCCGTGGCGGTGAACCTCAGGCCGTCGCAGCTGCAAGAGCCGCGATAACATTGTCAATGTCTGGATACGGCAAGAACCATGGATATGTATACGGTAAGTGGTTCGCGGCTCATCTGACGAGTTTGGAAGCGCACCTGCCCAAGCTAGGTCGGCTGAACTCGGCACTGGCCCACGTGAGATCGATTAGCATGCTTGACTGACCACCTACGTTCCAGATGCCGAAGCCACCAGATCAAATCAGGTTGCAAGCTACCCAGGCATTGCGCAGCCCGCATTCGCCTCGCATTACACGGATGCGCCCGCGCTACTAGGCCATGAGTCCACGGGTGCAGATATGCCCTACATCCCTAGTCTGGCATACGAGTCACGCGGTGCAGGAGACGTTCAGTCCAGTCCATCATTTATCGATGCAGGAGTTCGTCATCCCGCCTCACTTGCAGATACCGAAACGGAAATCACGGAACCGATTACACCTGCGCAGGGAACCGCTGGATCTCTGGTAAAGTTGCACCTTCGGACGAATTACAATCTTGATGCGAACCAGCATACCTTCATACTCATGTTTGGCCAAAAGAAGTGCGTCGGTGCACTTCAAAAAGTCGACTACGACGACGACGAATCGTGGTACAACTACGTACTGAACGTCGAAGTGCCCCCTTTCCCACTGACCAACACATTCGATCCGACCATGATGTTGAAACTGCAGATGGAAGATAAGATGGGCAATCTACGATCGCAAACCGACGCAGGAAAGTTCACCTATACCGACATGTCGCCAAACCTCGCGTATCAATCGTCGCCCGATTTTTCCAGGAAAAGAAAGTACTCTCCAGAATTTGGCAACGGTCGAGAGTTCTCCGATGGCAACGCTGCGAAGCGAGTGTTTGCGAAGCCACGCGCAATGTCTGGAGCGTATCCTGCTGCACAGATATCACCGCTAGCGAATCAGTCTGCGTTGGCCAGTTCGTACGCGCAGAGTAGCAGGTACAATCTGGCAAGGCCGACAAACTACGGTTCGCAACTGTCGCAGAAGGACCTTTATGCAGTACCCTCGGGTATGGGCATAAGTCATGCTGAATACGAGCTTCCGCAGATATCGCCAATGTTGCATTCCTATACTTCCTACAACCCCCTCACCAGCACTGGTAGAAACAACGCGGTGGCTCCTGTCTTGCCTTCGCCATCCGCCATTTCTACGCCAGTCCTCGTCCGGGCCACACATCTTGCGCAGGCGAGTGGGAGTACTTCTTCGATCCAGCCTTTCAACCCGTATGCTATGAGCCAGAGCAAGGCGATACTGAAGATAGACGGGGATCTTGACAAGATGGCAGACAACTGGTCGCAGGAAGAGTTGGACGCTAAGAGGCGGCTTGTCGGGTTCGAGCGATCGCAACATGGCAGCACCATAACGACTTCCTTCGGGCCTGTCAAATCAGAGGGTCGAGACGCACGTGGTATCTGCATCAGCTGTATCTGGTGGGAAGAAAAGAACGAGTGCTTCATCACAAGCGTAGACACGATATTCCTTCTGGAACAACTTGTGAACGTGCGCTTCACCGTCGAGGAGAAGAATCGCATCCGTCGCAATCTCGAAGGTTTTCGCCCCCTAACGGTTTCCAAGGCAAGACCAGATAGCGAAGGATTCTTCAAGGTTATCATGGGCTTTCCCCACCCCAAACCTCGCAATATCGAAAAGGACGTCAAAGTGTTTCCCTGGAAAATACTCGCGCATGCACTAAAGAAGATTATCAGCAAATATGTACGTGTTCTTGCAACTACTTGTACAACAAGAAGCTAATAAAACCAGTCTGCTAGCTATGCCTCAACGGCTGGTGCCGGCCATCTCCCGATTTCCACAACCTCTGCGTACGCTGTAAGCGCCGCTTCACAGGCAACATTGAACGCCCGTCGAAACACGTCGCCACAATCAGTACCCACATCCACCTCTTCGACGGCCTACACACGTAACCTGGTCTCCTCTAGCCTATCGCCCCACCAGAAGGTGGCAGCAGGGCTCGAAGGATCAGCAGGACAGGGCATACCGGTTTCCCAGAGAACACCTCCAGGGCAGAGCATGATTCCATGGAGCACTTCCACTCACCAGATGTCACAATACCCCTCAGCAATGTCCCATGAGGGACGAGGGTCCTGGGACTATGGGTATCTAAATGCTTCGGCTGCGGCGGAGGTGCCGCCGATCCCCCATTCGATGCAAATGTCACAGCAGGCCGCGACGCCCGACCTCAGCCACATATCTGCAGCCCACACCTATCATCATTACGGTGAAGACACAACAAGGGTGTAGAAGGAGAAGGATTAGGAGAGAATGTTCACAGGGCCACAGATACGACTACGCGTTATGGGCGTTATGGGCGTTGATCAGTGTCGGGTGATCAGCCAATGTCCGCATGATCCATGACGACCTAACCAGATCAGGTGTTGCACCAATCTTCCTCCACACCACTTATCGCTAGATCCGCCTCGCGCATCTCGCACACCTTCTCATGTTTGCAACTTCATTCCCAGTTTTTATTTCTTCAACATTATATGGTATCTACTTCGGCGTTGATCACGGCGATTTCGGCATTTGGGCACTGGACGCATAATACCCCGGGGAGGCGGCGTTCATCATATTTTGGAATTCATCGCCCACAAGCATGTACAGGATGATGGCGAGTTATCAGGCGACGCCTCAGGCAAACAACTTGATCGCGAACCCTTGTCAAATTCAGCATGGTCAGCTTTGCATTACATTGGCGTTACCTCATGTTTCCCTATACCCAATACTTTCTCTGATACCCACCTTTGATTGTTCACTATGTTACGAAGATCTATACCCAAGTCTCATCCAAAAGAGGGTCACACCACATCAGCCCCATACGGCTGCTCAACAACAGACACTTCTACTTTCTACACCTCGAGGCTCGGTGTCTGCCTTGTCATTTTCTTCATCTGTTTTGAACTCCAAGGATTCTACATTTCCTTTACTCTGTCAACCACACCATATGTAACGCAATATGTCGGTAACACACTAAACCTCGCCTCTACATATGCGATTCCTATTAAACATCTCTTTGCAGCCTGGCCCGCTCCTAACATGTCAGGTTATGCGAGCTCCGCCACATTGAGGGCGCAGCCACCTTTGGCCCCGACCCTTACGACTGCCTAATTCTTGCCAAGGAGCTACAACCTCCGCGGTCGCCGATGCGATATAGCCATCAGCTAAGCTTATCTGCCATGTACCATGATCTCTCAACAGGTCGCGCGCATCAGTCGGAACGGTGCGGAACGAGCGGTGGGTATCCTGGGGGTCTTGACAGATGACCAGTACTGGTCCCGACACTCAGGACCCGCGTCACACCAGATGTCCAGGCGATCAGTCCTGGCCATGAAGCCACATGCTCTAACAACAACTACCTACCCCACGCCAACTCCAGGCACCTGGAAGCGTCGCGTCGCTCGAAAAGCTTGCCAGTGAACTACGGAGCAGACGTTGTGACTGCGCCGCATGTGTGCCTTGCCAACGTTTCATGTGTCCGCACCACGAGAACGTGCATGTTGCTTATACATTCCATATACAACGAGAATACGCCGCACGTACCCAGACTCAAAAGCCAGGATACAAAGGATCCGAAGGATGGCGATGCAGCAACCCAGCCAGGGTAGTGTGTAAACCACGCCCGACTGCATGAGCTTTGCCCTACATACCATCCATCCATTCATTCATGCACCAGATAAACTAGAGCTGATTCGGCGCAACAGGTGCATATTCTCAGCAGGATTGCCAACTTCAACAATGTCATCCACATTTTATCCAAGATGGGGTCAGCCGTTTGACGCATCTGATCATTCCGACCTGACAGAGACGAGTGCTTGGATCACGGGCGTAGGTAGCCAGGGTCCGAGGCGGGCTGGGGTCCGGGTGCTAAGCTTACGTTAGACCACGTGGGATAACGCAATGCTCACTGCAGGCTTGGAAGGAGACGTGCGCAAAGGCCTTTTGGTGTTGGGTCGGTGTTGGTGGAGAAGGGTGAGGTTTGTCATATTGTCGTATACGTGTGGTTTGCCTTACAATGTCACGTTGAGGCCACGGCATCCTTTTACTTGCAAATTCTCATTTGAGAGAGGTGAAGTGGAATCAGATGGGAACCATGCGTTGAAACCAGGCGACAAGATGCGGAGTAGCAAAGCGCATTAGCCGCGAGCGCTAAGAAGATTGACATGTTCAAGGCCATAGCGTTACTTCTGACTGCTATCATCGACTTCGTGAATACTGCAAGGCTGTCGGAAGTCTTCTTCAGATGGTGCAAGACTCACGTGAGCATAAGAAAACTTGGAAGATCTTGTGGTTGGTCATGCCTGGAAGCAGGTGGATGTGTGCCATTTTGGATAAATAAACTAGACTAAAAGTACAGGTACACTCGAACTAAACAGCCGGACGAGTGGTGAAAGTGGCTCTAATGAGCTATAGACAAACGGGAAGGCGCCGTATGGGCTGAAACTAGGTACGGGCAGACAGGCGCAGCTGCTGTATCGGTCTCAATAGTCGTTCTCGCATCATACACCGGTATAGCTGACAATCGTCATCTAGTTCTTGCGGAAGATGCCGAGGTCCAAGCCAAGGGCGTCGTAGGTGTCCTCAAGGGGGGAAGACTCGGTTGCCTCCTTGACGGGAGTGGGAAGAGCCTCGTAAGAAGGTGTCTTGACAGGGGTAGGGATAGCCTCGTAGACCTTGCTGGGTTTGACGGGAGTAGGGGCAGCGCCGTAAACCTTGCTGGGAGTAGGAGCGGCCTCGTAAACGTCGTGAGGGGTGGGGAGAGCACTGTGGACCTCAACAGGGGTAGGCTTGGCCTCGTAGGCGGCATCGACGACTTCGTAGGCGGCGTGGGTAGCCTCAGGCTCGAACTCGGCATACGAGTCCTCAAACTCAGGGGTGGTCTCGGACAGCTCAAGATCATCCTCAAGACTCTTCTTGCTCAGATCGTCGGACACTTCAGGGAGAACCTCGCCGTAGGTGTCTTCGGTCGCCTCGGGGACCATCTCGTATGCCTCCTCGTACATGTCCGGGCCAGCCTCGGTAGCGTCCTCAGGAGTAGGAGTGACAACGTCGCGCTTGCTGCTGCCAGCGGGGATGGACCCTGCCTGCGCAGGTATGGCAGACGTGTCGAGGCCGGCAAGAGCATCCTTGAGCACGTCGCGCTGGATGCTGCGAACCGGAGCGTTTTCAAGCTGCTTCTCAGAGTTGTCAAGCTGCTGAGAGGCAACATCGAAGATCTGAGGATTGGCCTTGGTTGCCGAGCAGGTAACTGTAAAGGTCAGCCTTTGTCTGTGATGTGCAGACTGATCATGTATGATGAAGACAGAAATCGGCAAGAACGGGTGCTACATACTATCAGTTGGGGCGCAGGCCTCCTTGGCTACAGGCAGCGCGGTAGCGAGCTGAGCGGCGACGATAATAGCGAGAAACTTCATGTTGGCGGTTGATTAAGTTCTATAAGAATGATCGTAAGAATGATCGTAAGAATATTAGAGTAAAGTAAAATAGAGTAGTAGTGACTGAGTTGTTGATGCTGAGCTGATGAACTAGAATGCGGCATGAAGGCATATTCTTATATACTCAAACGCCTCGAGTGTCGGTGCCTGTTCAGATGCTTCTTCCAGTGCACGATACTGACATTGCTTTTCAACAGAGCAGTGACCGCAAGCATGAAGATCAGATCTGTGCTAATTAAATCTACCAGGAATCAAACCGTATGAGCTAGCTCCAACGGCTAGTCTCCAGTGCAATTCCACATTTCCGGAGTAAAGCTTACCTCATGGGCAGAATCTTGTCCTTGCCTCGATCAAATCGGAACATTGCATCATGCCTTCAGTGCGCATCACAGATCTAGATACAGTGTACCAAAAAGCTGGTATCGAGTTTAGTGATGAACAGTGCGCACTATTGGCGTGAACCGTTGATTCAGAGATCTCGTCAGATGAAACGGGAACCAGCAGATCATACGGTGCCCAAGACAGTCTGCTCTTATTCTTTCCGGAAAGTGACATGCCGGATGAGCTGGCAAAGATCTACAGCTTTAGAGTATTAGCTCGCAGCTATCGTTGGAAACTGCTGTTCATCTCTTAGAAGAAGGCGTGGAAAAACACGTGATCCTCACTGGAAGTTATGCGTGCAGGAACGTGACGAGATTATCTGAGCTTCAAGACAGACGGCATGAAGTCCAGAAATGATCCGTGAACAAGCATATTTCCACGAAGAGGAAGGAAGGGTTAGCTTGACGAGGCAGTAGCACATGTGAATTGACGGAAGCAACGAAATCGACAAAGCGAGGCTGCGAAAGGGAGAGAAGAAAGAGCAAACATCGTTGGGTCTGCGGCATCCACTCAGCCCCCGCTCGGCCCGGCCAAAGTGGGGTAGGGCGATCACATCACGCATGTCGGCGGATTTAGGATCACGACGCGTTCCAACGACTTCGTTAAATCGCATTGCCGAATCTACTATCCAGGCCATGCGCTACAAGACTATTGCATTGCATGAAGGTTCCCGCATGTACCACGGAAAATCTTCGAGACTCATGGCGACAGCACCACAAGTCTGTTCTCATCATTCGTGCAACTCAATAGGGCATTCCTCTCCAAGCGCTGTCGGATTTTGGCATAAAGATGATCTCAATAGACTACGGAACGGACTTTGGGGGAAGATGTGAAGGAATTCGTCATGGTAGACCTGAGTCGATTCGGAGAGATCACCTAAGCAGTCTCCTGGCTGCGGCCAGCGGGATGCACGTACACTCCGGCCAACGTTGCTTTTCACAATGTCGGTTGAGCGCAAAAGGGACTCTTAACGCACCACCGAGCCCTTGACAAATTACTTGTCCAGACTGGTGGAGAGAT
This sequence comes from Alternaria dauci, assembly GCF_042100115.1. Classification (NCBI taxonomy): domain Eukaryota; kingdom Fungi; phylum Ascomycota; class Dothideomycetes; order Pleosporales; family Pleosporaceae; genus Alternaria; species Alternaria dauci. Next base: position 2,039,834 of record NC_091276.1, read on the forward strand.
AGTGAGGCGGCCGATGTCGCGAGTGTCAAGAGAGGGAGAGTGATCTTCACAGTGCGTCAAAAGGGAGATGAGCTATGTTTATCCAAAACAAAATGAGTTGGAAGGGTTCTCTCTGTTGCCGGGGATCCGCGTACTGAGACATGGAGACGAATTCTGCGGTTGTCTTGCGCACGCAAAAGATCCAAGTGCCTTGCAGCTGGCTGGAAACATCCGTGCCAAGAGCCGAATGAGAAAAGGCCCCACGCGTAACGTTTACGATTATTGCGAGAGTAGTCTAAGAACAGTGTATTCAGACCAATGAGAACCTTGATGATCGCAGAAATGGCTCCATTTGGATTGCAATGTGCGACCAGAACGCGATGGCATTCACGGCACTGCTCTCCGTGCGCCATGGTTTTGAACAGAAAAAGCACTTCCAACACGTGCTGCGGAGTCAATTAGGTTTCAGTGACCAATACAAACTAGACGACTTAGCTACGTTCCGTCAATACGTCAACTATAGGCAACTATCGAAATGAAACTTAAGGTAGATAGCACGAACTACTTCGCTCATATACCTACTGTTGAAGCGCAAATCTGCACCGACAACAAGAAAGGGGAGCAGAACGAACAAAGAGAAAGAGACGAACAAGTACATCATCTTCGTACACTGTCATTGCTCACCGCTTAGATACACGGATCGCACCAGCCACGCAGGCACAAGTCGACGACAGGTCATAGCAGTACGATACGTGAGCTTGTCAACGTCCCACTGCTTTTCTCTCACCGCAAAGTCCTATGCGCTCATTCCTAGACTAGCGCTACTAATACGTCATCGGGCTTGATATCCTTTGAACTGGACATTGTCATAGATCCCAATAGCTCCCTCACCGTTTCCCCTAGGCTTAATTTTCGTAGCATCGTTATGCTGCCCGAGAACAGTGGCCTCTTTCATCGATGCGAACCAACAATGTCTAACTGTTTTCACGTCACCACTAAAATGTCTCCTCACAGCTTTAGTCTCTCCTTGTCGTAGCATTTGTAGTTCTCTAGAAGTCCATGTCGATCAAATCGCCTTCAGCAAACACGCTTTGCGCAATAGATGTTCTCAGGCTACTTATCAGGATCTAGCAAACGGCACTTTAGATAAGTTTGAGAATAGCGCGACAAGAAGGATGATAGAAAGACATGGACCAGTTACAGAAAGAGAAAGAAGGGATAGAGAGAATAAATCTTTGATCACTTCAAAGTAAGAAACCATGCTCTCTGCTGAAAAGGGTATTTGATGACGTCCTCGCACTTGTCAATATGGCAAGTAGAAAGAGCGAGGACTTCATTATAGGAAGTTGAGGTAATGATGTATGTAAAAAATCGCAAACAGTAGACGAAAGAAGATGGGAACAAACGAGACAACTAAACACTGTTATACATCGCTCGTTCCACATCTTTTCAAAACGTCCACAAACCTCAAAACAGATCGTGCCTTAGCATTAACCAACAATCAACAAGCCTCCCACTCATTCCGCGAAACAAACACTACCATCAACATCACACCCAAATAGTCAACGTGATCACGGCACCAACGTTTGTAATCAAAGAAGTCGGTATAAACGCAAAGGTAGTTCTTTCATTATCTACATGACTCGTATCCTATTCGTCCATCTCATACTCATGTGCCCAAATATCATCAAGCTAAGCGTGAACGGTCATCATTAACGAGGAAGGAGGAAGGAGGAAGGCGGAAGAGGTGAGAGAGAGAGCGAGAAAGAGATCGAAACCAGTCATCGATCTCAAACCAGCAAGCAAAAGGGAAAAACAACCAAAATATAAAAGCAGTTCGACAGACAAAACAGTCTAAGAATCCTCCCACAGCCACCGAACCAAGTAAGCGGTGCCAGTGCAGCAAGGGTATAATGCAACTTTCCATCTCCTCATCTCCTTTCTTTTCTTTCATCTGTCGTCCAGAACAGTGACCGCCCGAATCAACTCATAGTCGGGTGTGGCGATACGCGTAGGAAAAGTGGTTAAACAAGCGTTAGAGCATTTATTTCTTGCCCTTCTTCTTGTTCTTCTTCTTGTTCTTGCCGGAACTCGGTGTCGACTCGCCATTCGCCTCACCCTCCTCTTCCTCGGCATTGTTACCAGGTGTGGTGGGTGTAGTAGGTGTCTCTGGCTCCTCGGTCTCAGCAGCGCCATCAGTAGCAGGGGCGGAGGCAGCCTCTGGCTCCTTGGCCTCGGGAGCTTCCTTGGCCTCAGCGACTGGCTCGGGTACTGGCTCTGCGGCAACTTGCTCGGCAGCAGGCTCGGCAGCAGGTTCAGCAGCAGGCTTCTCAGACTCCTTTGACTCAGCCTTTGCAAGGATCTCGGCGTTGACCTTCTTAAGCTCCTCCTGATCAGCCTGAGCCTTCTCGAGCTGCTCCTTGGCGCTGGCGAGCTCGGTCTTGATCTCGTCGCGCTCCTTCTTTGCGGTCTCGACGTCGGATGTCAGGGCACTAGTCTTCTCCTCGTGCTCCTTCAGACTAGCCTGGAGCTCTTCAAGTGACTTCTTAGCATCTGCAGCTTCAGTCTTGGAGGTCTCGAGGTCCTTGGTAGCGGTCTCGGATGCAGCGGTGGCCTCGTCCAGCTTGGTCTGAAGTGCGGTGAGTTCGGACTCCTTCGCCTTGGCGGCCTCGACAGTAGACTCGAGCTCAGCGATCTTAGCATCGTTGGCCTTGATCTTCTCCTCGAGCTCGCTCTTCTCGGCAGTCGACTTCTCAGCCGATGCCTTGAGGTCAGCGAGTTCAGATTCGACCGAGGACGCCTTAGCAGCACCCTCCTTCGCCTCTGCCTCGGCCTGCTTGGATGCCTTGAGTTCCTCCTCAACAGTGTCCTTGGCCTTCTTAGTCTCTTCAAGCTCCTTCTCCAGAGAAGCAACCTTCTCGTCTCCAGATGATTGGGCGGCCTTGATGGACTCGGCGTGCTCAGCCTCCTTGGCAGCAAGCTTGCTCTCGGCGTCCTTGAGGGATGCCTCGAGCTCAGCAGCCTTGCTAGCTTCGGCTTTAGCATCAGCGAGCTCCTTCTCCAGAGCAGCGACCTTGTCGTCGCTCGATGATTGAGCAGCCTTCAGCGATTCGGAGTGCTCAGCTTCCTTAGCCTCCAGCTTGCTCGTGGTCTCCTTTAGGGATGCCTCAAGCTCCGCAATCTTGGCAGCAGACTCATCAGCACCACCCTTGGCGGATGCCTCGAGCTCGCTAATCTTCTGCTTCGACGATTCCGAGTCCTTGGTAGCGGCCTCGAGTTCTGACTTGGCAGACGCGAGTTCCTTCTCAAGCTCAGAGACCTTGCCAGCCTCGGCAGACTTGGCCTCAAGTTCAGACTCCTTTGCAGCCAAGCTCTCTTGAGCCGACTTGAGGGAAGCCTCCAACTCCGAGATCTTGGAGGTAGAAGACTCAGTAGACTTGCTGGCGTCCGCCTTGGCGGCTTCCAACTCAGACTCCTTGGATGCAAGGCTGTCCTTGGCCTCTTTGAGAGAAGCCTCGAGTTCAGCAGCCTTGGAACCCTCGCTCTTCGCTGTCTCGAGCTCGGCCTTGTGGGCGGTGAGTTCGTCCTGTGCTTGCTTCAAGCTAGCCTCCAATTCCGAGATCTTCGAGCTGGAAGACTCAGTAGCCTTGGTGGTTTCGCCCTTGGCAGCCTCAAGTTCAGATTCCTTGGTTGACAGGCTCTCCTTGGCCTCCTTGAGTGATGCCTCGAGGTCAGCAATCTGTTTTTGAAGACCCTCAGCATCGCTCTTGGAAGATTCGACGGCCTTGCTAGCCTCCTCTTTCGCGGCGGCAACCTCTGATTCCTTAGCGGCCAGGCTGTCATGGGCTTCCTTGAGCGAGGTCTCGAGTTCGGTGACCCTGGAGGTGGAAGCCTCTGAAGCCTTGCTGGACTCGTCCTTAGCAGCCTTCAGCTCGGCCTCAAGCTTGTCAACAGTCTCGCGAAGCTCGGCAGCCTCCTTCTTGGCAGCAGCGGTTTGCTCGTCGGAAGAGCCCTTGGCAGACTCAATCTCAGCCTCAAGCTTGCTGACAGTGCTCTGAAGACCAGCGACCTCCTCCTTTGCGGAGCCAATGGCCTTGGATGCATCACCCTTGGCAGTCTCAAGCTCAGCGTCCTTGGCGGAGAGGTTGTCTTGCGACTCCTTCAGGGATGCCTCGAGTTCGGAGATCTTGGAGGTGAGAGTGTCAACCTGGTCCTTGGCCTCTTCAGCAGCCTTGACGGCGGCGTCCTTCTCGGAAGCGAGCGAGGATGAAGCTGCCTCGAGCTCGGATGTCTTTGCTGCGAGGCTGTCTTGTGCCTCCTTCAATGACTGCTCGAGAGAAGAAACCTTTTGAGCAAGCTCCTCAGAGTCACCCTTGGACAAATCGGCGGTCTTCAGCTTCTCCTGGAGTTCGCTGATTTCGGTCTTCAGGCCATCGACCTCACCCTTGGACGATTCGGTAAGCGATGCAACTTGTCCAGTGGCCTCGGCGTGTTCCTTGGTCTTGGCCTCGAGCTCAGAGGCCTTCTGGTCAAGAGTGTCCTTTGCTTCCTTGAGAGAAGCCTGGAGCTCGGCAATGGTGTTGCGAAGGCCGTCAGCCTCCTCTTTCGACGCCTTGTCAGCATCAGCGTCCTGGGCACCGCGGGCAGCGAGCTCATCGGAGAGCTTGCTGTGAGAGGCCTCGAGCTCGGTGTGTTTCGCCTTGAGCTCCTCCAGATCGGAAAGCTGGGTCTTGAGAACGGCAACCTCAGCGGCGAGCTCCTCGACCTTGGTCTTTTGCGCGTCGCGGTCAGCTGCGAGAGTGTCGAGCTCATCCTTGGCGACAGTCTGAGCCTTGAGCTCGTCAATCGTGGCAAGGGCCTCGGCAAGATCCTTCTCAGTCTTGCTCTTCTCAGCAGTCAACTCCTCCAGCTGCGACTTGGCGCTGGCGAGATCAGCCTCTTTGGCCTCGACTTCGGACCTGTCGACCGACTCGGCGCCGGCGGACTGGTGGCTCTCAAGCATGCCCTTGAGCTTCTCAACCTCGTCCTTGTAGGAAGCAACCTGCTTTTCGAGGTCGGCCACCTTTGCGCGGAGCTCCTCGGCCTCCTTGTTGACGTCGGCCATCTTCTCGTTGAACTCGGCCTCGCACTCTTCGCGCACGGTATTCCTCTCCTTGGCCTTGGCCTCGCGTACCTGCTGGACGACGACGCTGACCATGTGCTCCTCGAGGTCCTTCTTGTCCTGCTGCAGCGACGCCTCGCGGGCCTCGAATTCCTTCTTGCGCTCCTCGTGGTCGTCCTCGAGACTGCGCACGTGTTCATCTTGTGTGGCGGCGACGCGCTGTGCCTCGTCGAGCTCGTTCTCGGCGTGTTTGAGCTTCTTCTTGAGCTTCTCAATCTGCGTCTCGAAGCTGTCTGAGGCTTGTGGAGAGGGAGGGGCGGGCGAGTCTGCTGCTGAGGAAGGATGCGTCAGTATATGGTGAGCTGGTAGGTAGTGCAGCGGAGACGCCCGCGAGTGAAGGGAGAGCGGGTAGTGGGGAGCGGCTGTCGATATTGTTATCGGGCAGGCGGGGGAGGGGGGATGGCTTCACGGTGAGCATCACGTACCTGCTTCATCCTCACTTAACCGTGTGGGCGCCTCGCGCGGTGTCTCTGGCGGCGTGTCGACGCCATTGTCCTTATTCGACTCGACCACGCTTGGGGGTGTTGCGTCTGTCGTTACCGCTGGCGTAGCTGGTGAAGCTGTTGCGGGCACCGGTGCGGGTCCGCCGAAGAAGTAGTTGTACGCCCTCTTCATGCTGCTGGTTCGCTTGGGAAGTCCGGGTCGCAGTGAACTCGTCGATTTTCGACCTCGGCGCTCTTCTTGCTGGCTCTGCTCGCCAGTTGTGGGTGGGGGTGCAAAGGGCTCGACGACTCCGCTTCGCTTATTGTTGCTTATCGTCCGCGGTGGAAGAAGCCGTCTGCTGAACTTTTGAGATCCCGACTGGATATCAGCGAGGATCTGCTTCTGCTCTCTCGAGGAGGCTCTGGTACAAGGTGTTAGTCGTTGTCGTTGGCTTTATAGGTGATAGGCAATGGCAACAAAGCATGTGATTGTGTTTCGCATCTGGGGCATATACGAGCAAGGAAAAAAATATTTAGGACAGGCCGCACACGACGAGGTGGGACCGCGACAGAGAGAGCTTCTTACCAAAAGCAACAAACAAGAAAAGAGTCGTGTGTATCGTAATGTCCTCCGACAGATGGAGCAGTGGTGAGGGGTGGGATGGAGGGGAGGTAGGTAGAGGGGAAGATGACGGGTAGCACTCACTCATAGCTTTCTTTCCTGCCCCAGCTCGGCATGATTCACGCTCTACTGCTATCAGTTCCCTCTGTTGAAAAGCGCCACTGTTTCCCGCGCGAGCCAGTCCAATCAATGGGGAAGAAAATTTTGTTGCCCTTTCTGAATTTGGGCGGGCCGTCCAAGTCTCCTCACCGCACGGTAACGAAATGGAGCTTTACTTATGTACAAGCACAACAACACGTTGGATCCTGCATGCAAGCCTGGTGGATTGTCGGGCGCTAGACGTCCGCTACGAGGTATATACATTGTCGAGGGGAGGCACGAGCCAGTCACGTCGTCTGCTACTCAGGTAGCACATTACAGTAGCATGGGCGAGGCTGGACAGGCATTCATGCAAGCACAACGCAGATGGATGTCGAGGCCGAGGGCACCCAGGGCCCTTGTCCAAGCTCCTCGCAAGCGGCTCCACCTTGCTTCTTACCGCCTCGACTAGGGTCTGCCAGGGCTGCTTGCTCGACGCCTCCCAGCGCGTGCTGACTACTCCCTAGCCCGGGGGCATGGAGATGCTGATGAGGATGCTGTTGCTTTTGACACAGGCAGTCGTGCGTGTTGACGATGAGGTACCGCGACCTTTGTACTCGCCAACCCCCTCGACACACGTCGTCTCCACCCCATCAGCTGACGTATCTGCGTACCAATCACAGCCACGCACGTCAGTACCACCACGTAGGTCGCGTCAAAAACGTGCCATGAGCTCCGGGGAACGGCTGTCAATCGCGCGGCAAACCTCGATTGCAGGAAGTTGGGCGAGCAATCGATAAGCAGAGCCAGCACATCATCTTTGCTGATCGTCGACGAACATCGTAGGGCTCACGCACGGTTCGCGGTCATGGCGCGTCGACGTGTGACTGTGACTCGGCATGATGTTATGCGAACCCCAATGGCTTGCATGTAACACGGTCTTTCTTTTGCAAGAATCGTTTCGTCTCGTCAAACGCGAGGCGACCACTGAGGCACGACACCTTGCCCAACCAACTCTGAGACAAGGACGCTCTTGACGCGCGCTCAACCGTCATGCAAGCCTTTTCCTAATGGGCGGTCGATGCGTTGATGCGTTGTTCGATCGGCTCCGCTGAATTCATTCTTGCCCAGTCAATTCGGCTCGCCAACCCTTTCTCTCGGACCGTCCACTTCCCATCTTCAACCTCCGGCACCTCGCCGACGCCGCCTTCGAGTCCCGAAAGTGGCTGTGATCGTTGCTTTCCCCAACCTCTCCTCCTAGCTCCCAACACAATCACATCGCCTTGTCTCGTGCAGTCTCTTCACCGCAAAACCACTGCACCCCAGAACCTAGTCACTCACGGACTGGCCCTGCATAACCGCACCCCACCCGTTGACAAGGCGCCGCGCTAGCCAGGTCAGCACTCGCGCTCTTTGCTCCACCGCCTCTTTGCCTCAACGTCGTATCGTGGCGCGTGAGTAGAGAAATCACGGCAGAAAAGTCTTTCGGCTGCGTTGTCGAGGTGACACCGCCAGTGAGGGGCTATTGGGGCTGGCATGTGATTGTCAAGTGGCGACGGCATTGCAGTCATGGTTGATCTTGCACGTGAACGATACTAGATTTGATCTTTTGCATTCTTCAGGTTGTACACGCAACTCATGATATCAGTGGTATTGATGCTCTTGAACTATGAAAACTCCTATCCGTGGATCTATATCCTGGAAATCTAACGCCGTGACTGTACTGAGACTCTGATATTCAAGGAAGGATAGGGAAGGCTATGTACAGAACCCACTGAGCAAACGCGTGGGGAAGGAAAGACATCGACGCCCACCGCTAAACCAATGTACCGACGCCAACGCAACTCAAGCGGACCGTTGTCGCCTGGTAGCCGAACGACCAGATCGCCGCGAGTGTCTGCGCGTCAAAGGCCCGCTTGCGTGCGCAGTACCTTCTGCAGACGTGGTATGTGGAGTCAACTCGCTTGGACTATCAAGACCAGAGGTAGACCGACGGGTGTCCGCTCCTGTTCGCTGAGACCGTGGACTAAGAAGGGAAGATATACGACGTGCCCCTTCAGTATTGGGTCTGCCGCTGAGAATAATCTCCGGTGGCTGAGTCTCGGCCGATTCTGATCGAGAGGCGAGTTCACGACTAAGATGTCTCGCCTCTCGCAGTACCTCTCTGCTTCTCCTGAATCGGTCTCGCCCTAGCCATGTATATGGAGATTAGCTTGATATAACCGACTTAAGGGTGTTATCCCTATTGCGGAGATCCAAACAGACCCCTGCGTATCCGGTCACTGATGCCACCGTTACCCGACCCTGCATCTGCGTTATCAGACGAGCCACTCTGATCGTTGGACGGTGGGGGTGGAGATCCTCCGGGAACAACGTAGGGATCATTTGGAGTTCCCGAGCCGGAAGGAGAGAAGGAGCCGGGCATCTGGGACGTACGATCCGTCTGTGAGTCTGCAGACGCAGGGTTGTTCGTCTGGCCCTCGCCACCCTTGGTAATGCCCTTTCGGCAATGAGGACAGGTGTCGTGCTCGAGCAGCCACGCGGATACGCATGGGTGGTGGAACCAATGCTTGCAAGGCAGTAGCGTCACTTGCTCGCCTATATTGACCTCGTCCATGCATATACTGCATTCGGCCTTGTGTTCGTCGCCCAGCATCTCTTCAGTGACGTTGGTACGAGGAAGAGCATCGATATCCGCTTGTGTCGCAGGTCCGGGCGCGTTGCTAGTTGAGGTCTGCTCCATGAGTTGAGAAACGATGCGGTCTAGGCCCTCTTGAGAGTAGACAAAATCTCCCATGTTGCTAGCGGGGCCCATCATGCCCATGGAGGAGAATAGCTGGAGGATAGGGTGGCCCGCGAACGGTTCACCAACGCCATGGGTGTGTTCGCCACGGAAAGTACCTTCGGCGCCGCCTAAGGGATGGTTGTGGACGTGGACGCGGGGAGGTGGTGCGCCAAAGGTAGCCAGGAGGCCAGTCAGGACACTGCATACTGTCAGCGGCGACCGAGCATGGTGGTTCGCTCTTACTTACTTGGTGATTTCGTCCACAGGCTCAGCCCGTCCAGGGTTGTTTCCTCCCCCAGGGAACAGACGAGCGCCGCCGTGATATCTGAAGGTCCCTTCGCGGATTTGAGGTCCACCGCCTGCACCCTGATTTTGGGCTTCCTGGAAAGCAGACTGGTTTGGGTTGGACCCTGGCGCAGTACCAGAGAACAGACCCTCGCCCTGGCCCTGTGCCTGCTGACCCTGTGCTTGACCCTGCGGCGGCCGTAATGCAGCTCCGGTGAGCCCGTTCAGCATGGCCATGAATCCGCCTATGGACCCTGCAACCGGCATACCGCCCTGTGGCGATACAGAGCGGGTGACGGTAGCCTGCAGATTGTACCTTCCCGGCCCCGTTTCTGTCCACCTAACATTGCTGATGTCCCCCTCGTCTGGGTCGTCGGCCAGCCATGGGTTGTGATGAGGATTTCGGTGAGGTGGAGCGTGTTCGAGGTCAGGCAGAGAGTCGGAGTCGTCGCCGTCGTGACCAAACATCCCGGTGCCGGCCCGTGGGTCATTATTGTCTTCAATCTGATCCGTGTTAGCGGAATCCGGGGCACATCCGCTTCGTGTCGTGTCGAGCGAGCTGGAAGCTGATCTCGGCGGCTGAACTCACAATTTCCGTGAAGTCTGAGCCGCACTCTGGACACGAAAGACCGTGTTCGTCGCGATACCATTCGTCGGCGCACTCGTGGCAAAACATCATGTCGCGATGCCCGGGTCGCTGGCTCTGTGACGGCGCATTCTGATTGCTGGACTGGTCCATGGTCGCGAGCCTGAGACGTGTATGATAGGACCTAGGGTGGTAGGTTGAGATGGTATGAGGCTGAATGGAATAAGTAAGCAGGAAGTGACGTTCGAGCGACGGCTGTACGCTCACGGCCTTGTGTCGGAAGGAGGCGCGGAAGAGGACCAATTGAATAACCTATCATGCGCTATTGCCCGTCCAAGTAGTGACGTGGTGGCGTGCTGCAACAGCAGACAAGCACTGGGTAAAGCAGCGGAGTGCGGAAACACCTAAGGGGGTAGTTTGGCGTAGCAGAAGCTCCAAAGCAAGGTCTGGCGTAAAGTAATCGACGTTTGGCGCGAAAGTTGCCAGACCGGAATGACGTTATTCGGTGAGCAGGGATAGTGGGGTCCAGCAATTCGTCCCGCGGTATCTCGAGAGGGAGGGAGCTAATCCAGCACCTTGCCGCTTGGGGTCAATAATATGGGAACGGAAATGGAGGAGGAGAGGCGGAGGCAAAGTCTCATGTGTGTCTTGTTGAACGCAGTAGCAGTCGATTGCCTTGTGTTCGACTTGTTGTCTCTTCCCGCTTCTCCCATGTTCTATCTAGTTCTGAGGCCTTCTATCAGCCAAACATCACTCAACACGGAGTATACAGCATGCGGTGCGAGTTTGGCACGGTCGCCTGGATAGTAGGAGAGCTTTGTATGTACAGATATCAATAGTTGCCATAAATTATAGCATCCCAGGCAAAGGTATAGAGAACCGCCAAACGCCTATGCATATACTCATCAACATAATTGCGGACCAGGCTTGACCAAGAATCCAAAAGATATTGCGCGCGTCATGGACTCGCGAAGACGGCGCGCGTTCAGTTTCTTCGAGGGCCGCCCCTCAGCAAGAGGCTTCCCACCACCCCCGCAGCGACCACGATTCCTCCCACAATGGCGGCGCCCACTAGCCCCTCCTTTGCGACTTTTTCATCGATAAGTCCCTTCAAGCTTCCAGCCTGGAGGTTTGCGGGCTCCAACTCCAGCAGCAGCTCGTTGTACCGCCGGGCTTCCGCATAGTTGCCGAGCTTGTAGTTGCCTAGGGCGAGGTAGTAGAGGCATTCGCGCCGGCGCTCGCGCGAGTTGCGGAATATCTCAGACAGGAGGCGCACTCCCTCCTGTTGGTCGGGACGTGACGAGGATTTGATCAGACCCTAGAATGCCGTGAGCTTGCTTGTTGTGGCAGGCGGGTGCGTATGTGAAGATATCTCCAGACGCGGGGAAGCCGTACCCATGCGTAGTTGAACTTTGTCTGTAGCCCGACATATTCGCCTTCTTTCTCGTACTGCGCGCGTAGAACCTGTAGTTCCTCTGGCTTCAGCGGCGACTCGACATCGGCGGCATCTAGCGGGAATGAGCATGCGTCGGCCCAGAAGTCGTTGTCTCACTCACATGGTAATGACGGCGGCATGGCGGCTGTATGTATTGCGCAAGAAAATTGGAGAGCTGTATCTTCTGAGGAGGCGATAACTAACAAGCAGGTATCGTGGGGATGGCTTTGGTGCAAGTGGTAAGCGTCAAACTACCGGCTGTCTCGTGAAAGCTCCAGCTGCAGGCCGAGCAGGCGATCTTTTACCGTGACGTACGCCTCGTGGCTAGATGCGCTTGCGCTTGCGCCACGCTACGCCTGCGCCACGCGCCACATGGTCGCGGTTGCCATGCACGCGACCCAGCACGGGCCACGCAAACAAGAACATCAACACCGTGGGGCAGTCGCGATAGACATCTCCAGAGACCACATCAGACCAACCTGCGCAAACATCTGATAATACTCCAAGCGACCGCACTAAATCTCCTGCAACACACAGCACTTCAATATGCTTCTCGACGAAGATCCCGCTGCCGTATGCACCCTTTCCGCACACCTGCGAGGCAAACTCCCCTAACACTCTCCAGCTCATCGCGCAATGCACGTCACACTTCAAAATCGCCAATGATAAGACCTCACTGCATCGCATAAACGAGTCCCTCAGCACACTCAGCGAGTTCCGCACCCAACACCTGCGTTCCATCCAATCCTCCCTCAGCGCGCTGAACCGGACACACCAAACACTCTCCGCGAACCACAACCACACACTCAGCCAACACAACCCAACGAACCATGCCGCAGAGATTCTAAGGCTAGACACAGAGAAGTTCAAGATCGCGAAGCAGGCGAGCGATCTGGAGATTGAGGGCGAGAGGCTGCAGAGTGATCTTGCAAGATTAGGGGCTGTGGCCGGCGAGTTGGAAGAGGAGGGCGTAGAAGGCGGTGTTGAACCTAGAGCGGGCGAAGATGCGACAGTGTAAGTTCAATTCCCTATGGGCAAGGAGGCACACGTACTAATGTGAAACCCAGGCTAAAGCTCAAGCTCTACCGCACTCTCGGCATCGACGTCGAGGCCGACCCTACGACTGGCGAGTACAACAAGGCCGTCATCCGCAATGCAACAAAGGGCGACGTGCACGTCGTAAACATCGATCCCAAGTTCTCGCGGCACTTCTACATAAACTACTTCTGGCGAACAATGTGAGTCAGGAGCAGGAGTTGCGTTTGGGCTGGACCTGTGTATGAACGCCCGCATTCGGCTTGGAGCGAATGACGGAGAAGAAGAAGTCAGTGTACACCTTCAGGGTTAGGCGTTCGGTTACGATTTGCTTCACAAGATACCTCTGTCATTATGGCGTTCTGGATACATATTGCATATGGAAGTCACGTTACACACCCTTGGAAGATCAGATACTGAGAACTAGCTGATCAAGTCATTTGCAGTTGCAGTTGCACAGACCTCCGCGTCTTCTGAATCTACGGATCCGAGCCGCAAGGCCGAAAAGGAACCGATTTGTTTGCAGCTGCGCAGCACGCATGCGCCTCGCGAGGCGAACGCAAATTCCACCCTGCCCCTTTTCTGTCGGCACCCTGGCAGCCTGATCGGCACACTGGACTTTGCGCACTCTATCAGACACATTTACCAACTTCCACATCATAGAATTCCACTGGTTTATCCAACCTGGACCAATCGCAGGATGCCGCTGGTGATGAGATTCTACGATCCCCAGGAGGAGATAACATGATGGAGCAATGTCAGCATCATACATTACCCCAACATGGAATCCGGATGGGCAAAACCCCGATGCACATACGCTGATGATTAGAAAGATCGTCCCTAGGGTCGATTGTGCTAACATCGTGTTGCATAAACTGGACAAATCTTCTCTTTTGAAAGAGTTTTACGCGACGCAACGGAGCGGATGGTTTGGATTGATTGAGTGTCTCTAGGACAAGTGAGAAGCTCTCTGCGTCAGGCTATTCGCTGTGTCGATTAATCAGCTCTGATTGAAGGTTCGGCAAAAATCCCAATCTGAACCCTTTACGCTTACGACGCCACCCGCAATGTGGAATATCCCAAGTATCCTGATAGCCATGGATCAATGACGTTTGCCCCACATCCCGAACTATTTGGACCGAGTGCTCGTCGAGCGGGATTTCGCTCTGCTAAGCGGTGATGGATCCTACAAGACGCGTGTACTTGTCCACAAGGCTGACTACCCCACAAGCTCGACTTTGAGATTATCGACTACGCGATTCTGGTCATTGACTACACTATTGGAACAATCATGAATTTACCCGAGGATACTGCTTTCAATCACATACCCTTGTCTTACGTCTGGGGCCGTACACAAAGGTCTGGAAAAGATCAGAACAAATTCCCTGCGCCGATCTGCGATGCCATCACCATCATCGTACAATTGGGCTACAGATACCTACCGGTCATTGAGTACGTGTGCGAATTTACCATCCTGGGAGCACCTATCCACGACTAGCCACAAACAAAGTTCATTAACCATCTGGCTACCGGACACAAACAAACTCCGACTCACGGGCCGCATTTGCGCCGAGTTAGAAAACCCATAATCGCTGCAGCCGCCAGTTCGTCCAAGTATGAACTACCCGGTGTCGGTGTCGGTGTCAAAGCTTAAGAAGCACAAGATATGGCCCGACCAGAAAACAATATTGAGAGAATCGGGACAGGCCAACCGGACGATATACTACCCAAGAGTACGCGGTTGGAAAGAGGCTTGATTCACCAGGAGAGCCATCTAGCGACGCGTAGACTCGTGTTTGCAGACAAAGACTCTGTACATGTGCGACCAAGGAGCATTACAAGAGGCTGTGCAGCGCCCTACCATGGACAACAAGGCGAAGAGGTGACAATGCGTAACGATTATCTCAAGTGACGTGGCTGAAACCTGAGCCAAACAAAGAGAAGGTTTTCCGTCTTGGTTCTGGGTGGCGGCCACCGGTCCGAAATCGATTCCATCATGCAGATGGGGAGACCATAGTGAAGGCCATGATGCGCACACATGCACAAATGACGGATGCCGGTTATCCCCAGAAGAGCAGACTGAAGGTCAGTGTGACCCTTCTACCCAGAAACTTCGTCCCTACTTGAGTCTTGAAGCTGCGCTCTACACAGCTTCCTTGAGCATGGGCGCATAGTTGAGAGAATCCGAGAAATATAACAAATGACCGGACAACGGAGTGATGGTTGTTTTCGAGCTCACTGGTGGGAATCGCGGTGGAAATGGACTTCTTTTCATGTTGTGGCTTGACACTGAGCATCCCAATTTTGACTTGGAGAACGCCGTCACAGCGTTACTGGGTTCCATCAGCACTAAAGGAGACAGGGACACGACGCCATATTTATATGGCGATCATGCTCCCATGACCTTCAAGCTACAGGAAATCACCACAAGAGGATCAGCATCATGATTAGTTATCGATTCCACTCTAGCCTTGCTCACAGCCTCTTCCCCCAATAGTAGCTCGAGTCTTATGTGCGTTGCACCAAAACTTCAGCAGCCTAAACAGACCATTTCTCACACACATCAATCCGCAGTTCTGCCTGTGTTGGGCACATCCGCGCCCCATATAGTGAGTTGGCGAAGGGGCTTACGACTTCCTGATCCGGACATTTAACCAAGAGTTGTGAACTGCTGTGCCTCAACATAAGCACTTACCTGAAAACCCACCACTAGAATTCCCTTTGTTTTCACAGTTCAAGCATAGACCATTAAGACTTTCGTGCAACCCTTGCTCAACGTGGAAGCCTGCGCCACGGTTGCTTGTCCAGTCACTTGTCATAGTGGCTGTTATTTATTCCGACATCGCCTAGCGTAACATGCGTGGCGGATCCGATTGAGCGTTTGCTAACACGTTGCGCCGCCAGATATCGCTCGGACCCTTCATTTCCACTACGGCAGTACAGGCCGAGCGTTAGATCGAAGTACGTCTTACAACCATTCACTACTCCTGTTAGCAATATATAAAGAATCGTATTACCCCCAAAGTAACACCACGCCCTCAACCGCCTTTTCAGTCTTCTACTCCTTCCCAAATAATACGTATTGTCAGACACGAAGTACCTACAACATGCAATTCTTCGTCTTATCCATTGCTCTTCTGAGCACCCTTGTCAGCGCTGTACCACTTGTATGTAAAGTCACTCTTTCTATCAATCCTTCCTTCAGTAACTCTTCTAACGCATCGCAGCTCGAAGTGTCAGCTAGACAAGCCGGCGCTGGTGGTATCATCTACAAAGAGCCAAACTTCCAGGGCGAGTCCACATACATCCCCAGCAACCTATATTGTACCGATGTGAACAACATCTTCGGCAACTTCGATGGCAAAGTGCGCAGCATCAAGTCGATGCCGGGTTACCAGTGCCAGTGGTACATGTGAGTCACTCTCTCCTGAAGATGTTTTGTTCTAGTCTAACGTCTAGTAGCGATTACAGGTGCCCAGCCAACGGTGCCAAGCTCGACATGGGCAGCAGGACGGCGTACGTGAGCAACGGATATTTGCGCCCAACCTTTGACAGGAACATTCACAGCGTGTACTGTTCATCCAAGAAATAGTTTACGTTCGGTATTCAAAGACGTGCTTTTTAGCATTCCCGTGGCCGTTCAGAAGGCTTAGTGGTGTCTGGCCTCTACGGATTGCGACCTCGTCCAGTTGACTCACACCAGTCTCTTGGGTCAGTCTCTTACCCGATAAAGGGGTATGGAATTGTAATAATACTTCGATACACACCCATTTCGATTAGACTTTACTAAGGATGCATCTTAGCTATACCACGCTAAGCTTTCATCTCAATTATACTTTGCTAAGCATTCATCTTAATTATACTTTGCTAAGCATTCCTCTTAACTGTGCTTTGCTGGAAACCTGTTTCATAATACCTCAATAAACATCCATCTGTAGTGCTTGACGTAGTGAGGCTTCCTACTGCGTCATCGTGCAGCATAGGTAGTGTCCGTGACAGCAGGCGACCTATCGCAAGGTGCGCGAAATGACAGCAGTGAGCGACTGTTGCCTAAGTCCGGACACGAAATATTGGTTATAATGGCATGGACGCCCATCGGGCTTGCATATCTGTTGGTGCGAAAAGAGATGAATATAGAGGAAGCAGTGGACGACAAGACGGGTGGACTGGCGGGTGAGACCGCCCCTATTGTTGGTTGACCTAACCCAAATGAAGCTACCCTGTCGACCCCACCGCACCCCACATAGTCGTTCGCTCTCAGTCAGTGCCATCATCATCCACCAACTCCACGCACCCCTGCAAATTTGAATGCGTCTTTACTTGGAAAGACATGCTTTCTGCAATCTCGCGGTCTGAGAAAATTGAGGCCCCGGTTTTTCACTACTGCTACCGCCTTTCGAGTCCGGTTTGAGCAGTCTCATTCCACGTCAGCGCGTCCAATCTTTGGGAGGTTACATACGAAAACGCCATCACATAGGAGAGCATTCGACGCAATGGTTCTCATAGATTGAAGTCAGATTAGTGGCCCAATGTGGAATACACCCAATTCTCATCGTCATTTGGGCCCCACACCTTTCATCAGACCCTCGTTGTTTCCTGGACCCCACCTTCCGTCAGCGTTTGTGGCTGCGTAGTAATTCAACAACGCCTGTTCATGTTTACTCAGCATTGCGCTGATCAGGCTTATTCACCCATCGCGACCAGGCTGGTGTTCTGCACAAAATTATCAGATGTAGTGCTAAGCTGCTCGACAACATGATTACGCCCGACGCTACACACAACCTTGGTAGATTATTGGGACCACTGCCGAAAGCCACAAAGATGCATAGTGCGTTTCCTATGTCTTCTGGCCAACCCTATCTTTTTGTATGTGATTGTAGTCTGAGCACGATCTGACAAGTGCTCGTTTGGAAAAGGTCTACGTGCTTCGACTTAGACCCGTCATAGAACGTTGTTGCAACAGACTCACGGCTTCTTGCGCGTGAGCAGCCTTTTTACGCGAATACAACGGAACATTGAAGCGTCAACACGGTGAGAAAGTAACAATCAAGCTGACAACGTAACATGTGAACCTCACCATTTCTTTGTTTCGAGCTAATAGTTGCAAGTTTCAAGATTTTGTGTGCCATGTTGACTAAGTGTCGTCCGCAACGCTGGGATATCTGTATCTTTACAAAGCGTAATCTGGTGTTGCGAGGGTGAAGCCAATGTTAGCTGCGACTTCTGTTATGCTCGATGCTCGCTGCTCGAGCGTCATGAAGTGGAAGGAAGGAATATCCAACCAGGGCAGTTGCTTCTCTTCAAGCAGCAATCGCACCCTCGCTCATACCACTTACGCTCATGCTGAACAGCAGCTGCGATGGTAGCAGTGTTGGAATAAAACTGCTGCTGCAGCCCCGAATTCTGCTTTTCCTTCTTTGCCACACTTTTCGGATGCAAGCAACGCTCGTTATGTTGTCTTTCGCTATTCTTTCACGGTTTTTCTCCTTGCGTCCGGTCCCTATATTGGGAGACCGATGTAGGGACGTCTGCATCCTCCTACTCACCTTCGTCGCTGGAGCGATCGGTGTCGCATATGCCATGAAACTCCCCACCAGGTGGGAAGTGCCCGTCGTGGTCGCAATAGCTGTCGCGTATGGGCTCCTTATCACCTGGCTTCATTGGCCTTTGTGCACCTGCGGAATCCTCCGGCGACGACCAATCCAGAACCACTCAGCGGCAGGTCAATCGGGAGTCGACGACGACGTCCTCCCCCCCGCTGCCCGACATGTTCGACAGTCCAGTTCTCTACGAGAACCCGTGGGCGGAGGAGCCGTAGGGGAGCGGCCGCCGCCCCCGGCCGGGAACATGGTCAAATGATGGTGATGGTGATGGTGATGGTGACAACGAGTAGGTGGCCATAGGTCAAGGTCACTGGCAGCCCATTTAAGTATGGGAGGTTGGGTGGTGGGCGGGCTTGAGTAACCAAGCAATCTGCTTTGATCTTATCTCAGCCTGCATCTCTCTCCAAGACTTGAACTGAATGGAAGTTGATCAATGGTGGCCTCTCACGAGCGGACGCTGACATTGCTTTAGTGCCGGTCTATATCTCGCTTCAGATCTCCGAGCTTCGAACTCTTTCGTCTTCTCTTGCCTCCTTTAGCCTCTACTATGCCGGTGTCAGAGCCTCTGCTACGGACTGGACGGATCTCGAGGCTTCGCATTCCAAGACAGCTACCGCGAATGTTCTCATGAGACTTGACAGCCAGATCGTGGATCTCACAGTCGAGAAACAAGAGCTACAGAACATGAGCATTGAACGGTACCCTCCGAGGTTCGAAGGTGTTCTGCCATTTCCCCTTGGCTATGAGTCGTTGCCGGTTGAAGATGCAATCGATGGTCATGAGTTGTGATCACACGACCTGTTGTCGGCAATCAGAGTGACATGGCACCCCTGAAAGATGACGAGCCGACCACATCTTCTGCGTTTCGTACGACTCACGTGCAAGGAGATACTCTGTAATGAGAAGTCTCGTAAGACCGAGGGCCTAGCATCTCTGTACACGACGGTGGTTCTACGAACGGATCAATCACGGCTCGAAGATGTCGCTACCGAAGTATTCAGGCTACATAGTCAACACTGCCAAAATTCACGCGCCTCATGCACTTCAACACTTCTTCATCACAACTTGCCCGACAGCTTTGTTTAGCCCCGCTGCAATAACATCGTACGACACAACCAATCTTCTTCGAATTCAGCGACTGCACCTCTAAAGAACGAGCACATTCTGCCCTCATCATCGCCAGTTACGAGCGTCGTGATGCCGCTCTCTGTAATCACTCGTCACACGATTCAGGTGCACGCGTCGCAAATGTTTCCGCGTTACGAGATACCAACAAAGACTCGGTTCGCGACCTATTGCTTGTTGTCCCTAATGTCGATATGCATCTTCCAGATGCGGCCTGTACGTGTCGACTACATCGCCGTACAACTCCTCTGGATAGTGATTCCCGCACAATTAATCTGGATGGCGATTCCCTTGATCTTCGTCGTCAGGTTATATGGTGAAAACGACTACTCTAGCAACGATACCAATGATCAAGGTCCAAGATACGTAGACCCGAGCCCTCCCACACTATACACAACACTACTTTCGATGACGCTTGTCCACCTCGGTCAGATCGCAATCTGGACACGAACCTACCTTTGCCCCCCCATCTACCTCCGCCAAAGACATTTGGGAATTCATTCAAGAATGCACTATCCACTTCGCAATCTCCTTCTGGGTACTTTCCGAGTGCGAGTACATGCGCGCGTACTGGCATTCTCGTCTCCAAGAGCGGCCCGCCAATCTCATCACACTTCTTCGCTCCATCCCTTCAGCCAATTTCGACTATACCTTCCTTGTATCTCGCGATTGTTTTAGCTACCGGTGGCCATGCCAATATTACATACCACCCCGGGACGGATGGTGGTCCCTAGAAGCTCTCTTGGGAGCTCCACTCGATATTTTCCACATGACAAGTTTCACGTGTATGGGAATGGTCTGCCTCCTCTGTCCAGTCAGACGCTTCGTGAATCCGGATCCCAATGGCGACAGCTTTACCGTGAAAAACGAGTTCATGGGAGTGTTCTTTACGCCAAGGTCGCGCTGGTTTATATTCCTTGACCTTGCGCTCCAGCGTCCAGTCCGGTTAGTCAACAGGATGCTGTTTGAATTGGCTGCGGAGGGTATTAAGAGTGCTTTGGATCGGTGGAGGCGGCGTGGTCTGCATGGGAAGGCTGATGGAAATGACCTCGAGAGCACGGATGACCTATCCGCGTCGCGCACCCTTCGCACCGGCTCACCTCAATCCCCTTTGAACAGCGAAGACATTGCCTACACACAGTGGCCGGGATCCGAACAACTCTATGAGAATCCCTGGAACGACGGGGATACTTCGAATCGCGATGATACTTCACCCGAACGATATATCTCCTAACCTCGCGAAAACTCTTCGTCGCTTTGATCGCATATCTAGGCATATCCGCTGACGTCACGTCGAATCTCACTCCTCGTTGGGCACGAAGACTATTCGAACGCCCTATACATGGTCAAGCCTTCACGCTCAACCATGGTTTGGCGACGACCCATAACCGCCAGTGAGCCACTCACAACTTCGGAAACCCATATGTTCCCATACGCAAAAAGGCTCTCATCAAGAGACGTACCGCGCATCAGAGAATTGGTCAAGCCTTCAGTATGGGCAGCTGCGAGTGGCGGTAGAGGAACACGAGCCGAACGAGAAGCCGTATGGTCAATAGACAAAGTACCTGGCATTCATCCTTCGGTGCTACACAAGGAGCAGATTGAGCCTTGGGTGGAGATATCGAGGAGGATTGGGTCGAGAGGAAGGCGAACTGGAAGATACGGTGGACTGCGGCGGCTCGGGAGAACTCAAGGATCTATGCGACAGCGATGGTCGTGTTGGGCAACGCAGAGGACATGGTTTTGTGCCGACTTCAGCTATTTTGAAAGCCCGCGCTTTATTGGAGAGCACAACGGTGCTATCAGCTGCTCAGATGGTGGGCGTCGGCGGCATGTGACTTTTGAAGCTGGACTCAACGGAGGCGATGGTCGGACCCAGGATACCGCAGGTTCTCACTCAATGCTTCGACCACACTCCGCTAACCAAACTCAGACGACTTGACTCTACAAGGTAGTGTAGCTCCGGTCGCAAATCATCCCACACGCATCAGCCTGGTTTCTGGCTTGGCCATGAAAGAACTACTGACGTCTTGCCTAGGTCGAATTCGCGGCGTCTGCAGCGAATTCGCCCTTGGAGCTCACGTCTAATCATCCGCCGCATCACACATCAGAAGACCCGGCACGAGCTTTGCTTCCATACTCAGGTCCAAACACGAACCCGAGTCGATGGCGAATCTGGGGTTCGGTATGTTGGTGGAGAACTTTGGCGGCCTCTTCGGATTGGCAGCAAGCAGGAAACGTACTGGTTACGGTATATTGGAAACACTAGGTACATGGATTGCCACTGCAGAGCATTGTTGGCGGCTATTCGTTGGGGTTGAGAATGATTTTGGACGACCAATCTGACAGAGGATGGCTCAGGTCAATCTGATACTGCTGCTCGACGTACCGACGAATCAATATGTCCTTGGCCTCACTCAGATCTACACATACTGTCCATGCATTTGAGTATGAGCACTCGAGTCTTCCAAAGCTGTCCGCAAACACCACAGCTGCGCGTGAGCAGCCCTTTTACGCCCGACATGTCTTCATCCCAAATAATGCGCGCAAGTTTCAGAAAGCGAGAGTCGGTCTCAGACACGAGTCCTGATCTGAAATGTCACGAACCGTTCTTCGACAAGTTCAAAACAGCAAGTTCGAGAACGAAGCCCTATACAATCTGCGGGCTATCACTGGAAGTTCATCGCGCCAGCAAACCAAAGTTGTCCGAGATCGGTGCCGCTGAACGTATGGGATGCGGCACAGCAAGGTGTACTTGTGGTCATGTTTCAAATCCCTCGGGCCTCATTGTCGACCTTGCTGACCGCGACAGCTAGACTGACCCATCTTATCTGGCTCTTAACCATTCACATCTCTTCGTCTAAGTTGGAGTGCTATCTGGCCTATCATCGCAGGCAGTGATGGGGGATGAACGGTTCATTGACCAACAACCACAAGACAGTGCCCCAAGCCCGCATACACACTCTATGGGGTAGGAAGCTCTAGTCGTGTGGTACGGGGCGAGCCATACGGGACGGGACGGGCGCCTGATGGCTTGTTGTTGAGAGTTTAAAGAGGTTGTCTACATCCCCGGGACTGCTGTATCAGCTGGGTTCTCTCCAAAGGCACGGGCAGTTCCCATAGTCCCCATTTAGCTCGCGCGCTCTATAATACAGACCGTGTTACAGGCAATCCACTATGAAGTCCTTCACGGCGCATTCCTGGCTCGAATTCTGGTTCTATGGGCTCTATCCTGCGCTGATGGTCGCACTGACATGTATCGGCGTCTTGGCCACGTTGGCTTTGTGGCCCTTTCAAATGAAGCCTACACCAAAGCTGTGTGAGAGATGCAAGTTAGTATACAATAGTCCTCGAGTGTTTCGTATGCTGAACAAGTTACAGGCAAAGGGAGAAGAGCGATGCCACGGAACGGATCTCTACAAGCGCGACTTTTGCCACTTCAGATGCTCGACTTGACCCAAATCAGAAAGCATCTGAAGCGGAGCCGAGTAGGTCTCAGCACCCTGCTTTCCGGTACTCTTTCATACCGCCTTCGCCTTTTGGAGCCGGAACTCCAATTCGGGTACCCTCGTTCCGCACGTCGTCGCCATACCAGCCTGAGGGAACACCCGTGCGCGTTCGCTCGTTGCGACATTTTTTACTTCCACCGCCGCTTAGCCGCCATCGTGCAGATGGAGAGCAGGGCTCTGATGGTGTGCAGACACCTGATAAGACGCCGAGCGTCAGTAGGCGGCTAAGTGCTGTTGCGGAGGACATGGTGGATGCTATCATGGTTTGACATGACGAACAAAGGTAAACCAGCACTGGGGTGCTGAAGCAGGAATGCAAACAAATTACGTCATGTCCATTTTAGTATCAATCCAGAGACATTACAATCCATACTTATTGGGATGATTAGTACTCAAAGATCTTACATGTTTGGGATCAACCGTGTGACCACGTGAAACCAAACATGGTTCATAGACGGGAGAATGACACAGCTTTTCCGATGGTGAGCTGTGGAGGTTCCCGACTTCGGCATGGATGTCCACTTCAGGATGGCAGACCCCCCGCCAAGCCTACCGATGCTACCCGAAATCTCGCATCTGAGGATTCCATCATTCGGAGCTTGAACTTGGTAAGCTTGACAACACTGCGATATGGCTGCCCCGAGATTGCCATTCCTATGGCCCATGCTGTTCCAGCCGGCGAAATCGCCTCGAGTGCGCGCGTCGATAGCAAAGGAGAATGCGTCCCGCACGCGACGGACACGTCGTCATCTCACGACTTCGACCCGCCGGTCGGAGCAGACGATCCCACAGCGATACGGAAAGGCGTACGAACACGCAGCTCCAGCATTAGACCAACAGCCACCAAAAGAACCTCAACAAAAAGGCCCGGCGACCACGGAGAAACCCCCACAAGACCCCATTCACGAACAAGAAGAAGGCGAGGAAGATGCGCCAACAGCAACAACCAGTCCATCCACGCCCAGCAAAACCAGCGCAACCGAGGAAATTGCGCCGCCCAAGACTCCAGCGCCGGAACCTCTTAAGACGAGCGAGCCGAAAGCCCTCGACAGCGTCCTCCACATACCCACCGCCGCAGAAGAAGAGTCTCACAGGGCGCCGCACTTGAAAACGCCACCATATGTCCACCATTTCGATACCTATGGCCTCGTCCGCAGACTCTCGCAATCCTCATACACGCCCGAGCAATCCATTACCCTTATGAAAGCTGTGCGACAGACGCTATTGGATAACATGGCTCTGGCGCGCGAAGGTCTTGTCAGCAAGAGCAACGTGGAGAACGACACGTATCTTTTCCGCGCGGCATGCAGCGAATTGAAGACAGAGATTGGGAATGCGCGGAAAGGAGAGATGGAGAGGATGCGCACGGAGAGGGGACAATTGCAACACGAGGTTGATATTCTCGGGCAGAGATTGGGCCAGGAGACGGGTGGGCTGAGGGACGAGCTCAAGGGGCTATTTGACGACAGGAAGATGGCTGTTAGGCAGGAACAGCGACACATGGAGACAAAGGTATGTTTACGTCTTGCCCTGGCTTGTACAAACTATGTGTACTGACATTCCGCCAGATCCAGGAACTCAACTACAAGATCACAGTCGCTCTCAATTCTGACGCGCGCTCCGAGGTTGAGGGTCTCCGTTGGGTGCTCACTCGCCGCGCGGCTATTACAGTCGGTGTCAGTGCGTTTATGCTGTTCGTTGCGCTACGGTATACAAGTTACGTGCAACATCAGTTGCAGGAGGAGAAGAGGAGGAGCACACCGCCTCATAGACCCAGTCCGCTGGAGGATTTGGCGGATCATACGTCAACAGCGAGTAGACCGGTCGTGGATATCGCGAGTCCGACTCAGCATGATGCGCTTGGTGGGGAGCTCTTGGCTACAGAGGGCGTATCATTGGGTTGAGCACCAGCATACAATAATAGATCAGGTGAAAGTGAACATGAGGCAAAAGAGCCTGCATATATTCCGTCTCCCTGCGAATTTACACGAGGAAAATCCTACAGCTTATGTTTCTTCTCCCCGCTCGCGAGTCTCATAAACTCCTTCTGTGGCACGCCCTTTAGAAACCTCTGCAATCCATCCATGACCTCGACCACACCCTGCCGATCCAACGCCTCCCTGATCGGCTTCTGAATCAACTCCTTGATCAAGACCAGACTCTCGCTATTGAGATGGTCACCCAGTCTATCGTCAACCTCCTTCCTGACCTCGGCCAAAAACTTTTCACTGTACTGTTCGCTCTTTACGTCAACTCCAGCGTCGATGACTTTGTTCACGAACCCCGTCGCTACGAGCTCGTCGCATGTGATGCGTTTCGACATGATGAGCGCCTCGTTCGCTTTTGAAATGCCGAGGCGCCGGACGAAGCCTATACTCGCATTCCCTTCTGTTACAAGGCCGAGAGAGGAAAAGGGCGTGAGGAGGAAAGTATGTGGCGCCGCGTAGATGAAATCCGAGAAAGCGATCAACGCGGCGCTGAGACCGACGACCGGACCGTTGAGCGCTGTAATGAGGATCTTGGGATGCGCATAGAATGCATGTGTTATGTGCAAGTTGTTGGCCACAAACGCCTTTAGGTACTGATGTCTTTCGTCAATGGCGCTGTCGTCGACTTTGGATCCGAATTCTACGTCTGCGCCTGCGCTGAAGAAACGCCCTGTGCCCGTGAGGATGGTGATGTAGATGTCGTCTCTGGCGGCGACTTCGTTCATGGCGCGGGCGAGTTTGTAGTAGCCATCGGTGCCTAGCGCGTTTAGTTTCTTGGGTGCGTTGAGGGTTATGATGGCGGTTTTGCCGTGGTAGGTTGTCAGGATGGGTTCGTCGGACATGGTTGGATGGGTATCAGCTGTACGAGTGGTTGTTGTGGTGTTGGAGGTTGGAATGGATGGGATGGGATGGAGTTCAGGATATTACCTAGGTATGCACGCCTGTAGGAGTCTTGGGGAGATTCACATTGCCGCAGCAGCGACTCCGCACACCAGGGCGTACGCCACCAACTACAGTGCACGGGTTTAGCTTTACTTGGAGCCCCGCCTAGATACCGCCCCGTTGATTTCGAATAGGGCGTTAACCGACGATCAATCCATCAATCTTGGGGAGACTCTTAGGTGAGATGTCAGTGAGCTGAGGCTAGAATGCGGAGACGGAATGAGCATGGTGAACGCAACCGAATGCGACAGAGTGAGGTAGATGGATGGCGATGATGACTGCTTTGTCATTATGTTTTTGGCAATCTCGAATCTATTGCTGTGAAGAGCAGGTGATTTGGCACAAGGATTACACGCTTGAAGCGGAGGACGTATGTGAAGGTCATGGCTTCCCCAGCTTCAGAGTGAGGAAACGGACGCGCTGGCTGAGGCTGGAGATTAGATCTGTGTGCGCCAATCGCCGAACCATCACCGACCAGATCTGCGCCTCTTCGACTCCATCATCACTCCACTTGTGCGCCAAAGTTTCGAGCCGCGCCGCAAGTCGCAAACCACCCCCCACAACAAACCCGCAAAGATGGGTGGCCCCAACCTGGAAGTCTTCAAGGCACGTACGACCGACACAACATGCCGCGCACGCAACTAACCCGACACACCAGTTTGGAATGTACATTCTCTTCCCGATCAGCATCATGTACTACTTTGGCACAAATCTCGACGGCAAATTCACGGTCCCCGATTTCTGGCCCAAGCCAGGCCAGACGCACAAGATACCGTACGACAGGGATGAGATTGCAAAGGAGTTGGAGAGGTTGAAGCAGAGGAATTTGGAGAACAAGAGGAGGAGGGAGGAGCAGGAGAGGTTGAGGGAGCTGGGAACCGGGAGGGAGGAGTAGAGACGGCAACTGGGCCGGTAAAAGGCACCGAATCACGAATACCTAAGACGAGAAGCGACTACGAGACAGGCATGAAGTTAAAGCCTAAGACGCTACGGAGTCACTCGTGTAGGAGGCGCGGAGCACGGGGATACATCTTGTTCCGCATGGATATCAGCGGTATTGTACAATACTGTATATTACAAAAACGTACAACAGCCTGGAGAGTCAGAGCCAGAGATCAGGCAGTGACCTTGCCTCTCAACTCCTCCCAGACATCATCTCCTATGCTGCCCTTTGTCCAGTTCATGTACACTCCTTGTACACCCTGCACTTCCTGCAGGTCGTCCAAGAAGCTTCCCAATTCTTTGGCTGCCCCCTCGTCTTCCAAAGGCACCTTTGTGTCCTCATTGGGATCGTAGATGATCTCGCTCTCCTCAATCTCGAGATCTAGCTCTTTCGCCAGTTTCTCCGCCGTCTTGTTTGTCGATGCAGGTTCCGTGTACAGCACGACTCTGCCGTCGGCGTCCTCGTCTACGTCCAGCACGCCGGCGTCTAGAGCTGGCTCCAGTATCTCGTCGACGCCAACGCCGTCTTTCTTGCGTAGTATTATCCGACCTTTCTTTTCAAACATGAAGGCTACCGTTGACACACTGCCACCTGCCTCTTTTACGAGGAGGCGTAGATCGGCCAGGGTGCGCAGCTTGTTGTCTGTCTGACATTCGACTATCGTGGCGATGGAGGGCGGTAAGATCGCTTCCAGTAGGACGTTCTCGAGGGCGGCACCCGACGCGGAGAGGCCCTGTCCACGGGCTATTGCGGCTTCGATGGAGGCTTTTGGCACAGCCGACTTTTTTGCCGTGGAGATTGCGAGGGCGAGGCGGGGGTTCAGGTCGGGATTTGGGCCGGCGAGCTTGACGGCGTTTGTGATGTCGCGGGTCATGAGAGAGCGCTGCTTGGACTTGCCAGCGTCGTTTTTGGCCTTGTCATGTTTGATCGTCGCCCACTTGCTGTCGCGTGTCAGAGGTGTGCCGTTGGGTTGCGAGGACGACGTACGAGTGGCCTGATTGTAGATTTTGGGTGGTGCTCAAACATCGCACTTGTTCTTGTATGCGCCAATTCCTCGAGCGCGGGACATTTCGACAGGAGCAGGCTATCGCACTGTCCTTGGAGAGAGCAGACAATACCGCACGGCGAACTGCAATAGACATGGAGATCGACATGGATTGCTATCTTCACGTGTGACAAAAGTTGGGGATGCACACCGTGCCTGCCAAGACGGGGGTCCGCAATCCCACCTGCATCCACCGGCATCTCCACACTCGACATCTGTCAAGAGCAGGACACGGCGCGATATGAACAGCCGAATGCGATAGGCTGCGACAACACGACCCAAGTCGCGCAATCTCCTCCTAAGACATGGCCGCCGACGAGCCAGCCGCGGACAAGGGCCCCTCCAACCCCGAGCTCGACATCAAGAAGCTCCACGCCCTCCCCTCGGAGCAGCAAGACCTCTACTTGCTGACCTTCAGTTCCGACCTCGCCCGCCATGTAGCTGCCCTGGACGGCGACGGTGCCTCGGCGCACCAGATCTACATCAAGAAGGAGATATTCCAGATCATCAACCTCGCATCCCCCGCCCCCACGCGCGTAATCCGAAACAACCTGGGGCGAGCCATCGCGGGCATATTCGAAAAGGGCGACAGGAAGCTGCTGTTTGAGTCCATCAACGAGGCAGTCGGCATCATCAATGCGGCGGGAAAGAGCGACAAGGACGTCAGGACCAAGCACGCGGCTGTGCACTGCCTGGGCGCCATCTTCGAGGCGGCAGGAGACAGCGCTATAGGCCTCTCCCCGCTGGCAGTCAAGTCGCTGCTGGGCCTCGTCAAGTTTTCGCAAAACTACACTGGACTGCGGGCGGCAGTATTCAAGGCTGTAGGCAAGGTCTTCAAAGGGGTTAGCTCACATGCCGATGAGCTCATCGCAAGAGATGCTTGGAAGCAGGCACGCAATGCTGGTAGCGACAAGTCATACCTCGTCCAGACGGCTGTCTGCTATTGTCTGGAACAACTGCTCCGACACACCACCTTCTTCGACAACTCCAATGACTTTGACAAACTGCAAAACGTGGCTTGGAAGGCCATCGATAGCCCTTCGTCGTCTGTGAGACATGCTGTTGCTTCGTGCATCAGCGCCGCCTTGGTAAAGAACTACTCTGAGAACGCGCCAGTCGACCTTCCGATCCTTGGTATCACCCGTTCATCGACTGCGCAAAAAAAGAAAAAGAAGAAACCAGGCGACGATGATGGCGACGACATGGTCATGGAGCGCCCTGAATCTCCAGCGCCGAAGAAATCGGCTACACAGCTCTCCTTTACAATAGCAAGTCTCTTCAAACTGCTCGCAACACAGTACTGTCGACCCCAGGCCGGCAATCGCGCCAGAGCTGGAATCGCCGTGTGCTACATCAAAACCATCAAGGGCCTAGGCGAGCAAATCATCGAAACCAAGTACCCAGAGATTGCGCGGAGTCTGTTCACGGATATACTCAGCAACAACGTCATCGTTCAGAACCGCTACCGCACTCTCAGTACTAGGAAGTTTGTCGCCGTCATCTTGGAATCAGTCATTGGCCGCGAAATGCTTGGAGAGTCGGGCCAGCTCAACGCTGCAAGGTTCTTGGTCAATGACATCCTGAAGGACTATCCCCAAGCACTCAAAGAACGCCCAGAGCCGACGAAACAGACCCTCATTGGGGCGCTGAGTACACTATCCTCACTATTCAATAGTTTAGGATCGGCCACCAACGTCATTGCCGACTCCTGCCGCGATGCACTCCTTCAGGTGTTGCAGCATCCCAGTTATACAGTCCAGGTAACCGCCTCAGCCTGTCTTCGCTCATTCGTACTTGCGTGTCCTCTTCAGCTACTTCCAGCCGTCACCATATGCATGAACAGCGTCAATCGAGAGCTTGGCCTCCTTGCTGGGCCAAGGCAATCTCCCAGGAAGTGCGTCGGTTTGGCCAACGGTCTTTCTGCTGTACTCAGCACGTCTACATCTCAACCACTTCATGGGTCTGTAGACGTCAACTCAAGAGTACTATCACAAGCCACTTCCCTGCTCAAGTCTGCGAGCAATTCAGATCTCAGAATTGGTTCTACCCAAATACAAGTTGCATGGATCCTCATCGGAGGTTTAATGACTCTTGGTCCCAACTTTGTCAAGATACATCTCTCACAATTACTTCTCTTGTGGAAAAACGCACTCCCCAAGCCGCTGAATAGAGACAACATGGTGCAGAGGAACTATCTAGAACTGTGCTTCCTGGCACACGTTCGGGAGTGCGCATTAGGCTCCATCCTGACATTCCTGGAATTCAACAGCCGAATATTGACACTGGATGTCACCAAGAGATTGGCCGCGATGTTGCAGAATACAACCATGTTCTTGAACACTTTGCCGGCTAAGAAGACAACCGACGACATGTCTCAACGCCTGTCTCCCGCGCTTCAACTCCACGACTTCGACCTGATGGTACGGAGGAGGGTACTTCAATGTTACACTAGACTTGTTGAATTGAGCCCAGCCAGTAGCCACGAGGTCTTACTGCAGACCAATCTACTACCGTTCGCCATTGCCTCCTTTGCAGAGCCCGATAACTACACCACAAGCTCTTTCAGTACTGCGATTGCCAGTGCAGCGGGAACTTTCGAAAGCATTTGGGAGGTTGCTGATAATCATGGCTTTGGAGTCACTGGACTGGTGCGGGGATTCGATATCAAGCCGCTTCCTGGAGAGCAAGAGACTGGTACTCATCACCACTGGCTCACGAGGCATGGAGCTGAAGCCATTATCGATCGCACGCTCCTCTCGCCCATCTGCGGGGCTCGCGAACACGATTCGATATCCTTGTACATCAGGACGTCGGACGAGAACCATGAGCTTCCTGACCCACCAGCTACTGAAGTAGTCAACTCGGCACTTCAGCTGTTCGCCATATGCCTGCCGTTGCAAACAGCTAGGATTCAAGAGAGCATTCTAGAGCAGATGACATCCTTCTTATCGGCCAGTAGCCTGCAGCGTGATATCAACAGAAAGACGGCTATGATGGTTAATATCGCTTATGCTGTGTTGTCTGCTCTGAAAGTTGCAGTCAAGGAGACCCACTCGGCGCCTGGCAGCTTGAAGGGACCGGCTGTCGAAAAGGTGATGCAAGATCTGTTGCACGTAAGTTGCCTGCGCGGGTCTTATTGTCTTTTCCTACTGACTCCACCAGCTCTTTGTCATCCTCCCCGACCCATTTATCCGCAATCTTGCCGGTGAGGCATTGGGACGTCTGTGCAATAGTTCTGGAAACGCTCTTACAACCACCGAAGTCAACTACCTGGTGGACCAGATTGTTGCTAACCGTGAGCCTAATGCTCGTTCCGGTTATGCTGTCGCTCTGGGATGCATCCACTCTCAGCTCGGTGGTATGGCTGCTGGCTTCCATCTCAAGAACATTCTTGGAATACTGATGTCACTGGGCAATGATCCACATCCGGTTGTGCACTTCTGGGCCATTGACAGCCTATCCAGGGTAGCTGACTCTGCTGGTCTCTCTTTCTCCAGCTATGTCACCAGTACCCTCGGTATGCTGGCACAACTATATGCCGCGGACACACATAATGACGAGTCGGCGTCTCTCGCATCTTCGAACATAGAGATCGATATACCCACCCCTGCCGTCATTGCGCGATGCGTTGATAGCACTATCAACGTACTCGGACCGGACCTGCAGGATGTTGCAAAAGCACGCGATCTTATCATGACCCTCGTCAACCTGTTCCAGGGTGATGCAGACGAGTTGGTCGTCATTGAGAGTTTGCGTTGCCAGGAACACATCTCGTTGTATGCGCCAGGTCACATGGAGTTCTCGGCTTACGTCAAACAACTACAGCGATCTATTGAGAGCAATTCGGCACAAATAAGGGACATGGCTATTGATGGGTTACACAACCTCATGCGACGCAACACCGAAGAAGTCATTCGCGCCGGTGACCCTGGCCTCGAAGACCAGTTGTGGCACGTGCTTGACCGTGATTCGGAGCACGAGGTCGTGCGGAACATCATCCGCAACTGGCTGCACCAAACAGGGTTATCAGACACTGCGACTTGGGTGCAACGCTGTCACTCGGTGCTTACCAAAACGAAAAAGGTCGAGACGCAAGACAAGATCGAAACAAAGCCAAAAGCAGGAGCGACGGATCTGCAGGACGAGGAAGTCGCGGGCTTCGCATCAGCGTCTAATGCTCCCGGAACCGAAGCTGGAGATGGCGCACAAGTCAGTCAGGAACTATTAAAGTGGCAAGTCCGGACTTTCGGTATGGATTGCTTGAGCGAGCTTGTTGCCATGGTGAGCAAAGAGGCTACATTCCGAGAGGAATCGCCCTGCGTTATGGCATTGCAGCAGAGGATCGCTGATGTTGTGCGTATCGCCTTCTCTGCATCCACAGCCGGTGTTGTGCAGCTGAGGATCCGCGGTTTGAAGATCATTGATCAGGTGCTCAAGCTGTTTGGCAAAACACCCGACCCCGATTTCGCTGAAGTCACTCTCCTCGAGCAGTACCAGGCTCAGATTGGTTCAGCTCTTACGCCGGCGTTTGCAGCGGACTCGTCGCCCGAGCTTGCTGCTGAAGCTGTCAATGTTTGCGCTACGTTCATCGCTACCGGTATCGTGACCGATGTAGATCGAATGGGTCGTATTCTCAAGCTGCTTGTCTCAGCGCTTGAGAACTTCTCTAGCGAATCTGAAACTGCAGCCATCGGTGACCTCAAAGGACTGAGCTCCAACGCACAAGTCATGGTCAAGATGGCGGTCTTCTCTGCTTGGGCTGAGCTACAGATTGCAAGCGCTGAGCAGAGCTATTTGGTGGACGTATTGAAGCCACATATCGCGAAACTGACTCCTCTCTGGCTGGCATCGCTACGAGAATATGCCCGTCTGAGGTTTGAGCCTGACATTTCCTCATCCATGGGCTCGGCCTCTCTGTCTGGAAGTCTCGATACGATCTATGCAGCGCTTAATCGCGAGACACTACTGAAGGTACACTTGGTCGCTGACGACTTCTAGCACGTGCTAACATACTGCAGTTTTACCAAGACACATGGCTTAATCTGGTAGATGCCATCGCCAGCCTTATCGACGAAGACAGCGAGTT
The DNA here is from genome assembly GCF_042100115.1 of Alternaria dauci. Lineage (NCBI taxonomy): Eukaryota > Fungi > Ascomycota > Dothideomycetes > Pleosporales > Pleosporaceae > Alternaria > Alternaria dauci. Next base: position 2,072,463 of record NC_091276.1, read on the forward strand.
CGTCTTTGACGCCTTAGATGGCAAAACTGAGCTGTCCGAATCCACGCCCAATGGAAAGTCTGGTCACATCAACTACCGCGATGAGCCTGTCGCCTTCTTCTTTGTGCTCTTTGGACTCGCGTTCGAAGCACTAGCGGGTCGTCCAGGTGACCTGCAAGCTTCCAAGGAGCAAATCTTGGAGATTCTACAGGCGTTAAAGAAGATCCTACGGCCATCAGTATCTGGTCATGCAATCTATCGGGAAGTGGTCTTCTCGGAAACTATGGATATGCTGGATCGCTTGGTGCTCACCGAGGGCTTGACAGTTCAGACGGTCATTGTTGAGATTACGCGCAATCTGTGCCTTGGCCATCCGTCTGCGCGGAGAGACCAGGGGGCTGCTGCTGACGAGAATCTTTCTGAAGATATCGATCAGTTGTTCGAGTTGACCAAGATCATGGTACTGGTACTGTCCGGACTCGTACCTGGGTTGGAAGACAGCAAAGCAAAAGCGCGCCACGAGATGAACGAGGAGGCAGTCGCTCTGCTGACAACGGCCCTATCCGCGCTCGTGGACGCTGCGCAAGTCTTCCCGTCAATCATCAAAGCCGACCTGCACGCTTGCATTCTTCACATCTTTGCAACTATCCTGAGCACTGGGGCGTGTCAAGCAACAGTCATTCCGCAAGCACTTCCGATCTTCAAACGTTTCATCACCAGTCTTGCGCCACATGCCGAAGGGACGGATGATACCAGCAAGCAACTTCGTGCAACACTAGCGCGCTTCCTTGCAATCTTGAGATACGCGCAACAACGCGAGTTTGATGCCGCCCTCGCATGCGAGAAGAACACGATTCTTGCAACCACAATCTTACTGAGCTCTGTAGCCTCTGCGTTCTTGCCCAATGACCCACTCGTCAAGCGCTTCATCGATGACCTATTCGACTGTCTCGGCACAGTAACAACGAGCAAGGTAGCAGCAGGTTGCTGTCGCTCGCTCCTCCTCCTACCCAAGAAGGGCGCTCTCGAGACAGGCATCGCAAAGCTTATCCTTCCACCTACCTTGTCGTTCCTTGCAGCACCGTCTGATGTTGAGGGCCTCGACGAGTCACGGACAACGCTTGCACAGACTCTTGTCACATTCATCTCCACATTGCCACAACCAACACAGCGACAGACTGCAACCAAGATAATAATACCTGCCTTGTTAGCACGAGCGCGGAAAGAGCCCAAGGCTAGCCAGGAAACTGCGGCGCGGTTGCTGGAGATTGCTAGTGCGGATCAACAAGCGTTCAGAGGCGTGGTAACTGGATTAGACAATGAGCAGAGGAGCTTCATGGAAGGTGTATTGAAAAGTGGACAAGGGCCGAGAAGGCAGGAGACCAGTAGGGAGGACGATGGCATGCCGAAAATTGCGCTCAAGATGGACTTTGGCTCGTAATTTTGGGCCGACCTTGTACGAAGACGACTGTACGGATAGATCACACTTTGACGGGGTATTCTTTCTTCGATGACTGCTCGACTGTTCTGACCTGGAAGCTCAGCTTACCACTTGTCAACAGGGGATGTGCGCCGGACGCATGCATGCAGGGACTTGGACGAAGGACAGGGACCCACCATTGGCGTAGCCTGTATTGTATGTAACTGACTATTGGCCGTTGCTGGCGGTTATCGGCTTCTATGCGCACCTGCATCCACAAGGTCGAATGCAGAGTCGCGGTTGAGCACATTAGAGCTAATTCCTGGTACCCGGGCGCTCTCGCTAGACGCAATTGAGCAAGTTGCAGATCAGACAGCATACAAACCACGAGGCGACAATATATCCTAGCCATGCAACAGTCCTTCGGTTCTGGATCTTATCCGGCTGGTTCTACTGATAGTTGCTTCAGGGGTGGGGGAGAGTAGGTGTGTCATTGGCAGGTCGTACCGAGCCGGCGGGTGAAGCTCTCCACATGTATACGCTCGGGGAGCTGCAAGCATTAGAGAAACATGCCCCCCTTCGATCCCTCTGCCAAGCTGATGACCCGTTTTTCTTGTGGTCAACATGTCGCGATATATGCCGTGGAGAAGATATGAGCAAGAAAACGCCTACGCCCATGCCTACGATGCACGTCTGATCCTGTTAGTCGGTGCCATTGCCTTTTCGAGTCTTGCTCGCGACAGAATAGGAGGAAATGCCTAGAGGTCTATTGAGAGTCTTATCGGCTTGTAGTGGTCTCGGTCTTTTCAAACACATCCTTAGTCCTTTACCTTTTGGTGCGGTCGCTGCTTTGAGACTTTGCATGTTCTTTCCATTGCAGGTCTTTTTGCTCTCCTCCTGACCTACACCTTCTACCTTCATTCTTCGGTGAAGATATATCCGAAACCTGTAGACCTATCGACCAGATTACCCAACGAGCCATGCCAATCGATCCCGAAGTCGAGCACAAGGTTGCCCTGAGCCAAGTACACGATGCCTCCCACGGAAGCCTCCAAGACTCAGAGAAAGACACAGACCATCGCCGCACCGCAAATCAAGACGATACCGTCGACACCCACTACCAAGCCGGTGTACAAGCCGTCGAAGCCGTGACCCTCTCCTGGACAACCGCATCCCTGATCACAGCCTACATTCTCATCTGGCTCGTCTACTTCGTCCAAGGCCTCGTCGGCGGAATCAGCGGCGCCCTGATCCCCTACGTCACGTCCTCGTTCGCCTTCCACTCTCTCACGCCTACAACCAGCGTGCTAAGCTCTGTCATCGGCGGCGTAACGAATCTCAGTATAGCCAAGACACTAGATGTTTTCGGTCGTCCGCAGGGCTTCCTGCTTTGCGCCGTGCTCGCTACTACCGGACTCGTCATGTCAGCTGCGTGCAACAACGTGGAAGCATACGCTGCGTCGCAAGTCTTTTATACTGTCGGCATCAACGGGGTGGGATACAGTCTGAGCGTGTTCATCGCGGATACGACGTCGTTGCGCCACCGCGGGCTTGTTCAGGCGCTGTGCTGCTCGTCGTACCTCATCACTGCATGGCTCGGCGGACCGATTTCAACGGCGTTCCTCGACGGAGCGGGCTGGCGCTGGGCGTTTGGTATGGAAGCTATTCTTGTCCCGGCAGTTACGCTTCCGCTGTTTGGGCTGTTCATGTACCATTACGCTAAAGCGAAGAAAGCTGGTCTCGTTCCGAAACAGCAGAGTGGACGTACTTTTCTGGAGTCGTTCAGATACTACGTACGCCAGTTCGACGCCGTTGGTCTCCTTACGCTGTCTGTCGGTATCGCTTTCTTTCTCTTACCGTTCAATTTGTACGCGCTGCAAGCCAAAGGGTGGGACTCTCCTATGATCATTTGCTTCCTCGTCTTCGGTATCGTGCTCCTGGTTCTCTTTGGGGTCTGGGAGCGTTTCTTCGCAAAGATTTGCTTCATTCCCTGGACACTACTCCTGGACCGCACCGTAGCTGGGGCCTGCATCCTATCCTTTGCGCTCTTCTTCAGCTACATGTGCTGGAGTATGTACTTTTCGTCTATCCTTCAGGTCGTCTTCGATATGAGTGTTACGCATGCTAGCTACATCATGTCGACATACACCGTTGGCGGTTACATCTTCGCTGCCCTCGTTGGCGCATTCATGTCCTGGACTGGACGCTTCAAGCCTGTTACTCTGTTTTGTTCGATTCCATTGGTGGTTCTCGGTACGGCACTACTCATTCACTTCCGCCAGCCCACGGACAATATCGGGTACATTGTCATGTGCCAAATCTTCATCGCATTCGGCGGCGGAGTAATGACAATCACAGCCGAGATTGCCATTCTAGCCGCTGTTAAGGAACAGCAATACTTTGCTGTTGCTATTGCTCTGGTGTCTATGTGCGGAAGCGTTGGTGCAGCTGTTGGGCTGACTGTTTCTTCGGCGATCTGGCAGGATGTTGTCCCCAAGAAGCTCATGTTGTACCTCCCTGCTGAGGAACTCCCGAACCTTTTGATGATATATGCGGATATCATGACACAGTTGTCTTATCCTATTGGATCGCCTACTCGCCTGGCTGTTCAGAGGGCGTATGGAGACGCGCAGAGGTATCTGTTCATTGCGGGGACCGCAGCTTGGGTTATTGGTACTGTTGGCGTGCTCATGTGGCGGAATATTGACATTATTGCTATGAAGCAGACAAAGGGTCGTGTATTTTAAGCTCCAGTGGCTGTAGTGGGAGCGCAGGAGTATATCGTCCTTTTAGCTCTCGGTACCTAATCAACCGTGTTGTCTCTGCTTCATCGATGACTCTATAAGCTCTCTGTAACTTCTCAGCTACGCCATCGACAGCATAGCAAGAAACATGGCTGTTCTGCTGCTCTGAAGTAATCTGGATGAAAGTCTACACAGTTTTCTAATGTCTTTCTGCACTGGCGAGGCGCCCATATATTTGTCACTATCGTAATCTCCCTTCGTGGTTCATCTACAAATTTATGCTCGCTAAAAGAAACGCCCGACTGATGATTTACAAACTCCCAAAGTTCCCATTGCGTCCGCTCATATGTACACGACGCAAGCCTCCCAAACTCCTTAGCATGTTGTCAAAGAGCCTCCCTCATTGACGTGATTTCGCGTCAATGCATGCCATAATGTGCATATGCATGCGCTGGATTAATGACAATCGAGTCGTCTAGATTTGTGAAAGCCAATATTTCAGAGTTGATATCGTACGCGCCAGAGTCATCAAACCTCAGATCGAGACTTTGCTGTGTTTGCAACGGCGTCATGAAGTTGCTATATGAGTGTTAGTGGCGAACGCTTTGTGGAGTCGGTCTTTGAGCACTTACGGATCCCAGTTGCCCCATAACTGTGCAATCATGTCATCGTCGAGATGCACTGGCCCCGAATCTTCATTGCCGTTGCCGTTGCCGTTGCCGTTGCCGTTGCTCTGTTGGGCCTGTCCTGTAACACCCAGATCGACAAGACGTAGTGCTGTTTCCTCTGTCACCATCTTGGTGAAGCCGATTTGTTCCATGCCGCGTGCCAGTTCCATAAGCTTCTCGATATGCGCGCTGTACCGGGGGGTTCTCGTATGCGCGTAGGCGAGGATATAGATCATGATGAGCCGTAGAATGCACGTGCTATCAAAGGCCGTCAGACTCGATAAAATACCGTCTTTCGCCATTTGCTCCAGTATCGCAGTGCTCTTCTGTGCTGCATCGATACACATTTTCCCCATGCGCTCGAACCAGATTTTCTTGCTCGAAGCTAGCGTCCCGTATCTCATGACAAGGTATAGAAGAAATGGCCGTGTAAGCAGGATCGTGGTACCCCAGTATTGGAGGTGTAAAGCTGCTACCGCACGCCTATGTGTTGGAGGCGAGGGTATGTCGTGCTTGAGATGCGGCGGCATCTGGCGATACCACTTTTGCAGCAGCAAAAGCGAGTTGGATACGGTTGAGAATGATATAGAGTTTGCCGAGCGTTCCATGTATACTGATTGTATGATCTCGCGCTTCAGTCGACAGAGAGATACTGATGTCGCCATCCAGGATAGTGGGGTATGTAGCCCAGGATACAATATCTTGTGATGATTAGTACGAGCGCGGTGAGGCAAGTCGACTGTAAGCCTACCTGCTCAGATGGCATAGGCGTGGTGACCTTTGTGAAGCGTTCATCGACGGCTGTAGGACTACCGCCTCGCGACGATATTTCCTGATCAAGTTGGAATAATGTCCACCAAATCCTACGATTCTGTTCCCGCTCCATTGCATTGCCACACTCAGCCAACTGGTCACGATGCAAACCTAAGGTGAACGCCATCTGGATACTAGCACCCATGTAGAGGTAGGCACTGACTCTGGAACAAAGGTTCTCCATGGCGATACTCTGAACGGTGGTCAACGAGGGTGCTTCTGGAGCTGTTCAAATGGACTTACCATCATGGCCATCGCACGTATGCTATCAATATCGGCCTCGTCGTAGACTGTGGGGATAAGCTGCTTTGCGAGTGTGAGATAGTCTTCTGAGGTCTTCGGGTCTAACGCAGCTGGCCAATCCGGTGGAGGAGAGTTGCCGTTGCTGCCCACGTAGTTGGCTGCGCCGATGGCGAACATGGTGTATAGACAGCACATCCAGGAGCTGGACGAGTGTGGTGCTGACTCTGAGTACGTGCTATCCACTCGTAGCAGCAGATTTTCGACCGGATACAGCCAGTGCGTGCAATGGACATCCTCTAGAAATCGAGAAATATAGATATCGCACAACTCCCGGTTTGGTAAGTAGTAGCTCTCCTCGGCGCCGGAGTCTGTAGAAGGCGACGCGACTGGTAGGTTCGGCGGATATGCCCCTACTTTGGGCTCTGGAATAATGGAAGGGTCCTTCCTTTGCATGCCCAGGGTGGCGACAGCAGCGTTGAAGGGGATTTCACTGTGAGTGCCGACGTAGCGGAACTTTCCTCTTGAATCTTTCAGCATGCAGCCCAATGTCGCATGCAATTCGTTCACGTCTTGTTCTTCGCCATCGTCAACGCTCTCTGCATCTTCAGGCGATGCCTGATCACCACTGAAGAGGCATTCGGTATGCTGGACGGGCTCGGCATTCAAGGTACCGTCCTTGATTGCTTTAGCAATGGTTCTAAGCGACTGCAGGTTAAGCTCATGGCCCGGGAAGAAGTGCTCGAGAATGCGCATCGCGCATTGGTATTCCTCCTCGGTGACATGGTAATAAGGCCTTTTCCTTCTCGGGGTAGCGATAGTACACACGGCCCCTGTGCGCGCACAGTAACGACATGGTCCCGGGACTTTTGATTGTCAGCTTGTGTCATTGTCGGCACGATGGTACTGCCGGTGGGAGAAGAGCCGTACCAGGATCAATACACTAGACGGGATGGTTAGATTCTTGGCACTGATGGACATGGAAAGGCCTTGACTACCTTGGTCTTCCTGCTGCGACACCGATCGCAGCTGCTGTGGACTCGATGGGCGTTCGGTGCTCTGCTGGATGGGGGCGCCGAAGCTCGTGGCGGCGGGGCGACGGCGGAGTACTCGGCCATATTCATCCGACACCCACGATAGCCCGGCCAAGTAGGATGACACTAGCGGCGATGCGCAAGTCTCATTCGGCACGCTTGCAGCAGTTCGTGGAGAAGTCACAGAGCATTGTGCCCGTAGCAGTTGAGGACAAAGGAAAAGGTCCCCATTTCTAGCGGGGGATCTGCTGGGGCGTCGTTGCGTACGCAAGGCCACCCTGCAGAACCTGCCGGTCGGCTAATCAAAATCTATTGCGAACACAGAATAGCGTTGGAGAGACGGCAAATCATGTCGCAGCCGCTCGACTCATGTCACAATTTCGAAGAGATCTTAATCAAGACGCTCTTTGTCTCCAGGAAGTTGTCCATGGAATAATACGGCTCGCCCTCACGTCCTGATCCTGATGATTTGTATCCACCGAAGGGCATGTCGATGCCAATGACTGTGTGTTGTCGCGACGTCAGCGAATGCGTCATGTACAATCAAGCTCAACGGGTATTGCCTACCTGGCGAAGTACAGTTGACGCCCACGGTACCAGCTTCCAAGCCTTTGGCGAAGCGCATGGCACGATCGATGTCCTTAGTATACACCGATGCATACAGCCCATACCTAAGTAGAATTAGTCAGCGTCTGTTTCAGCTGGGTCACGCTAGGAAGGGTGAGACAAACTCTGTTGCGTTAGCTTTAGTAAGCACGTCCTCCTCGGATTTGAAGACGTTGATGCTGACAACCGGACCAAATATTTCTTCTTTCATGATCTTTGCGTCTTCCGGCGTGTTCTTGAAGATGGTAGGCTGGATGAAGTAGCCTTGGCGGCCCGACGGAGCGCCACCACCGGTGATGAGTTCACCGCCAGATTGCTTTCCAGCTTCCAGATACTGGAGTACGGTCTTGTGTTGCGCCTCGTCGGCTTGTGGTCCGTGGTTGACGCCCTGCTCGAGCGTATCACCCATCCTGGTCTTCGTCTCGAAGTGCTGCTTGAAGAGGTCGATAAACTTGTCGGCAATTGTATCCTGGACATAAACGCGCGAATTCGCCATGCAAACCTGACCGCTGTTCCACTGAATGCTGTTTGCTGTTTCTTCCACGGCCTTTTCCAGGTCGGCATCTTCAAAGACGACTGCAGGCGACTTGCCTCCGAGCTCAAGGAACACCTGCTTTAAATTCGAGTTTGCTGCTGCTGCTTGAATCAAACGCCCTGTGCGGCTCGAGCCTGTAAATGACAAGGCTCGCACATCCATGTGGCTGCTCAGGATCGCACCGCTGACATTTCCGAACCCAGTGATGATGTTGATTACACCTGGAGGGAAGCCAGCTTGTTGCGCCAGAACAGCAAATTTAGCAGACTGCCACTGTCAGTTTCGTACGTGGGCTTGAAAAGGGCCACATACAGTCAATGGAGCTTTTTCAGAACTCTTCAAGACAACAGTGTTTCCGACAATGAGGGCCGGTGCTAGCTTGTTTGCCAAAAACAATAATGGCATGTTCCATGGGATGATAGCAGCTACAACACCATAAGGTTGGCGGAATGTCATGTTGACGTATCCCGGCGTTTGAATACTCGTGCTGCCTGCTCCAAATCAGCAATTTACTTCTTCATCCAGCACTAATCGTCTTACCTTGTACATTGTATCCCGCCTCTGCGTAACGGTCGAATTTCGCTGCACAGACTTCAGAGTCGTAAAACTCGCCCACCGGGCGGCCCATCGAGCTTGCTTCCAAAGCAGCGAATTCATTGTAGTTCTCTCGAACAAGACTTGCTAGCTTCTTCATGTACGAGCCTCTAACCTCCGGAGTCAAAGCAGACCAAGAAGGAAAGGCAGCTTTCGCTGCTGCTACGGCATTGTCGGTGTCTTGCTCAGATGCCTCGTGTACTATAATCGTCAAAAGCTGATCCTTCTTATTCGAGGCGCCCCATGCTCACCTTTTGCTACGAGCTTCAAAGTGGCTGGATTGACAATGTCAAAGGTTTTTCCGTGTGATGATTCAACAAACTAGGCTGAAGTTAGCCTGAGCTTTTCCGATCAGGAGAAGAGAGCTGACTTTTCCATTGATGAATAGACGCGTTTCGATCTTTTCTGGTAGACTCATGTTGATGATACAAAAATCTGGAGCGATTAAATATGATTGCTGCTCAGAAAGGGAATCAGAAAATATATAAGTAGTTTAGATTATTGTGGAACGGAAGACAGTGCGTTGAGTCTGGAGAAGCAGTGAGGCTGTGCCACGGTGTTGCCTCGAGCACTTCCCCGACCCCACCTCGGTGCCGGTCTTGCTCCACACGTTCGCTCAAAGCGTCCCACCGGCAATATCATCCCGCGACTTCATGCATGTCGCACCTATATCACCGCTGGTATATGCGAGCCCATTCGCGGACCTCTATCAAGAGGGGAACTTTAGTTGCGAATCTCGCGAGATAGTCTATGCGCCGTGAAGTCTTGTGTTGGACTGGGAGCCATAAAAAGCGATGAATAGCCCCAGCCCCCAGACTGGAACCATTCGGCATTATTTCCTCGCGATAGCGAAGCATGGGCAGTGAAATCGAGCAATTGAAGACGGTAGTGGAGAAGCTACAGGCGGAGGTAACGCGTTTGAGCGGTACGTGATCAGTCTATGATTCATTAGCCCCTTTGTGGCTAGCTAACGGACCGTTAGATCAGGAGAACATTCGCAAGCTCCAGTACACGTACGGCTACTATCTCGATAAGTGTCTATACAAAGAAGTGAGTAATTCATGCTGTTTCCCTGATCCAAAGCCAAAGGAATTAGGTCGCCGATCTATACTCCGACCATCCTGAAACATGCGTTGAGTTTCTCGGAGGCCGATATAGTGGCAAAGAGGGCGTAAAAAGGCTCTATGTCGACCGCTTCGCCAAGTCCTTCGTCGCCGGACGCAATGGCCCTATTTACGGCTTTCTCCTTGATCACCCGCAGATGCAAGGCATAGTCGACGTCAATGCCGAAGGCACGCGTGCGAAGGGCCGCTTCCGCAGTATGATGTCGGCTGGTACCCACGATAGCATCAAAGACACACACCCGCGCGGCCTCGTACAATGGTGGGAGGGTGGGATATATGAGAACGAGTACATCAAAGAGAATGGCGTATGGAAGATCTTCAGGCTGAAGTACTTCCCGTTTTGGCACGCAACCTTCGAAAAAGGTTGGGCACATACCAAGCCCAACTACGTGCCGTTCCTCTCGAAAACGTACCCAGAAGATCCAAACGGGCCAGATGTCTTGTGCGACCATCCGATGCTCTGGCCAGATACCCGCGTCGTGCCGTTCCATTACACGCACCCGGTCACTGGTGAGCAAGTGGCCGACGACGATCTGAGAGCTCCACACTTTGGGCAAGACCCTTCAACGAGCACCCCTCCCCTTGTGCTGAGTAAACCAGAATCGGAGATAAATGGTACGACTTAGATGCAGTATTGCACACACCACTAATAGACAAGTGTTATGGCAAGCACCTGGGCAAATAGTGGTTCGATTTCATCACAGTTTTTGCCAATTAGACCTGCGATGATCAATAGGTAGCATGCGGAATGTTATTACATTTCTCTTCCCTGATGTCTCCGTCTCTTTTGTCGGAAAACTGATTGCCTTACGCCATGCTTGCGCGTCGCCAATGTTGTGTGGATCTGGCACTTCGATCACGTGTGCGCTCATCACATTGTGTTGCCAGTGCAACGGCGATGTCTCCTGTCCAAACATGTTTCATATGTTCAACTCTGAACTGCCGGTTTGGTCCAACAATGCCGCTGTCAGTCCTGCGCTGACTGATCCGTCCGGACTTAACAACCTTGGAAACCCCGGAGCCGTCCCCCCGGCCTACCCCGCAAGCTCACCTCCCCACATGCATAATTGTGATTTCCAAGCACGGCAGTACGTCTGGTACCAGATACGTGCGTAACTCGCTCCAAAGGTCTACCCACAACAATGGAGTTGAGCCGGAATGCAAACGCCGCCACCACTTGAGAGCACACCATGGCGCACATATTCTCGCTCGCTACTCCTGCACCGCCAGCCTATCACGAAGGGAGTCGATCCGACGATCAGGTCAAGTTCCCAGAGAGTGGCTTCTTCCAAGGCTTCAACAAGCCGTCACGACTTGAAGCCGACATATTCGAGCTCGAGACGACTGGTACGGTAGGTGTAGTATGTTGCTCGATGTATGCGGCCTGAAGCTCAGTGCTTCCAGATCCCTAAAGACATAAACGGCACCTTCTTTCGCATACAACCTGACCACCGCTTCCCACCTTTGTTTGAAGAAGACATACACTTCAATGGTGATGGTTCGGTGTCTGCGTTCCGGTTTGAGAACGGCCATGTCGACTTCCGACAGCGATATGTGCATACTGATCGCTTCAAAGCGGAAACAAAAGCGCGCAAGTCGCTACTTGGGCGGTACAGGAATCCTTACACAGACAATGAGATGGTGAAAGGGATTATTAGAACAGCGTCGAATACTAACATCATCTTTTGGCGCGGAGTGTTGCTAGCGACCAAGGAAGACGGGCCACCTTTTGCCATGGACCCAGTCACTCTCGAAACAATTGGCCGGTATGATTTCGATGGCCAAGTACAATCTCCGACTTTCACTGCGCATCCCAAGTTCGACCCGGATACCGGGGAGATGGTATGCTATGGCTATGAAGCCGGAGGTAATGGATACGACGCCAGTTGCGACATTGTGGTGTACACGATTGATAAAGATGGAAAGAAAACTGAGGAATGCTGGTACAAGGCGCCCTTTTGTGGAATGATACACGATTGCGCCATCACGAAAAATTACTTGGTGCTACCGCTCACTCCAATCAAAGTCAACGCAGAGAGGCTCAAGAAAGGTGGCAATCATTTTGCTTGGGATCCCAATGAAGACCAATGGTATGGTATCGTGCCTCGTCGCAATGGAAAGCCAGAGGATATCATCTGGCTACGCGCTGACAACGGTATGAGACCTGGACAGAGTGCTGTCGCATAAGATACGTGCTGATTCTACCAGGCTTTCATGGCCACATCGCCGGCTCATATGAAGACTCTTCGGGGAATATCGTCGTTGACCTTACCATAGCCTCTGATAACGTCTTCTACTTTTTCCCACCAGACAACCAAGCAGATACGCCCTCGACACTACTCCAGCGTAACAAGCTCGTCTCCGATACTTACCGCTGGGTCTTCGATCCCAAAACTCCTACCAATACGCGCGTGCAGCCACACAGACTCTTTGGTACCAACGGAGAATTCTCGCGCGTGGATGATCGAGTGCTGACAAAGAAGTACAACCACTTCTGGCAATGCAACATAGATCCAAGTAAGCCGTACGACTTCCAGAAGTGTGGCCCGCCAGCCGGTGGGCTCTTCAATGTGTTGGGTCATTATGAGTGGGAGAGTGGGAAGAAAGACACTTTCTGGGCAGGCCCGACATGCACGTTTCAAGAGCCCGTCTTCGTACCCAAAGGCTCGTCTTCTCCATCGGATTTCGTCGAAGGCGAGGGATACATCATGGCGCTGCTCAATCATCTTGACGTTTTATGCAACGATATCCTCATCTTTGATGCGCAGAATCTCTCGCAGGGTCCGCTGGCGGTCATACATCTGCCGGTGAAGTTGCGCTTGGGTCTACATGGTAACTTCATCGAGCAGAAGGATATTCATGAGTGGGCTAAGAAGAGGAAGCAAGGGGGCGAGGTGGGACCCGCTGTACCGGCAAAGGAGATGTTGCCATGGCAGAAGAAAATGGCGGAGGAGGAAGGCCTGGGAAGCGCGGTGCCAGTACTAGGCAAGGAGTTCGGGAATGGATCGATCGGTGCGAATGGAGGCAACAGTCACTGAGTTAGTAGCGAAGGCGAGCCAACGAGTAAATACCAACCAATGCAAATCTGCTTTGTTAATCTCTTCGGTTCTCTGCCAACCACAGTTTGAACATCTTGATCCCTGGGGCGAAACTGATCGCAGATGCCATCGCATTGTCTCAGTGAACAGCAAACCTGATCCGCTTGCTACATGTGCGCTTTGCTGTTTTGTGAAATTCGTTTGTAGTTAAGTGAGTGCTTTCGTGCATTTTCGCTCCACTCCGCAAGGCATTCGTATAACGAAGACAGGACCAGCCTCAAGCTTTCACCCTGATGCTGAAATTACTGGGAATGTTGTTGCAGTGAATTCAATGCACAGACATGGTACTCTTTACAGCACCCTCCCATCCATGGGCCCGTTTGGTGAGCCTGGAGGGCCGTAACAGCAACCACTTCCGTATATAGACCAGTCCACTTTCAGTACCACGGTTCTGTTTCCTCTACTTTCGTTACTCAATCCGAGACTTAGTTACTAAAAAATTGAACAGAAATCCACTCGACTCCAAAACGAAACGAAACCAAGTACAAGTCTCTATCACAGTACAATTCCGCACCATCAAGTGATACATCCAAGACCCATACAGCAAAGAGCCACTCGCAACTTTAGCATCTTATACCCTACCGAAACAAACCAACATTCTCGATCAAGAGATATGCAAAGTACAAGCAACCCCGTATCTTTGCACTCAGAGTCTGCCGATCAGCCATCGACAACAGGCACTTTAAATACTGTCTTGCCATCAACCTCCAGCATGAACCGCAAGGCATTGCGAAAAGCCCGCAAGTCTGCGGTGAAGCCAGTTGGAGATATCGTGGCATCTGGGGCCAAAGACAAGAAATCCCATGCTGATGAATCATCCATCGAGCCAAAATCGGTCGAAGACACGATCGAGTACGAGTGCTGCATCTGCGGAGATGACTTCCCATTCTCCGCCGGTATCGCTCACTGTGAAGAGCACGTCATGTGCAACAGCTGCGTTGTCGATGCGTACAACGCTGCAATCACCGACACAGAGGCCTTTCCAGCCCAGTGTTATACCCCTCTTCCCTGCGGCTTTGTCGAGCATCTCCTGAGTCCAGAGATACGCGAGGCCTACGCACTCAAGGCGCAGGAATACTATACGCCACGCGCAATTCGCGTTTACTGCGTAAACGAGCACTGCCGCTCGTACATCCCAAAAAGCCGTGTGGAAGACACCCATTCTCTATTCACAGTGGCACGCTGCGAATGCGGAACCGACACCTGCGTCGGTTGCAAAAACAGATGGGAAGGTACGGGCCATCGGTGCACCAATTCCGAGAGCTCTGGTGAGAGGCCAAGCTGGCTACCAGAGTACTCAGCTAGCTGCCGCGTAAAGTTGTGTCCTGATTGTCGCGTCTGTATGGAGCACAAGAAAGCCTGCAACCACATGACCTGCCACTATTGTCGTCATGAGTTCTGCTTCGTTTGTTTACAGCCCTGGACTAGCGGGGGCTTCCATAAAGACGCCGGTTGCCCTTCGTACGGAGACCCTGTCCAAGGATACGACGCGGAGGGATACGAGCTGGGTCGTCGAGGTCTACATCGAGACACTGGTTATGACCGCCAGGGGCTCAACCGATATGGTCAGAAACAACTGAGGCATGCAGTTGTAGACGGACGTTCATTCGGCGAACACGACCAGTATTGGGATGACGAAGATCTCGATTACTACGACCATGAAGCAGATCACGACGATGGTCTGCAATGGAAAGATGAGGTTGAATGGCCTCGAGAAGATCCAGTGCAGTACGGTGATCCCTGGGAAGATGAAGTGGAGGCAGAACGAGAACTGCAAATTGAAAACGTCGATAGCGACCAGGTAGAGCCTCCCCTGGCGGAGGCGATAGCAGATCCTGCAACCACTGGTAGCGAAGGAGGTGCAGCAGAAAATGAAGCCGCCTCTGCTCCTTCAACTGATGAAGTAAATACTTTCGAGGCTGTTGCAGTTGTGGCTTCGTCAGAAACTGCACCAACATCTCCACGACGCCCAAGGCCAACTCCACCGTCCGACTTGGAGCGTCAACAACTCCGTCTCGCCCGACGAGTCCCGCTCCTGACCTCGAACCTGCATCCTGAGAACAGGATCTTCTACGGAGGTACACCCAGTTTCCAGCAGCTCGAATGTAGACATGACTGGCACCGAAAACATCTGTACGAAACGCAGTATGGGTATTCGCACTGTCTGGGATGCGCATACACCGCGAACAGCTGGACGAACTACTGCTCCACTTGCGGTTTGGTCGCTTGTGACTGGTGCTCGTACTACTTCTGGCTGCGATATATACCCACATGGAGGGATGCAGCGGGGTACGTTGATGTGTTGATCTGGGCTGAGGAAGGCGTAGTACCGTTCAAGACTGCGCGTCGTCGTGCCAATGAACAACGACAAGATGAGTTATGGTCGGACTGCGACGAAGACTGCTGCTTGGGCCTGCCTACGATGATGCAGGATTATGAGGCTCAACTATTTGAGCTTCAACCGTATCTGTACTGGGACTTTGGAATCCAGCCCATGTTTGAAGAGCTGGAGATGCAGATGCAGAAGGAATACTGCCCTGTTGTTGAGGAGGATGTCGGAATACCAGGGTTTACCATGACGTTTAATCTTGCGACAAACCCTTTCTCGCCTTTACGATGGGGCCATAGTTAGACTTAGGCATCAAACAAAAAAATCAGTAACACTTGTTCGGTCTCCATTTCGTTTTCTCTGATAGCATTTTGAAGGCAAAGTGTGGTACTTAGACGGGTGCGGGCTCGTGCTCGTGATGACAGAGAAACAAAGCATAATGACTTAACGCGGTAGCTAACCTAGGGGATGAAAGAATGTGAGTAGTCGCATGCTGAACTGTCTGCCGTTGGCAAAACGCGTGTACGCTGCCCCGGTGTCCAGGGCGATGATGTCATAGCGTGGCATTTTCGCGTCTCAAAGAACCCAGCCTTCCCGACTTCGTCTCATCTATCAAACCCTCGACGAGACAATTCAAGAAGGCGAATCTCAAAAATCGGTTGCTTCGCCACCTCACGGCTCCCTGGACGTACATGGCTTTCTGTTCTCTCCATGGGCTCAAAAAGATAACTTTAATGTCCCCCATCGTAGTTGTATAAAACACTGTCTACATGTGAGCCAGGGTATAAGAATAAAGTCAAGAATGTCGGTCCAATGCATCTAGTCAAGCGTAAAGATCAGGTCTGCGGTAAGAAGCAGCTTCTCAGTGCGAAGAGACTAATACCGAAAGAAGACCGGGGTTAAGATGGCAACGACATGGTACGCCGGAAACTCCCATACGAGATTTGTGGAAACATGGAGAGTAATGCTCGATGCAAGGTACCGTCTGTCACGCAGTTGCTTTACCGGGTAAGTTGGCTTTTTCTAGAAATAAAAATTAGCCACCAGAGTCTGTGTCACCTGGCTTCCTGTTTTGACAGGATCCACGTAAAGCGCCATGTATCCAGCGGGACATTGTAGAACTCATTTAGTTGTAGATTTTGCGGATCTGAGAGCACCGTTTGGTGTGGAAGCAACACAGAGAGCCCTGACGTGGCTATAGCGCGCTGACTCAGGCGAGACGAACAGACACAGCTACCGAAGCAACAAGAGACGATGGCTACCGAAGCATCTACCGACGCAATCACAATACTACCAGGTCGTTAGCCAAGAGTACCCGAGTAAACAAATCTGAGGTTGAACATTATGATGAAGGACATCACGCCCTCAGTCCTTCCATAAGGGCACCCTCCTCTCTCTTCCCTACAGCTTGGAACACAGACCCCTCCCCGCCAATATCCAATCCCTTCTCCGCCCTTTCATACGCTTCATCACTCCTGTCTAGAAGAATTTCCAGTTCCTCTTTTCTCAACACTTTGCCACTTTCAGTGCCTTGAACATCAAACTTCTCGCCGTCGCTTCTTCTCAGCAGTTTCTGCAACTCCTCGACTTCCTGCTCCTTGTCATTCCCCCGTGTTCCGCCCCGGTCATTGCGTACTCCACCTTTTCGGATGACGAGTTTCTCCAGCCGACGCTTCGCTTCAGCAGATTCGAGCAGTTTCTGCTCGACGGTATTGCGTGTCGCGAAACGGTAGACGATAACATTGCGCGTTTGACCAATACGATGAGCGCGATCCATCGCCTGCAGATCTTGTTGAGGGTTCCAATCGCTGTCAAATAGAATGACTGTATCTGCGGCTGCGAGATTAATGCCTTGGCCACCGGCGCGAGTGGAGAGGATGAAAATGTCGGCAGCTTCCTTGGTAGACGACGGCTTGTTGAAGGCTAAGATCTGGTCCTGACGATCTGTTTGTGCAACTGAACCGTCAATACGGGCATAGTTCCAGGACCGCAGGTCGAGGTAGTGACCAAGAAGGTCCAAGGTAGTAGTAAACTGAGAAAAGATGAGGACCTTGTGGCCGCGACGTATTAATTCGGGTAGAAGTGAGTCGAGTAGAAGCATCTTGCCGGAGGTTGATACGAGTGTCTCATCCGGCTCTGTCTCCGAGGCGAACGTTTCAGCGCCATCCGTATCCGCCTTTATGAAAGGGTTGAAAAAGTTGTATGGCGAATTACAGCACAGTCGAAGCTGCATGATGGGGTTACCTAGCTTTTTCTGCATGAGCTGACGTTTTGCTATTTCAAACGTGGCAGCTCGTATCTTCTCGTCCTCAGCATCGGAACTCAACTCTGCCTCCTCTTCCTCAGGTTCTTCTTTTTCCAGTCCGTCGAAATATTCATCATCGCTCACTTCTTCGTAATTCCTTTTTGACCTGCCCCGGCTTCTCGTCGAGACGACAGACGCGGGGGTACCTGCACGAGACGTCTTCACGCTCTTATTGGGTGTTGCCCTACCACTCAAGGCTTTACGCTTGAGACCGCCGTTAGTACTACAAACACTCAAAGGCGTTCCTGCTCGACTGCTGAGACCAATGCTCAACCTCTCCACAGCCTTCTCTTCGAGATAGGCTCGACTGGTGCCGTCAAGGATAGCCTGATACAACTCGCGTTGCATCGGGGTTAGCGGCGCATACAGCACATACTCACGTTTCTTGGGCATCAAGCTCTCTACATCCGTCTTTACCCGCCGCAGTAAGAACGGCTTCAGCACAGCGTGTAGTGACTTCACTAGGTATTGCTGTCGCTCTTCTGATAGCAACTGTTCGAAACTCGACTTGTCTTTCAGCCCAGAAAAGTCGAACCAGCTCTCAAAGGTAGATAATTTGTCAAATACGGTCGGCAGGAGAAAATGCAACAGCGACCACAACTCCACGAGGTTGTTTTGAAGTGGTGTACCAGTAATAAGCAGACGGTTCGCAGATTGGAACTGTTGTAGTTCGCGGATCAGTCGGCAGTCGAGGTTCTTGATACGATGTCCTTCATCGATGATGATGAACTGCCAGCCGAAACTCGTAAGGTACTTGCGATCATTCATACAGATTTCGTAGCTGGTGACCATGATAGGAAAGTCCGCGGTGCCTGGATTCCGTAGCCTGGTCTTGCGCAGTCTTTCACGCTCTTTCTTGTCTCCGTGGTATAGCATGACCGGCATGCTGGGTGTCCACTTCTCAAACTCTGCAACCCAATTGCTTGTGGTGCTCAATGGCGCAGCAATCAAGAAAGGTCCATACGACTTGTTCTCCCACAAATGTGCAAGCATGGCTATGGTCTGGATGGTCTTGCCCAGACCCATCTCATCCGCCAGAATGCCATTGATGCCGTTGTTGTAGAGCGATACCATCCATTCCAGTCCCTCCAGCTGGTACGACCTCATGGTGCCGCCAGTGACCAGTTTCGGTTGCCGTGCAGATTTAAGGTCTGTCATGCCAATGTCACTGGTTTTGACGTTATCTTTGTCTTCCGCTGCCGCCTCTTTCAACGCTTCTCCTACGTCCTTGTCGCCTGCCTTCTTCTTCAAATCTTCTTTGCTAAAGTAGCTTGAGATATCGGAAGTTTGCTTCTTCGGTCTCCCACGACTCTTTGTATCTGCCTTCTTCGGCCTCCCCAGGCGTTTTTTCGGTGTCGCATCCTCTTCTTCATTCTTCGCCGTTGTCGCACCGTTGGCTGCAGACCCGCGTGTAGCTCGTCGTTGTGATTCTGCTGCCGTTTTGTCGGCAATCTTTTCGCGTTTCGAGGCCTGGCCGTTCGTCTGCTCATCTTGGGCATTTTCTTGGTCTTCCTGCTGCTGCATCTGAGCGAGCATTACTGATGCATACAGCTTAGTACTTGTCAGCAACCGTATAAAACGCCATCCAGGTGGATGAACCGACCTTGCTCTTGTTCATCAAGAACTCCAACTGTTGGAACTTCTTGTCCAGAACCTCTCTACCACTCTTGATGTCTTCCTGTCTCTCCTTCTCGAGTTTGGCCTCACGTATCGCGTCATCTTTTTCGCGTTGCGTCCTCATGCGCTGTTCTTCTTGCTGCATCGACTTTGGCACGCTCTCTGTCTCCATGTCGGCTGGTGGCGATGACGCAGGGGTGGAATGTGATGCAGGCATTGCGTCTGTAACAAGAACAGCAGTCACGTCACGTAGATCTCAAGATTGTAAGACAAGATGGGCTCAATGAGTAAGAGATAGGATTAAAAGTAGCGCCAGGGGCAGACGGCGATGACCGCATCCACTGGGACGCGGTCGCGATGAAAGGCGAGGACGCGCTAAGCAAGGAATCGATGACGATTGTCGCGACGCGCGATCACGCCTGAACTTTAAATTACACCCCATCCCGACGCGCGTGGCTACGCGTTGTGTCTCTGATTGCAGCGTACCGCGACGGGATTATCGTGTTCAGCATACGTGTACATGTGTATACTCTATCAGAGCTTCAAGCGATAGAATACGGCATCGTTCGGGTTCTCATAATAGCTGTCGACCTCTTCAAACCCACATGCCTCATATACCTTTCTCGCGGTCGTCATGTTTCGCAGCGTGTCGAGCAGCATCTCCTCGTAACCCAGCTTTCTCGCGTGTGAGAGGGCGACGTCCATCAACGGCTTGCTAAGACCCAGACCCCGGGTTTCTGGTGCAAGATAGAGTCGCTTGAGCTCGCATGTTTTTGTGGGCGGTGATGTTGAGTGCGCTAGCAATGTCGCAGATTCAGCGGTGGTAGGCGTCGTAAAGAACGGCCGGATAGCTATGCATCCTACGGCCTGCTCGTCCTGTCTTGGGGTGCTGAAGCCGACCTTTTTGCCTTCGGTCGGCGTTGTCGTGGCGTCCCCGTTTGCTGCCGAGGAGCACAGTAGCCAAAGCGCCCCTCCTTTTTCCGATGCATACTTCCCGGGCAATTCCGCCAATTCGTGATCGAAGTTCTGAAAGTCGAGGCTGACAGGCAATGACTGTGCGTACGCCTTGAAGAGCTGCCCCACCACCTCCTTGTCATCTGGAAATTCAGCCTCGCGTATTTGGGTGTTCGAAAGATTCAACATTTTGAAGTACTTGACGTTTCAAATTGCTAGTGGATGATGCAGGATGGTGAATAAATTCAAGATCGAGGTTATGATCATCCAGTTACTATCTTGCGACGTGGCTAGACTCACTTTAAACGTGTATTTACCCTGGAAAATGTCTTTCTCGAAGGGCGCAGTTCTAGCCTGTCGTGTTCTGACTGCTCCCCACCACATATGTTGGGTGGGCCTGATGTTCTGGTG
This sequence comes from Alternaria dauci, assembly GCF_042100115.1. Lineage (NCBI taxonomy): Eukaryota > Fungi > Ascomycota > Dothideomycetes > Pleosporales > Pleosporaceae > Alternaria > Alternaria dauci. Next base: position 2,092,934 of record NC_091276.1, read on the forward strand.
ATTTCGGTGCAGGTGGGTCCGTTCCAGTCTGGTAAGTATCCAGCCTGTGTTAAACCTGCAGGTGATATTTGCTGCAACTACCGAAATTTCCATCAAGTCACGTGTTGGTCCTGTGGTAAGTTCATAGCAATCTTTCACAGTCATCAACAAATCTAACAAGACCCAGGTCTAGTGGTAGTAAGTAGCACCATCTACAGCACCTGCATCTCATCCTCTAACATGTCATCAGTGATTCTCGCTTAGGGTAAACCCGAGCACAGCTTGCGAGAGGCCCCGCGTTCGAGTCGCGGCAGGACCCAATATCTTTTTTTGCGGTTTCCAAGGTCTTGAAACATAAGGCTGATCTCTTTTTGCCTGGGTAGCACAGTACATCCGAGCTATCTGCTCTATTGTAATTTACAATCAGCTTTTTAGCACGATAGACTATTATGGCACTACGAATAGACCTCGCGAGGAACGTCTCTTCCCAATTTGATCAATGACCGGCTGCGTCCTTGTCGCTTCCTCTGCGGATCTGAGAGGTCATTCGCTTCGTCACCTCCTAGGTAACTGGCCATGCGCTTCGTAGCCTCTGGCAATGCCCGAGCATGCTCTTCCGCCTCCATTCTGTCTTCTGGACCACCCACCATAGTACTTCCATTAGCCAAACCATTTTTGGATGAGTCGCTCCTTGGCCGATTTATACTTCCAGTTAATGTCAAGATACCCTGGTTGGAATGCCTGTCAAATCACTAGAAGATAACCACTAAACGACTGTTTGTCACAACCACGACGATGAATGGACGGGAGAAAACTGGTGCCGTAGCTGTCTGGCGCCGAGACGGTAACGATGAACGGAAACGCAACGTACCTAGGTAGAGAGCGAATGGATGGATGTCGACAAGTGCCATCGCAATCCTCCTAACCACACAAGCATACTGACGGCTCTGTCTACCTAGGTAGGTACCTGCAGAGATGCCATCCAGCCACAGTAGACGCAATTTTTTTGTCAGAAAATCCTGCTCCTTCTCTAAGCATCACTAGGTACGGTAGCGACCACAAGAACAACTAGTATTTCGACCTGTGCGGACTTCAACCAGACTACCTATGGCAGTAAGACGCTCGAACAAGCACAAGTCGGTTGGGGCTTCGCTTGCACGAGAGAAGAGAATATACACACAAGTGTCATAGCCAGTAAAGGGACCGAGCGATTTGTTTACGATGTGGGTTCGACAAGGTAGTAGGAAATTGTACGCAAAGAGAAGGCAACCCGATGAACACGGTCGGAGTTCAAGGTGACGATGTACTGGTCATGTTTCCCAAGCAGAAGCAGTAAGATGTACGCGCATAAGGACAAGACCGCTCTAATCACTGACACTTCACACAGCCTCTTTCGGCGCGTTCATGTTGTGATGTTAGGCATTGCATCACGACGCGCCGCGGTATTACCAAGCCGCTTCTCGGTCCGACGTATTGGCACGGTACTCGACTGGTGACGCAACTAATCTCACTGACCAATCAACGGAACGGATATATCGTACCGAATAACCTCCCGGGGCTTTTGCGGGGAAGTGTTTGCGGGCTTTCTCACCATCGTCGTCATTGTATGGGCAAATACGAGTAAGTAGAATTTTACTCCAGCAATAAATAATGGCACCGCAAGTCGAAATTTTCTGGAAGGGCTTCATCCATCCGAGCATCTTGCAGCCATGAAGCGCTCATCCCCCGTTCTGGTATCTCTAGCGGCATTGACGACGAGCCATATCATCCCTCGTCAAGAATCCGTCGACTACAATGCAGCTCCGCCTAATCTATCGACCCTAGCCAATTCGACTCTCTTCGACACATGGCGTCCAAAAGCACACGTTCTTCCAGCATTTGGACAAATCGGAGATCCATGTATGCATTATACCGATCCCGAGACTGGTCTCTTCCACGTAGGATACCTACATCTGGGAGCATCAGGCGCTACTACAGACAACCTAGTTACATACCGGGACGTAAACCCCAATTCGGAGCCGTTCATTCGCGCAGGCGGCATCAATGACCCTGTCGCTGTCTTTGACGGCAGTGTAATTGAGAAAGGAGTCAATGGCACACCGACGTTGCTGTACACTAGCGTCAGCTACTTGCCCATACAATGGACCGTCCGGTACACCAAAGGAAGCGAGACGCAATCACTCGCCTTCGCCAGAGACGGTGGAAGCAATTTCACAAAAGCAGAATTCGGTCCAGTTATTCCCAGCCCACCATTTGCGGTCAACGTCACGGGATTCCGCGACCCATTTGTGTTTCAGAACTCGCAGGTTGACAGCTTGCTGGGTAAGCGGAACGGGACATGGTATACAGTCATCTCCGGCGGCGTGCATGGAAAAGGCCCGAGTCTCTTCTTGTACGCCCAATACGACGATGAAGATGCGGATTTGTTCCAGACGTGGGAGTACTTGGGCGAATGGTGGCACGAAGCAGCAAACTCGACATGGTCAGATATGGGCTGGAGTGGGCGCTGGGGCTTCAACTTCGAAGTCGCAAACTACTTTGCCCTTGACGAGCAAGGTGCTAACGAGGAAGGCGAGATCTTCACCACAATCGGCGCGGAATGGAGCTACGAACCTATTGTTCCCCAAGTTTCAGACAACCGAGAGATGCTCTGGGTCGCTGGTAAGCAGGAGCTCGTCGACGGTCAACTGAAGTTCGAGCCTACAATGTCCGGACGACTTGATGCTGGGCGCTCGGCTTACGCAGCGGCTGGTAAAGTCCTATATGCGGACTCGCAGGCTAGCAAAGCAAGCAGTGCACCCGATCGCTTCATCACATATCTCTGGTTGACTGGCGACTTCTATGGAACCTTGACCAATGAATTCCCAACTCCCCAGCAAAACTGGACAGGATCGCTACTGCTCCCACGTGAGCTTAGCGTCGGTCGCTTAAATGTCGTCGATAACGAGCTCTCCCGTGAGAAAGGAGCGTGGCGAGTCGACCAGGAACACGACAACGGCACCGTTACCCTCGCCACACTGCACCAAAAGATCGCTCGCGAACCCTATGCTGCATTTAAAAACAATGCCACCAACGTCATTACGCAAACTGGTGGATCCATGGCAGACGGGAAGAAATTCAACGAGAGCCCAAAGTCAAAGCACTGGATGTTGACTGCTTCGATTACCTTCCCCTCGCGCTCTGGCTCTCTGCGAGCTGGCTTCACCATCCTTTCTGGTTCCCAGGAATCCACCAATATCTACTATCAGCTGGGTAATGAGAGTCTCATCATCGATCGTTCAAATTCTTCTGCCGCAGCGCAGACTACTGATGGTTTCCCCACCGAAGTTGAACAGGGCAAGTTCCGCTTATTCGATATTGCGGGTGAACATGGAAATGAGGCAAAGGTCGAGACGTTGGATTTGACGATTGTGGTAGATGGTGGTGTTGTCGAGGTGCATGCGAACGATCGGTTTGCGGTTAGTACTTGGGTGAGGAGCTGGTACGCGGACAGCAGAGACATTGGTTTCTACGTCGAGGGCGGCGATGCTACCTTCAGCAATGTTACGATTTACGAGGGTCTGGTTGACGCGTGGCCAGAGCGGAATTAGATAGAGAACAGAGATGCCATTGACCTGCAAAAGAGGATGCTGGGAATTGCATGCATGCGTGGGTTCGACATGTCAAATCAGATAATCGAGATGCTTTGAGGGAAAGTTGATCAGAAACCGGTGGATCACACTGTGCGATCAATTGGGCGTTGCGATGGTCCCCTTTCATGGCAGACAAGATGGAACTTGCGATAGGGCTGTGGGCTGTCAGAACATGGTGACAGCCTCGTGTGTTCAATTCCGGGTCGTGCGACTAGTCGTGGTGTAGGGTAAAATGACGGAGCTTGACATGTGCCATCCACTGTCCGGTCTTTGCAGGCACAAAGTCGGCAGCTGGCAGACATCTCCTGGCAAGGACATGTTCTCTTGTCCCAACTGGAGATGAGTCTATTTCGGCGAGACATGCGGACGCTTGGAGACGTGTGGAAGCCTGCTGCTTGGAAGATTTCAAGGTGGTGGGGAGGTTACGTCAGCGCTGTCGGGCGCCTCGTTCTGGCTAGCACGGCCGTGGGTGAGAGACGCGGTGGCGCGCTCTCACTCCCGTGGTCAGCGGTGGCCAACCACACTAAACTCGCCATGAAGTGCATTTCGACCACTCTGAAACGACGTGGCTCTTCGTCTCTGGAACGCCTTATCTGGTTGCAGTAGAAATTGCGAGATTTGACCGGGCCTGCAGTTCCCTAGCTGAGCGTATTGCTGCCTGCGCCTGCCTCAGTCGCGCCTTCTCTATAAACCGCACTACCGTGGCATCATTCACTGTGCCAGCATTAATTCCCTCGGCCCGGATCCATAAAGTCGTGCCCTTTGCGCGGTCCGCTCTCCCAAGAGCACACATACTCCCGTCATCACCCAAGACGACTTCGCAGCCACCCCACCCACACGTCCGACAACCACAACCATGACCATGGCGACAGTACGCGAAGAAAAGACTCTGTCTGACCTCCCCAACGGACACACGCGCAAGCAACACGAATACTCATACCGCCTCCCCGCAACCCCGCGCATTGTGGTTCCCCCGCCCACGCTCGCGACCGACATGCCAGGCCTGTCTCTTGGCGGCGCACCTGGAGAGGATGTGGACATGGCCTTCTTGAACGAGTTGGACCTCAAGAATATCGTACAGAAGAACTCGCTGCTAGAGTGGGCATACGAGCGGCGGAGACAGGCACAAATGATACTGCCTTGGCTCTATCTCGGTCCCATGCTGGCTGCCAAGGACAAGGCCTTTCTAGAGCGAGAGGGCATCACCATGGTGCTGGCCGTTCGCGCCCAGGCCAACAGCATGTCGGGCGCCATGCAAGCCGCTACCCAGGTATGCATGGAAGTGGCCAGCATCGAGACTCCCAGCTTCTACAGCCTTACGTCCAAGTTCCCAGACGCGACGCGCATCATCAACTCGCACATCGCGCGGCTACGGCAACACAGCCTGCAGACAACGGGACACGCCACTCTCGGCAAAGTGTTGGTCTTCTGCGAGTCTGGCAATGAAAAGTCAGCTGCAGTGGTCGCAGCCTACCTCATGCAAACGCTCAACAACATCGATCACATCAAGGCCATGCAGGTCTGTCAAGCGCAGCGCTTCTGCGTTAACTTCGACGACGTCTTGAAGAACATCCTGCGCTCGTACTGGGACATTCTCCTTGCCCGACGCTCCATCGCTGCCTCTTATGCGCAAGCGCCACATCAAAATGGTCTTAGCAACGGCTCTGGACAGCCAGGACTGCCCTCCCTTTCGTTCTCGTCAAGCAAGCAAAAGCGGGGCATTGACGACACAAGGGACGGCGACGACGACATGAATATGGAAAGCGGTATGGATGCGTCGGATATGCTCCGTTTTACAGGGCGCGACGTTACCCCTTTCCATGACCGCTAGACATGGTCTCCCGGCAGTTGGCGATTTCATCGATTTTGTATCAGGCGTTCACTGGCATTATACCCCTACATGGTCCAAGGCGTTATCCTGCGATGCTTTCCATCAGAGGGCTTACTTATATCCGTAGTATCGCCGGACACCCTCGGCGAAGGAACGGGTAAGTACACGGATTGATAGCATTTTCATCGAGGCTATCGGCAGCCTTGAGCAGTAGCCGCCACTGGTTCTGGTTTTTCCTAGAACATTTTACACTCTACCCATCTTTGCATTTCTCTCCACTCGGTGCTCCTGCAAGATTCTCATGACTCCGTTCGTACCGATGGCTATGCCAGCCATAAGCCAATAACGTGACTGCTTAAATGTACATGGAACGATTATGGGCAGCTGCGCATGATGCCCTCCCTTGGTACGTGGCTTCTGCAGAACAAAGATGCTATCTAACAGGGAAGCAGGTTCGTTCTTGTGCTAAGATAACCATGGACGAGCCACTTGTGACTTTCGCTCTTCAAATAATAGTCGTGTGAACAGGTTCTCATAAATGAGGGGGACTTTGACTACGACAATGACCGTACCGGACGCAGGAAACGTTTGCTCGCTGCGATAGCCTCACTCGGCCAGTGTCGCATCACAAAACTGATCACTTCAGAGTGGTGATTGGGCACAATCTACAACACAGACTTCTAGTGGATACAGCGCCGCCAAGACGCGTATTGCTCGCCTGGTTCACTTGCGACATTGCTGTTGCCTCCGCGGTTACTGACCTTCACTTCGACTTCCCAAGGTCGCTGTTTCTCGCTAAACGCACGGTAGTTACGATGTGGTGCCTCTGGATTGGATTGGTAACAGATTCAATCTCTTCCACGAACCTAATATACCAAAGACCTGCAATCATATTCGCTTATGACAGAATACAAAGTATCAGTACCCAATCATCGCTTACACTTGACCATCGCAGTCTCAAGACATGCCATACAAGCTCCGGCCCGAGGCCAAGTTGAAGAGACCTATACGTTATGAGCAGTCGGACGGACTAGATCGCGGTGATCCACCAGGACCAAGGTCTGAGAACCAAGACTCAGTCATCGGTTCAGATGGGTCTTTGCTCCCAGAGAGTTTGACTGCAAACCCCAGCGCACTTGACCCTTCCTCTGTCACCACAGGCGCGCCTCACCCCTCACAAGACCCACCGCTGGAGAAGGACACGTCTGAATTCTCCTGCGCCGCAAGTCCGAACACAAGTGATCCCCCGGGCCCCCCAGAATCTCAAAAGATGGCCAACGTCAAGTATGTTAAGGGACCCAGTCGTGAGGATGCTCCGCCAGAGAGCAAACGCGCGAGGCGCTCCAACAAGACCGCCAAGCGCGTTGCGACACCTCTGGTGGATGAGCCTTCGCCTGCCTTTTCCGCATCCAGACCATCAGCATTCCCCTCACTGACTGGTAATGCCCCGCCACTACCGTCGGCTGCCACACAGTTCACCAAGCATGGTCTGAGAGAGCTTGTGGAGGCTATGGACAATGGAGACGATGAACGCGCACAAAAGATCAGACACCAGTTCGCAGCCAAATATGAGGCGGGCACAAGTTCCTGGTACAGTGAATTGAAACGGGTATGGCCTACCGGAGACACACTTCCCATAGTACGTCGATTCCAAATACACACATCTATCACGATACTAATGATGTAGATCGTCTTTGAAGATCTTTGGCCGTCGATACGCCAGGAAATCATCGAACGGATCCTGGACGACTTTGCGGAAAGAACATACCCCTCACGCTTTTACCCAGTTTGCCGCATCCTGGATATCACCAAGGAGAGATTGGACGCTATCTTGGCCGAGAACGCCAGAGTCTGGACGGACGACGAAATTCCAGTATATTTCAGAATCTACAGGAAGCGGTATCCCACCGCCATCATCGACCCCGACGAGCCTTCGCCTCAGAGTGTTATCGAAGCAATTGCATTCCTGATGCAAAATAATCTTCCGGGTAGTTTGTTGGGCGAATGGCAGACAGTGCCGGCAGTCGAGGTATTCCACAACCCAGATATATTTCACCTCCCCACCAAGAAAGTTAGTAATGAATTGTAGAAGTCAGTGGAGTTGAATACGGGCTACATAGCAAAATCGATAGAGCCTGCTGTTCCTGCTCGTCCTGCCCATCAGTCCAAGCGTGAGCATCCTGATACGATTTCGTCTCAGAAGGCTTTTGAACTGTTGTGGCGTATCGAACAGGATGCTCTGGAGCGAGCCATCCGAAAACAGCGATGCGACAAGAAGCAGCCGCAGCCACGATGCCGTACTTGCGGAAAGACAGGCCACACTTACTGGGAACTCGATAAGAACGGAGTGCACGCGGTGAGTACTCTCATTCCCAGGGCTGATACGAGAGAGCCGGAAAGGGTACCTTTTCCGACACGAACATTCATCTCGTTAGAGCCGAGCCCCTCCATAATGTCGAGCTATACAAGAAGACAGCTAACACCGTCACAAGTGCCCTCGGCGTCGACAAGAAGTTGCCCAACACAACGCAGAACTCGAGATCCTCCGCGCGCAAGCATCCGCTGAAATCAAAGCCTTCAAGGAACGAGACCTCGCTAAGAAAGATACCGCTAAAAACGGTTCACAGGCAAGACCCAGACCCATAGACGCCGCCCCATACCTAGAAGCCTGGCAAGCGAACAGAGCAAGCACAAATACGGGCGCCCATCTCCAGCAACCCACAGCTTTACATGAAGACGGTCGAACCAGGTATATCAACCAGCTACAGATGAACAATCGATCGCATCCAGGGTGGGTGCGAAACAGATACGCAAACCGCTGGTCAACGCCCGCGGCTGAAATGTCAACTCCACATGTGGCTGGCAGGCCGATGAATCCACCTGACCGACCACTAAGACCACAAACCACAAACACGTCCGCAAACTCTCCCCTATGGCCTAATTCCACCTACTTGGCTCAGCAGCAGGGCATCAGTCTTCAAAAACAACCTGCTACACCCCAGGTATCCAAGAGACGCGGCCCGTACAAGAAGCAAGAGAGGAAAGAGCGGCAGAGTAACAGTACGCCGGTGAACAGAGTAGTGGGCAGAGGCGGTATGGTCTTTCTGAGTGGTTCGAAACAAGTGGAGGATGGGACAGCGTTGCAGAAATCGGGCAAAGGTGCAGACGCGACGGTTGAGACGGGATTGATAACACCGCCGCCACAGCAGCAGCAGCAGCAGCAGCGGTTGTCAATACCTTCGTCGACTTTGACATACAAGGCCAGAGAGACACTTACGGTGCAGAGGAATGCGGGTGTGAGTAGGGAGGCAGGAGAGCTGCAGCATCCTACTATATCACCAGTAATGCGAGTATCGGAGACAACTGCGGTATCTGCAATGGACGGCAACAGGGCCAGTGCTACGGTACTGCCTCCATACCCGTATCAGGTTTTTCCTGCACAAAAGCCGAGAGGCGCGCGTTCGTTGAAGGAGATGGCAAAAGCGGCCTTGGAGCGACAACAAGTCCATGGAGGGAAGGACAAGGTACCGACCGTGGATAAAGCACCGTGATCGAGGAAAGGGGAATAATCCTGAATCTAGTCCCGCACCAAGAGTGCATTAGTAGCGTATTACTAAGGTTTCGTGAACCTCTGCTCTACCACAAGATCTAATATTAGTACTGCCAATACCAAGCGTTCCCAGTGTTTATCGTGAACAATGGCCTCTGAGTGCAGAATGTGTATCACATTGGTTGAAGTGTGTGTAAAGTGTGAATGTTTTCATTCTTGATCCAAGTGGGTATAATGCGTCCTCCATCGTTTCCAAGAGCCTAAAAGCCTCCTACAACTCCCTATCATCACCTCATCCACTATATTTCACGTAGCCTTCAATTAAGTGAACTGATCCCCATGCTCACTATCGCCTCCAACACGACGGCCAGCTATCCTGCCCTGGCTCAACTTCCACCGCCATCGTCGTTCCCGCTCTTCCTTCTCTCTCTGCTCTCTTTGCGCTTTCTTGCGTTCGTACACAGCGCGAACGGTGCGCTTAGTGCGTTCAGCGCCTTCGCTGTAGTTGGCGCGAGCGAGGTTGACGACACTGTCGATTTGCTCGGGGGTGTAGACAAAGTTCCACGTTGACATGAAGTCGCTGACCTTTGGGTCGACGCCGGGCACTTTGGGGTTGGCAAGGAAGGGGAAGTAGATGACAGTGATGCCAGACGCGGGGTGCATGAGTTCCCAGTCTTCGTCCACTTGCTTCGCTATAGGGTGCTCGGAATCGGAGGTGCGTTCTTCAGTAGTGCCGACCCAGATGTTGCAGTAGCTTAAATCCTTGCCCTTCCTGCTGCCTGTCTTGTCTTCAGTACTCTTATCTTTGGCTTCTTCGAGCTTTTCTTGGGCTTGCTGCTCGGATTTTGCTTGGGCGCGGTCGAGATCTTTCTGCAAGTCTTCCATGGATTCGTCCTCTGGGGGCCACCCTGCACCGACAGGCCAGCCCTTGATGCCACGCTGGCGAGCGTAACCATCCGCTACCTTTAGCCAGTTGTCAGTCTTGACATCGGCTGAGGCATCAAAGGCGACGAGAATGTCAACGTTGCGTCCAGGCCGAAGAAGCGGGTAGATGGGTAGGTTGTTCGACATTCCTGCGTCCATGAACTGAAAGTTCTTTTGTTCGAAGATGCTCTCAGGGCATGATGCAGGTAGGAATTCGCGCATGCCGAGGGCGTAGTTGGGCATAGCGGCGGGGTCGATAGGGTGGACTTTGACAAGATCATCGTCGCGCTCGGAGATCATGGCGTCGATGCTGCCGCCGAGACCAGTGAGACTGCGCATGAGAGGTCGAATTTCGCGATAGTAGTGCGAGAGGGTTGCACAGAAGGCAGATCCCCAGATGCCCATCAGCAAGGGCACGCGCACTTCGGGCAAAGCCAGGCCATTGTCCCGCCAGACCGTGCGTCCGTTTTCGAATCGACGACCCATTGCCCAGGTAGGTATGCCAGCTGAGATCTCCTCGCACCACATCTCGTATGGTGTGAATTCAAACCATTGGAACCAAGCGTCCTTCCTCGCCTTTGCTTCAGCAGCGATGACATCTGTGTCTGTTTGTTCGGCCAATGGGATCTCGTGTCGTACTGCCGTGTAGATGGGCAGGGGATGTGAGCCGTCGTCGGTGAATCGTCGCTGGTTCGATACCTTGAAGTCGTACTCGCTAACAGAAAGCTCGCCTTTGGGTACAAGCAGACGAGCGGCGAGCAAGGCGCCGTAGATGTCCACCAGCCCAAAGTCGGCATCCGGGATGCCCTTGGCCTTCTCCACAAGCCCGCTCAATAGGTATTTGTTGGTTGGCGCGCTGACGAGCAGTTCGAGGGCATCGGGCGGAAAGGCAATGTGCACGCCGAGGCGGTTCTTGAGATGTCTGATCATGCGGGCATGACTGCGCTGGGTGAGATCTGAGTAGTAGAGAGTCTGTAGCCAGCAGCTGCCACTGACACCTGCCGTGTAGGTGACGCAGTCAAAGAGGCCGTGTTCTTTCGACGAGAGGTACGATGATGTTCCTGCCACGAGCGCTCGCAGACCTCCACCAGAACCGCACATGGCAATGACGGGCACATCATCGGGGTGTATCTGGGCTTCTGGGATGTCGAGGTATCGCGCAAGTGCAGCCTTTGTGAACTGCGCCCTTTTCTGCAGAAATGCTTTCTCTTCGTCGCACAGCTCGTTTGAGACCCTCACCGAGGCATCCCATATGATCTCTGGATTGATCTCGGGGTCGTTGGCTTGGTACCAGATCTCCTCGGCAAGAGAGCCCGGCGCCATGGAGAGTTCATTCTGGAGTTTGCGAATGAAACCAGGCAGGACCTTGACCCAATTGGGCACAATGTAGTCGATGATGGTATCGCCGAGCTTCGAGGGGGAAGGCGACGTCGGAAACTTGGCCGTGATGGTCTGCCAGGCGGACTGGCCTTGGCCGGCGTCCTCTTCCTCTCCGCTGTAGCCCTTGGCAACACGTTTCTGCGATGGCGGATCTTGCTGGCCCGACTTCTCTGCATCGTCCTTGTTTACCTGCCTCTCTGCGTCGCCCACTGATGTGGTTTCCGTTTGCTTGTCGTCGCTGCCGCCGAGAACGTACCGCTTGAGGGAGGGGGCGTCCAGATGGATGGGACGGAGGAGGGGGATTTGCGACGATTCCGACGAGAGATAGAAGGTCGCAGCAGTTGCGAGGAGGCATGGAGGGCCATATCGCAGGCCGAGGGCAGCGGCTTTGGATCGGTGGGAGAGCGGAGGCTTCGTGTGTAGGCTTGTGCTATTAGCAGGGCGATGTAATGCCGTGATATCCTAGCTCACCCGCGACGCGTCCCCCGCAGCCAGAGCCGGCCCAGATTGCGCGTGTTCCTGTAGCCTGCCATGCGCAACTTGTGGGCAAAAAGAAGCAATTGTTTGTGATGATGAGGCTGTCCGAGTCGGGCGCATGTGAAAATGCGAAAAGCCCACCTGGGCTCATGGAAATGCGTTAAGCATGACGGAGCATACAACCTGCTTCGGACGCCCGCTAACTTCCGCCGAAAACTGCTTGTGGCATGACGCGACATCGAATGACCGCCCGCACACGTCTGCCAAGCCATGCAGGAACACTGAACCCAGCGCCAATCACCTCTTGTCTCCACCATCCACAAAATGCAGACATTGTCGTTTCTGAGCATCTCCACTGTGCAGTCGCAATCGTGACCGGCCTAAGCTCGTCTTACTTCGCTGTATGTTGTGTTTCTTTACTGCAGAAAGAGGATCAAAGAAGAGATCGATCGTTAGCTCAAGGTTCACTTCAGTGTCGATGAGCATCACCAATGTCGCCATGACGAAGACAAATCTAATCCAGAGGAAGGCCATGCTACCCAACCGACAGGCAACAAGACTTCCGGAACCATGTCGTCGCGTGGAGTCGTAGTTCATGTTACAGCCCACATGTTTGTCACTAGTCGACTTGCCATTCTCAGCAAGCACTTTGCAATGCCTAAGTAGTAGATCAAGAGTCGACAACTACTTTCCCATAGCAACGGCAATGAAAGACTGTTACGTTCGAGCCTTGGATCGTAATGTAGCCAGACACAGCCCAGGAGTCTACAACAGACAAAAAGTGGCCCTGCGCAAATCGAGCAACTTCGACATCACCTGGGTAGCCTTGAGGATGTGACGGAAGACGAGAAACCAGTCGGAATACCACCTAGCCCTGACCCCTTTGACTGCTTTATTCCCTATCATGCCAAATAAGGGTTGAACCCAATTCCGCGAGGTGTTCGGTTGTATCTAGCCTAGGCGTTGATGTTCAGCTACATCTCCAACCAAACACGTGGACTGCAGTAACTGGCGGAATGCAGTTTCAGCTCTGCTTTTGGTTTGCTTATTGGGCATTGCTTCTTCGAAATTGCTTCTTGTCCACGCTCTTCACAGGTCTCAATTTCGACATGGTCCTGCTTTACGACCAACAAGTCCACCTGGGCAACCTTCAGTTTGACAAGACTTTCGTTGTTCCAAGGAAAGCCAGAACATACGAATGCACCTTTCACATACGGAAAGCGAAACTGTTCCAGGGTCTGCCTATCTAGTTAGTTTACTGAATCCCAATTGTATATTGCTGTATAATCTACCTTTGTACCTGCATGCGCCACGGTGATGTTCCAAATACTAAGGCGCATACGCGTCGTCGAAACTTGGGTGATACACAGACAGCGGGTTCGCCGTGACAGGCAGCGCTGATTGGCGCATCCTACCCGCCGCGAGGAACGTCATTTGATGCTACGAGAGATCGGAGGTAGCGCTGCTGCAGCGCAAATTCTGGATCTGGTAGCCGTATCTCATGTTCAAACACAGTGAGTATGTGGAGTGCGTGGTTCATCGCAGAGTGAATCGTATCGAGATGATGATCTACGTGGGACCCTGGTGGATCTTAGCGTTGCCTCCGCGACAGCTCTCCGCAAGCATCCCCTCACACATCATTCAATACCAGGGTAGAGCATTGCCTAATTCGTTATCCTTTCGTTGGTACCATTATTTGCCGTACCTTGATGATCGTTTCATTCTTATTCACCCGCTTTATATAATTGAGGTCGCCCTCGCCGCCGTTCACGCGTACACGTAGGCCTCAAGGCAGTCGCGCATCGGCCCAGCAGTCGCCATGGTCGCCCCCCGCAAAGCTGCACTCCTCGAGGAGAGCGCGGAAGTCGAAGTGCTCTTCGCAAACATGGAGAAAATGAAGACCCTCACCAAGAAGATCCAGGGCTCCGTCAACAGACTAGACGCGAGCGGAAAGGCAGTCCAGGAAGCAATCGGCCCAATCTACGGCAACACCCAGAAGCTTCAGATAGCAAACACCAACGTCGATCGCATAATAGACGCGATTGAACGACTCCGAGCCCCACGAGAAGAGAGTGCAAAGGAAGAGAGGATTATTCGTGCGGGGCCTGGACGAGGAGATCTCGACGGCTACATTGCTTCCCTGGACCGCACCAACATGAGCCTTGCAGATCTCAAGCGCACCAACCTCCGCTCCAACGAACAAGCCGTTGCAGAGCTCAGTGGGCTCTTGAAAATGGGCAACAAGCAGTTGGAGGACGTGTTCCGCAGCATATTGCAGGATAGCGCCCGAGAGAAGGTCCAGGCATTGGAATTTGTCGCGAAGCGTACGCCATTCATGTCCTATGACTAGGGAGATACTAACACGGCACAGAAAATCCGTTCCCTCGCATGCCCCAAGATAAGCTCCAGAGCCTACGCAGCATCAACTCGCATATCTCCAAATCATCCGCCCAACTCTCGCAGATCGATATCGCGCAAACCCCTACACGCCGAATATACGCAGACGTCCGCGGCGAATACCTAGAAAGCACACTGAGGAGTCTCATGCAGGCGACAATAACCACAGCCCGGAAGGTGCAGGCAGATGCGCTGTACAAGAAGGGTACTAATGGTATCGGGACATACGTACAAGCGATAGAGGGTCTGTTCGTGGCAGAGTTTGATAACTTGAACTACGTCTTTGACAGGGAGGAGTGGAGCGACGTCTACGAGGCAACATGCCAGGTCCCTCTGCAGGACTTTACGAAAACGCTGCGGGAATTGAACGGGCATATCCAGAAGAACCTGTTGACAGACTGCTTCCTTGGATTTGAGATTTGCGGCATGGTCCGGACGCTGTCGATGCGACTCCAGAAGCAGACGGGAGCGCTGAAAGATCAGATTTACGACAGCGTGAAGCCGGTCCGCGAGACATCGAAAATGTCATTGAGCAAGATGCTGGAGGATACGAGGTCGAAAACACAGGCTCTCATCGCCGTTCCTATCGATGGCGGCCCCGTCGACATTACAACGCAGACGATGCGGCGCCTGCAAGAGATGACCAATTACCTGGAACCTCTTGCATCAATACTTGCATCTTTGGGCGAGGGCGGCTGGAACTCTGGGACGGCTAATAACTCCTCTACGGCTCTGGACGTGGGGCCGGACGGCGTAAAGCTGTTTGGGTCATATGCGGCTGATACCGTGGACACACTACTGCAGAATTTGATTGGAAAAGCAAAGATGCTGTTGAAGGGCAAGAATTTACAGGGCATCTTCATGGCAAACAATGTCGCCATCGTCACGCGCATCATTCGCTCTTCGGAACTGGCGCCCCTAATGGAGGACTACTCCAAGAAGCTTGCAGATTGGCGGAAGCAAGGCACAGCCATGTACCTTGAAGCGTGGCGTGAGCCGTCCGGATATCTACTGGATGTGCAGTACACGAACCGTACCAAGGAGCGCCCAACATCAGGCGGTGCAGATTCAGCAACGATTGTGAAGTCTCTCAGCTCGAAAGACAAGGACGCGATCAAAGAAAAGTTTAAGAACTTCAACACAAGCTTCGACGACCTTGTCACACGGCACAAGTCGTACGCAATGGAGCCCGAAGTGCGGAACCAGCTTTCCAAGGAGGTACAAAACATCATCGAGCCCCTGTACAACAGGTTCTACGACCGGTACCGGGAGATTGACAAGGGAAAGGGCAAGTACGTCAAATACGACAAGGTCGAGTTGAACAGGGCATTGGCGAGCTTTGCGTAGCGGAGTGCGATGACTGCGGCGTTTGTTTGGAGTTGTTTGCTTGGGACATGCGCAAAATACCCTTTGATTTGCATAGATAAGACGACGAGCTGGATATGGGGGGGTATACATAGGGGGACGATGTAATTGGGTAGGTGTCGGGTCTCGCATCCCGTGTACTGTGGTGCCACGCTGCAGCAGCGTGAGAGTCAGGGTCGGGTTGGGGGCGAGGCGGCGGTGTCGAGGTCATGGCGGATGCTCATAATGAAGCAGCGGCCGCTTAATGTCTGCTGGGTAGGTAGTAACGCGCTGCTCGTGCCTTCTAATTAGCCACACGTGACACTGCCTGTTTGGGAAGCACGGTTCGCGACTGCCTCTTGCAGGCGTGCACAAGAGCACAAAACATACAGCAAGGCGAAAGGTGTCAACTGCATCCCTCCTACACTCTCCCCCGCCGGCCTTTGTCTCCAACCTGACGTGTGTTGTTCCCAGTGATAGTCCGCACCGGCACGCTGCTAGTGGTGACGCGGGGATTTTTGGTCTAGTGCCCATTGCTTCGGCGTTGCTCCAATCGCGCCCATCCCTGTGCGGACCCCTTTCCTACCCAGCGACCGGACGGCACCACGACTTCCCTTCCCAACGTCGCAGCCTCCGGACAACCACGCCATTTTCTTAGCAGCCCACGGCACCACCTCAATTCATTGCTTTGAGTGCATCACTCACTCGAGAGCATAACTACCGCCCACTGGTACGCCGCCCTTCCTCCCACCTCTGTTTCACTTTATTTCTCCAGATCCTGGCTTGGGTCGCGTTGTTACATTTGTCTAGCAGCAGCCACGCCAGCCAGCACCACCGCCAGCACCACCACCACGGCCTGCATGCATTGAGAGCCTCCGCTGACATCGCTTCCCCATCTACAGAAGCCCCCCACTTGACGGCCCATTGCCTGCGTTTACTACACTATTTACACCATGGGTAAGGAGCTTGCCCCGACCCCCGTCTCGCGACATCAACGACTACGCCTGAGCTACAAGACTATTGGCACCTCAGGCACACATAGACACACAGTAGTCAAACGGCAAAGTGTAGCAGGCCCAATGCAGTTCTGCACTGGTTGCTGCTTCCGCGCCTGACGGCCTTGTGCTCTCTCTCACTCACTTGCCGGCCCCTGGCTAACGCATCTCTTTAGAATCCGGTGCTACCTCTCCCGCGCCGCCTACCCGTGCGTCCCCATCGCCCCCAGCGTCTTCCAGCGGATTTGGAATGGATCAAACAATGTCGATGTCTAACGGCTCCTCTCCAGCGGTCCACACCATCACGGCAAAGAACCCCAAGGCCGCAGCTGCCATGGCAAACGACATGAACATTGTGCGCAGGAAGCTCACGGGCTACGTCGGTTTTGCGAACCTGCCCAACCAGTGGCACCGCAAGAGTGTGCGCAAAGGGTTCAACTTCAACGTCATGGTCGTCGGTACGTGTACCCCTCGCCCACTCTTGTCAATCGGAGCTAACGTGTCATCTCAGGCGAGTCTGGACTCGGAAAGTCGACCCTCGTGAACACGCTCTTCAACACTTCGCTGTACCCTCCCAAGGAGCGCAAGCCCCCCAGTCTCGACATTTCCAAGACCGTTTCGATACAGTCCATCAGCGCTGACATTGAGGAGAACGGTGTTCGTCTGAGATTAACAGTCGTCGACACACCCGGCTTTGGTGACTTTATCAACAACGATGAGTCGTGGGACCCGATTGTCAAGAATATTGAGCAGCGGTTCGATGCTTACTTGGATGCTGAGAACAAGGTCAACCGCATGAACATTGTCGACAACCGCATCCACGCTGTTGTTTACTTCATCCAGCCCACCGGCCACTCCCTGAAGCCCATTGACATTGAGGTGATGAAGAAGCTTCACACCAAGGTCAACCTCATTCCCGTCATTGCCAAGGCCGACACCGTTACTGACGATGAAATCGACAACTACAAGAAGAGGGTACGTTGCTTTTTCTGCCTCCCCCTTTTTGGCTGTTGCTAACAATGACAGATTCTTGCAGATATCGCCTACCACAAGATCCAGATCTTCGAGGGGCCACGGTATGAGCTTGACGACGAGGAGACCATTGCCGAGAACCAGGAGATCATGGCCAAGGTTCCCTTCGCCGTTGTCGGATCCAACACCGAGGTTACGACTGTTGATGGCCGCAAGGTTCGCGGACGTGCGCTGCCCTGGGGTGTTGTCGAGGTGGACAACGAGGAGCACTGCGACTTTGTCAAGCTACGACAGATGCTCATTCGCACCCACATGGAGGAGCTCAAGGAGAACACCAACAACGCTCTGTACGAGAACTACCGTTCGGAGAAGCTTGCACAGATGGGCATCCAGCAAGACTCAAGCGTGTTCAAGGAGGTCAACCCTGCTGTCAAGCAGGAGGAGGAGCGCACGCTGCACGAGGCCAAGCTCCAGAAGATGGAGATGGAGATGAAGATGGTGTTCCAGCAAAAGGTGCAGGAGAAGGAGAGCAAGCTGCGCCAGAGCGAAGAGGAGCTGTACGCCCGTCACAAGGAGATGAAGGACCAGCTGGACCGACAACGACAAGAGCTCGAGGAGAAGAAGGCGCGCATCGAGTCTGGCAGGCCGATCGAAGAGAAGGGCAAGAGAAAGGGCTTCTCTCTCCGCTAAGCGCCATGCCGGCGTCACGATCGTCGCCCCCCTCCCGCTCCGGACGACACACGCCTCTCAGCCACCTCTTCTCAGTTCTCTACACCCTCTTACCAGACCTTGTTTAATATAATGCGGCCGACGATACCACTGCGTGCTATCGGTAAAAGGGATAATACACTACGATGGAACATTGGGGACGATGCACAGCAGTGTCACATGTTGGTGCAGTTGTCCGGATTGTTGATTGATACCAACGTCTTTGCGCTCCTTTCCGATTCCCTTGCTTCACCTTCGGCATTTTCTATTATTTAGTATTCGGCAGACGTAGTTCGGAGCGAGGAGTGTCGGACAGGTTTTCTTCATGTACTCTACAGACTATCATAGGCAATTTCATTTGTGGGCGAAACGCGAAGCTGATTCCGTACTCGTGATGTTGGTTGACAAACAACCAAACTTTAGTAGGGAAACAAACAGTGACGACATTATGCTTTGTGTGAAGACGCCGGCACATGGAGGCCTGGCTGGCGGCTGAGGGGATCGTCAGGGTGCAGGCGTGGTGAGAACGCACGGGCTTGTGCTAGCCCACTCCAGAATTGCAGTATGCCATGGCCATGTCGTCACCCCCCAAACGCCCGAATTCTGGTTTGCTGCCCGCTTTCCTACTCCCTTGGGGAACATACAACCACACCATTACTTCGCTCCTACTCTCCTCTGCGTCCATAATCTTCGCAACTACAGAGCACCTGCACTGAGGTCCCGGATCTGATTTCTTCATCGGTAAGTCGACCCCGCCTATCAGGCACGCGCGAATATCACGAGCGGGTCCCGAACGCCGGGCAGTACCAGCAGTTTCCAGCACCCAGCCACCACTGTGGACACATTGCACCTTGACACCCTTTGGCGAGGCAGCAGATCATTTCCAGTCGTCGGCCATTCCTCCTGTTCTACATTGGAAGCTGCATTCACCTCTCCAGATCTTTACTGACGTTGCAAGCTGCCCATTACGTAGCCCACACGACAGTTTCCGAAATACGCACAATGGCACCCCCACCTCCTGCCTCCATGCCTCTGGGCCAGCGCCTTGCTGCCCTTGCTCAAACTCTCCAGTTCGCTTGGTTCGCCGGACACGTTACCCTGCTGCTCTCTACCTTGCGATACAGCTTGTCCTACCTCACCTTCAACTACTCCTCGCGCTGGGCCTCCTTCTCCTACCGCACTGCCTTCCTGTCAGCATGCGTCACGTACGGCATAGTAGTCTACAAGGCCTACCGCGCCCGCATGAGGGCCGGAAAGCAGGGTGGTGTCGTCGCTCTTGCTACCGATGAGAACGTTCAGTACTTGAGTAAGTCTTCTACGAGGCTGTGTATAGCTTCGCCCCCCACATAGCACGTGCTGACTATTTGGTAGTCATGGCTCTCGTATGGCTCTTCTCGCGCCAGATCCCTCTTGCCATACTCCCCTTCTCCGTATACTCCGTCTTCCACGTCGCTACCTATGTGCGCTCCAACCTGCTGCCCACCATCCAGCCCCCACCCGCTGCTCAGGCCGGCGCCAAGCCACAAGGCTCCGCTGCCTCCGAGGCTATTGGCAAGTTCGTCAAGGAGTACTACGACGGCTCCATGACTCTTGTTGCCCTGCTTGAGATCTTCCTCTGGTTCCGCGTCCTCGGCTCTGCCATACTCTTCCAGAAGGGCTCATGGATCCTCCTCGCTGTCTACACCGTCTTCTTCCGCGCTCGCGTTGCGCAGAGCAGCTTTGTCCAGGAGGCTATCAACCAGCTTACTGCCCGCATTGATGCTCAGCTTGCCAACCAGAGCACTCCTCCTGCCGCCAAGCAGGCTTGGGGTACCTTCAAGGGCATTGTCCGCCAGGCTGGCGATGCTACCGACATCCGCAGGTACGTTGGCGCACAACAGGGTGCCCCTAAGAAGGCACAGTAAGCGTTTCGCAACGTTTGCGATAATGTCCGCACCTCCAATCGCGCACGACAACACACGTGTTGGAAGGTTGTGGTACCAGTCTTGACGAAGATACGGCAGTCATAATGAGGAAGACAATAGACATGTTTGCGTCGCTTGTGGACGACTGAAGGAAAAGTGCTTGAGTCGGAATCTGGTCGTTAACGATATCCCAAATGTGCGAGGCTGGATCAGTCTAGAGTAGATGACAGTATGGTAGGATAGTATGGGTCGATGAAATATGTAGCCATACAGGATTTGCGCTTGGAGGAGGATGTTGGGATGTATTCTCCTGTCTTCATGGAGAATCTTGGTGTTTCTGGTCTCTTATAATGTTCGCAACCGCAGTACAATCAATGTTCATATCGTTACTTGGATCTCTATGCATGAATGCGGCTATGCTGGGTCGTCGTGATTTGGCACATGGACACAGCATGCACATTGTCTTGACGGTCTTGGTGCAATCTATTATGAGATTCAGTTGCGATGCTCATGCGCCCGTCTTCAATCAACCCTGTACGTTAGCGCTTACATCCCTCTCACGTATCATCCCGCCCCCAGTCTTTGAAACTTTGTGTTCTGATGTAATACCTATGATATATTGTGATCGACCCTGTGCACAGGGAGTGCAATTCGTGTTGGATACGCGTAACACTTTTTTTTCTTACTTTGTGATCACAAAACTGGAACCGCAATTATCATGCGAGAGCAAATCAATGTACAGTATGCTCCCGGTCCGTCCTATCTGACACCGGAATCGTACGGCAATTTGTATATTACATGTCCATCATACTGTTCAGGTTAGGATATGCAGTACTCGGGCAGATATAATGCGGGTGTGGTTTTGCTTTCGGGTCTCCGCTTGTCGAAAGGATTTTCGGGGTGCGTGGGAAATCAACATTGGAAATGTCGAGTGATAAGTCTGATGTAAGAGACGGAACTGGACGGAACGACAGGAATGAGAGAAGAGTCGAGCGTTTCATTTAGTTGACCTTGTTCCTAGGGAAAACGGTGGAGTGTTTTGTTGTTGTTTAGTAGCATCATGAGTATCTGTGAATGGGGCTGGTCTCTTCAACTTCAGAGCGAAGGAGTGAGCAAGTTTGTGGTATCAAAGTAACTTTGTTCATTCGAGGGGTCATAAGTATGGGTTGTGATGTGTATTTAGTTATTGTAAAAGAGGCCATGCTCGCATCCCAGCTACTATCCGGTGCTGTAGAGGTTGCAACCCGTAGTCTCATGCCCATGTACACACCGACAACTATGACACCAATACCCTTTGCCAAGCTTGGTGTGCAATTGAAACACTATATGACGCCATTCCTGGTATTCGTAGCTGGGCACTGGAGCTATTTGGTATTTGACATTATGTGTATGTATGCGTTGTCATCAACGGCAAAAGAAAACATAACCTGCTGACTACCGACATACCCGTCGTGTCCCTGACGACGGTATTTGCTTGTTCAGCGTCTTGTCGTAGCGCAACGGTGTGGAACGGAAGAGCGCAGAGGAAGAAGGAAATCTGTGACGGAAGTGAGTCTGGAAAGGTGGTTGGTTGTATGCATGCATGTGTTCGTTGTCAGCTAGTCGATCAGGAATCCGCGGCCGAGATATGAGCGGTGACCTTTGGGTGGTGACGAAGTTGCGGTGAAAAATAAAGGTGGTGTTTTGCTTTGAACGTCTCGTCAAGTGCTGCTTCAACGAACAACGAAAAGCTATCATAGCTTTCCCTGCTAGGTATAACTGCTTACCTCGTGTAGCATACGAAGACCGGCTAAATTCCAGGGAACGAGATGCACAGAGTAATTGCTTTTGGCAAGTGTTGGCCCGTTGACGGAGAGGAAAACGTGCTTCATGTTCAACTTGCTTATGGCACCACAACGAGCCGAAGAAATGGGTTTTGGCACAGGTGATGTGGCATTTTGGCGAGGAATCGATAGTGTTGCTCGCTTAGAATCTACGGTGAGCGATGTAGATAGGAACTGATGTGCGAGTCTCCAAGAAGAAGGAACGGGATTGCTGCAGCGAATTGCCGTGTGAAGCATGTGGCTGTGAAAGATATGCAATTTATGCATAAAGCAACTTGATATCGTCCTGGGAGGGAGCCCTATCGGGCTTATCTGTACTGCACGTGTTGGCTCTGACCACATGAAGCAGGTCACCTACCTTTGGTACGCAATCCAGATGGATGAGCGCATGGCTTCTCGTGGCTGGATCTAGATGTTTGAGCTGTCCGAGCATCACCACGTTGTGATGCATTTGAAATCTGCAATGTTCAGCCATGAACGTTCGGGTGCAGTACCAAAACTATAGTCATGGAAATCTTCGCAGAGGTTGCTGTGAACCTTGAAGTTGGTTCTAGGCGCGGTTGTTTTCTGGAAGGCTAAAGAATTCTCGACCAACTAGAGCCTCTGGGATGACGCTCCCGTACCAAACAGGTGTTCGCAATCTAGATGTGAAGTGTAAAGACAATTTGAACGCTGTTGTTTCAGGAGGTCCGAGAGGTGTTGATTGGAGACGACGCTCGCTGGTTGTGGCTTGCCATCCATGGGGAGATGTCCGTAGGGTCCACCGATAGGCCATGACATATGTCAGTGTCCGTGAGCCAATCTCGACCTCTGAGTCTGTCTCGATCCTGCAGCAAGATGCAAATCGCGCATGATGCTGAGTTTGAAAGAGGGTGAAGAGTGGAGCCCTGGACTAAGGCCCAGACTTCCGAGGCTCTTGAAAGGCTACGTACGTGGCCTTGGTCGGTCAACAGAGTCTGTTGAGGTATTCCAACATGGAAGGATCGGAGATGGGCGCTACAGCCATGACGATGATGTATGCGTCACGTAGAGACGGTTCCTGAAAAGTGCGGCGGAAGGTGGCTGCTCGCACAACTTAGCGTAATCGATAGCATTAGTCGCACGAAGCTCGTAAACATGCCCAGGCTACCGGGCAAATGCAGTTTCACGACTCCCAGGATGCTAAAGATGGAATTTGTCGTCTGTGTTTTTCTCTGTGCGCGAGTATTGGAATGCTCCACCGGCCCCGTAATACTATCGGAGAAAACTAGACGCGATGGACCGTCATACGAGGCGCCGAAGCCGAAGTTCCGCCAGCAAGTCAGCGCAGTCGGGAGAAAGGTACGTATTGGCGAGTATAGTCAGTCATGGCGATTCGTGCTGCGAACAGATTTGGTGTTGGCGGGCCAGGACAGTATCGTGCTGGGCCAAGTGCATGAGGCGAGCGGGTGAGGTACTGAAGACGGGCTAGGAGGACTGCGCCCCAGAGCTTGGATGTGGGGTTCGCAGCGCGCATTCGTCTGCAGTGTCCCCTTTTTGCACGCTTGGGTGCGGAGGTAAGATGGATCCGAGCAGCCGTATCGTATCGTACAGCGTGCGTGCTCTCAGGTGCGGAAGGTAGCGGTGAGTAAACTGACGTTGGCTGCGTGAGTAGCATGGGCGGCGTGATGGCGTGACGACGGCACAGGATGAGGACTAATGCAGGGCACTTGACAGCGGCGATGCAATCGATAGGGAGTCGACATGTGCAAACGATTCCGCAGTCGGAAGCACGGGTGAAAAGTGTGATGGTTTGTTTCGTAGTGGAACTTTGTGGATAGGCAATAATAGTGCTCGCAGTAGTGCTCACAGGCGAGTCGTCGGCGGCTTGGGGAGTTTGATGCGCATATAGGATCGAGGGCACAAGCTTTTCCGACAAGACGGCATGCGAGATTGAGGGGTTCGATACAAAGTTTATGTCGTGTCAGTATTGGTATAGCAACTGGGCGATGAGTGAGTGTGGCGCTGTATGCAGACGAACAAGTTGGTTAGTGTGCTAGAGTGTTGATCGTGATGGAGTGAGTAGGCGAAGATGTGGAGAGAGGACGATTAGATTGGGGATCATCTACCGCGTAACATCAGCCTACTGTCTTGCTGGGTCTCGATTTCTCTAGTCGCATGGTTTCAGGAACGACGATGCGTGATGGGCACAACTCCGCACCCGGAACAACTGTGGGCATTTCTTACCAGGCACTCAGGCGGCCACAGGTCTCGCAGCCGCACACGCCACATGTCGCTCGCATTGGTAGCCCTGGCGATGGCGCATACGGCCAGGTTGCAGCTGGCGCGCTGGCCTGGGCGGGAGAGCGTGCGCGCGCCTGTAAAAAAGATGGCACGGCAGGGAGACGGCTACGGCGAGCTGGGAAGTGCAGGGAAGCAGCTAGCGAGCGACGCTATGCATCCGCCGCTTTCACCGTCTCGGTTCTCTCGGTCGGAGCCTGCCTGTGTATATAGACTCGTGAATGCCCTCACTCGTCAGGCTCTTCTCCCCACTGGCCATATTCCAACCCTGCCTGCTTGGTTCATGACGCCCATTGTTCATCGACTCACGACCACAACATCCCACGACCAAGTCTCCAGCCTTCTTGCCTACACTTGGCCGACACCGCCGTACTACCGACACGACACATCAACATAGTTACATTTTGGGAAGAAAGAAGAAAACAACAACACAATGGACTACTCTCCCGCCCTATCCATCAACAGCGACATGACAGACGAAGAGTTGGACAAGTACTTTGCGAGCTGCGTTCCGCTGTCCAACCTGCCCACCCCTCCACCAGTAAAGGAGCCCATACCAACCCGGGCATCAACACCAGCCGCCCAGATATCGACACCGTCACACGACATTGCTAGTCCTCCGCAACACAAAGGTTAGTTCACTATTACCTCACATGTTAAATCTCTGTTTACGGCAATGTCCATGATGGTGTGTACGAGTCGGTCCGGGGCGGCAGACCGACGTTCCCTGCATACGCCGCCTTGGCCCCCGTCATGCTTCATCCCAGATGCTCCTTTTCCAACTCAACACCCCCTGCTCCACAAATTCGACGTGTTCCTGTCGATCTCCTAGTTGGTCCACCAAGACCCCTCCAACCAGCATCAACGCCGTTGCCACTTCCTTGATTTCGGACCGCTAACATACTATCTATAGCATACGCAGCCCACCTTGCGAACCTCGTTCCCCTCAACGTCTCCACCCACCGCCCTCATGCATCCGTCATTCAGGGTTTCTTGGACTGTGCTGGCCTGCCCGATGAGATTGTCGCCTTTGCAGGGTGCTTGCTGGATGCGTTGAGCAGCCGGTTTGCAGCTACTTGGCGGGATGCTCTTGCGCCGAGCGACTATGCTCGCGACGTCAAGAACTTTTTGAGGACAGACTCGCGTCAGAAGGCACACGTCAGCCCAGACATTGTTGCACTGGCCGCCCTTTCGCTTGCACACGGCTTCCTTACTGACCGTCAACGCTCCTCGCGGCACTGGAGCATCAGAGAGAGCGATGGTGCTTTCACCGTGCAGGAGATTGAGGCCACCAAGCGGGCTATGCTGCAGGACATGGACTACGGTCTTGCTCGAATCTCCAACGACATGGTCGAGTCGAGGTTGAAGAACATGCAGCGAACAGGCATATCTCCTTGCACGCCGGCCTCAACCACGACCGCCACGAAACAACGACGAAACCTCTCCATCAGCCTCCCAGGTACTGCAATTTGGAGCTACGGCGTGCACACGCCGGAGCCCAGCCCATGAGACAGCAGCTTCCTACGAACGCGCTACGAATCTCGTTCAGTCTACCATTTTTAACTGTCTTGCTGCGTACATTCACGATACCCACATCTTTTCGGCATTTTTCGTCCTTGGTCGTCATGCGCATTTCTCGGCGTTCTCCGGCACTAACCGGGTGGTATACTCGGTGGTGTCTTGTGCATACAACAGGCTTGTTGTAAACTCGTATATATTTGTTTCAAGGTGGCCTGGAGTGGGCTCGGTGGCCTGATGCAATGGCCTTTACGTCTAGTCCTGATTAGGCTATTTGTGTAATATTCACTGTTGTAGTTTGGAGGATTGGCTTCTTGTCTGAGGATACCAACACCATGTAGAGGTGGCTCTAATATATGCTGGCACTTTATCATTCCGAACATCCTCCCGAGCACCACGCTGCATGTGATGCAAATGTGTCGCGAAGAATTCGTTTGTCTGCCCGAACGCGCCAAAGACCACAATGGCGGTCGTTGGGTACTCTTTCTGTCTATGTAGGATCGGAGGAACATGCGATGGTGGGGCCGCAGCCTCAACTAAACATTGCATAGTCTTCCTTGTTCCGACAAGATCCGCGCAGGCCGAATGCGCGCTCATGAGATGTCGTCTATTTGACTTTTGGAAAAAAAGTAAAGGCTGGTACTCGAAACGTTCCGACGCGTTCCTCAGTCTTGTTTCGATTGACTCCGCACTTGGGCAGCGCGGTGTTGAGGGGTTGAAGACGTCACCCCAACCGGCCTGGCCTTAGTGAAGATCACACTACAACGCGCAATGCCCGCACTAAAGCCTCAGCATGCACAAGTTTATTGGACAACACGTCCGTCACGTCGTCGCTAACGGTTCCGCGACGGTTTCGTGGGGTCGGCTACCCCACTTGGTACTGGTATGCCAGCTGCTGCATACAGCTTGCATGTGGAAGAGCTCAACAGCTTGTTGTTAGCTGTCAGGCTGCCTCCATGGGTGTGTTACTTCCCCGCAATCCACTAGGGCGCTCCTGCTCTCCTGATATATTCCTGCGTGCCTTGCCTCGATGCTCAGTCCATCTCCACCTCGTTTTCCTCGATCCCGTGTCTTGTAAACACGCCATTGCAGTCGCTGCCGCTCGTCTTTTCCATCTGGCGCTTCGCAAACACCGCGTCTGAGGTACTTCTGCGGCCTCTTTGTAAGCTGCAGCCTTCGTTGATCCTGTCAGATCACCCTAACGCTGTGCAATTGCGCCTCTTACCCTCGAAGCGGCAGCTGCACACCCCTCTACCCCGCCGTCATCTCTCGCCCAACAACGCCCTCTCTCCTTCAGCAATTCGCGTTTCACTGCAATTGATATTACAAACATGGCCGCGAACCCTTCTCCCCGCGAGCGCAGGCCCTCGACGAGCGCTCCTCTTGCTGACCTCAAGGGCCCCGTTGGTCCCTCTTTTACCCGTCCCAAGCACAAGAGGACTGTAACTGGCTTCGGTCCCAGCGAGATTAAAAACGTGGAAGCGAGCATTCCAGAGCCCCAGCGCGAGGCATGGAGGAAGTTTGTACGTCAATGGCTTCTAACGACATTGTACAAATCAAAGAAGACGACACTAATTTGCATACAGATGCCCAAGCCCTTCAATACCCCCGAAGAATTCACGAAAGACACCGTCCGCCACATCGAGACTACCCTGGCGCGCTCCCTCTTCAACTGCGATGAGGCTGCCGCATACTCTGGGACCGCCCTTGCCTTCAGGGATCGCTTAGTTCTGGACTGGAACAAGACACAGCAGAGCCAGACCTTTGCTGACCAGAAGCGTGTCTACTGTGAGCAAGAGCGAGAAATATCATGATAGAAGGTCGTTTAACAAGGTTAGATCTTTCCCTCGAGTTCTTGATGGGCCGCGCCCTGGACAATGCCATGCTCAACGTTGAGCAGAAGGATGTTGCTACCAGTAGGTTCTCCTCTCGAGATCACACATTGCTTCCTCTAACATTGATCCAGAGGGTCTCAGTGACCTTGGCTTTCGCATGGAGGACATCATCTCCCAAGAGCACGATGCAGCCCTAGGAAACGGTGGTCTTGGACGCCTTGCAGCCTGTTTCCTTGACTCGATGGCGTCTCTCAACTACCCAGCCTGGGGCTACGGCCTACGATACAGATATGGTATCTTCAAGCAGGAGATCATCGACGGATATCAGGTCGAGGTTCCAGACTACTGGCTGGACTTCAACCCCTGGGAGTTCCAGCGCCACGATATCGAGGTCGATATCCAGTTCTACGGCAACGTCAACCGCTGGCAGGACGATGAGGGCAAGCAACAGTCCTCATGGGAAGGCGGCGAGATTGTCAAAGCTGTTGCTTATGATGTTCCAGGTAAGTAATGCCATTATCGACCATTGCCTTTTTGCTGATCAGTGCAGTTCCCGGCTACAAGACTGGCACTTGCAACAACCTACGTCTCTGGGGTAGTAAGGCTGCCAGCGGCGAATTTGACTTCCAGAAGTTCAACTCTGGTGAATACGAGAGCTCCGTCGCTGATCAGCAGCGAGCCGAGACTATTTCCGCTGTCCTCTACCCCAACGACAACCTTGACCGTGGTAAGGAGCTCCGCCTGAAGCAACAGTACTTTTGGTGTGCGGCTTCGCTCTACGACATTGTGCGACGTTTCAAGAAGAGCCAGCGCGCCTGGAAGGAGTTCCCCAACCAAGTCGCGATTCAGCTCAACGACACCCACCCGACGCTCGCCATCCCCGAGCTTCAGAGGATATTGGTCGATATCGAGGGCTTGGAGTGGGATGAGGCATGGAACATTGTCCAGAAGACGTTCGGATACACCAACCATACTGTGCTTCCTGAAGCGCTCGAGAAGTGGTCTGTCCCGCTCATGCAGCATCTCCTCCCGCGCCACCTCCAGATCATCTATGAGATCAACCTGCACTTCCTTCAGTTTGTCGAGCGCAACTTTCCCAAGGACCGCGACATGCTCGGTCGTGTTTCAATCATCGAGGAATCACAGCCTAAGATGGTGCGTATGGCATACCTCGCATTGATTGGCTCACACAAGGTCAACGGTGTAGCTGAGCTACACTCCGACCTGATCAAGACTACAATTTTCAAAGACTTTGTCAAGGTCTACGGACCGGACAAGTTCACCAACGTCACCAACGGTATCACCCCGAGGAGATGGCTTCACCAGGCCAACCCCAAGCTCTCAGCTCTTATTGCATCCAAGTTGGGTGGTTACGAATTCCTCAAAGACCTTACCTTGCTGCACAAGATTGAGGCGTTTGTTGACGACAAGGAATTCCGCAAGGAGTTCCGTGACATCAAGCACGCAAACAAGGTGCGACTTGCGCAACACATCCAGGAGCACAACGGCGTCAAGGTCGATCCTACAGCACTTTTCGATGTCCAAGTCAAGCGTATCCACGAGTACAAACGCCAACAGCTGAACATTTTTGGTGTGATCCACCGTTATCTCCAGATCAAGGCCATGTCTCCAGAGGAGCGCAAGAAGCTAACTCCTCGCGTTTCCATCTTCGGTGGAAAGGCTGCACCAGGTTACTGGATGGCCAAGACAGTCATCCATCTCATCAACAAGGTGGGTGATGTTGTCAACAACGACAAGGACGTGGGCGACGCGCTCAAGGTCATTTACCTGGCCGACTACAATGTCAGCAAGGCCGAG
The DNA here is from genome assembly GCF_042100115.1 of Alternaria dauci. Taxonomy (NCBI): domain Eukaryota; kingdom Fungi; phylum Ascomycota; class Dothideomycetes; order Pleosporales; family Pleosporaceae; genus Alternaria; species Alternaria dauci. The sequence goes on from NC_091276.1 coordinate 2,122,280, forward strand.
ATAATCTGCCCTGCCAGCGACATTAGCGAGCACATCTCCACGGCTGGTACTGAGGCGTCCGGTACCAGCAACATGAAGTTCTGCCTGAACGGTGGTCTCATCATCGGAACGTGCGACGGTGCCAACATCGAAATCACTCGCGAGATTGGCGATCAGAACATCTTCCTCTTCGGTAACCTTGCCGAAGACGTCGAGGACCTTCGTCACGCACACATGTACTCGCAGTACCAGTTGGACCCACAGCTTGCGAGCGTCTTTGATGCAATCCACAACGGCACCTTTGGAGATGCAGATCAGTTCTCTGCTCTGATCAACGGCATCGTGGATCACGGCGACTACTACCTTGTGTCTGACGATTTTGCGTCGTACATCAAGACACAGGAGCTCATTGATGAGAGCTACAAGAACACCGAGGAGTGGACCACCAAGACCATCACTACCGTCGCGCGTATGGGCTTCTTCTCCAGTGACAGGTGTATTGACGAGTATGCGGAGGCTATCTGGAACGTCGAACCGCTGCAGGTCAAGGCCGAGCCTGCGCCATAGATGGAAAGTGGAGAAATGGTGGATGCGTTGGTTTCGTGGTAGACGCTAGATGGTTGCGAGCCTAGATGCGTAGACCTGACGCCATATATTTACGAACGATAATGAGGATTTGATTGCGATGACCAAAGTAGACTATGCACGTGTTTGCTGTCGTGTAAGATTCTGGTGGTGTTGTGAGAGAGTTGGTGTTGGACCCTGAAACGTCGCTCGGAATGAACCTATAGCAGCGCACGGTCGCGTCGCGCGACGTACGTCAACCGCAATCTGGCCAGCTCGACGCAAGTTCGCGACATATCGACAGCGTCCCCCTCACTAGCAATCATGGCGAACAGAGGCTACGATGTCGTCGTAGATGTCGATCAAGAGGTATGCAGTTGCTGAAAAACCGACGCAAACCCCCGGCGTCGCAATCGCTCTCAACTCGACATGGCAAGCTTACCAGCTCATAGGGCGACCTAGGCCACACCGACCTCCAAGAAGACCTTGAATTCCACAGCTCCAGTAAGCGTTACATACACATCCTCCGACACTCTCCCAGCCCAGCAACTAACCCATCTCCACCCCAGACTTTGAAACCCAGCCCTCTGGCCGCGGCGCCCCCAAAATCCAACCCGACTCGTCATCCGCCTCCTTCCTGCCCGGGCCCGGCGGCTCCTCGTCGTCCAACAACCCCACGTCGCGCAAACACTATCTCTGGTCGCTCAACTTCTACGCGCAAGCCTTTGACGTCGACACCGCCGAGGTCCTGCGCCGCTGCACCTCGGCGCTCTACCCGCGCGCCAACTTCCTCGACGTGCTAGAAGGGAATCCAGATCTGTACGGCCCGGTATGGATCGCGACGACGGTGGTGGTCATCTTGTTCTTGACGGGCACGATTAGTCAGTATCTGGCGATGAATGGCGAGGAGCACTTTGCGTATGATTTTAGGCTGTTGAGTGGGGCGGCGGGATTGGTGTATGGGTATACGGCTTTTGTGCCCGTGGGGCTTTGGGGCGTGCTGAAGTGGTATGGGAGTGAGAGTGCGAATCTGCTCGAGTGCTGTTGTTTGTATGGGTATGCGAATTTGGTTTGGATTGCGGTTAGTTTGGTGGCGTGGAGTCCGTGGGGTAGTAAGTTCTTTTCCCTTTCTTCTTCTTCTTCTTCTTCGTCAGCGTGGACACGGGTATACTGATTCAAGCACTGCAGTTCTCAACTTCACGGTCGTAGCCCTCGGTCTCGCTGCTTCTGCGTTTTTCCTCCTGCGGAACCTTTACCCTGTGCTTAGCACTACGGAAGCCAAGACGAGCAAGATTCTTCTCGTTGTCGTTTTCTTGCTACATGCTGGTTTCGCCATCGCCATCAAGGTCTTGTTCTTCGCTGCGACGAGTCCGGTGGGACCGAACAAGGGTGCGGGCAAGGATGCTGGGAAGGGCGTGGCTGATGGGGGCTCCGAGGGTAAGGGGGATATGTTGAGGATGCTTATGGGCTGAGATGGAGTGGATAAAGATCAACGGGTGAATGGGATATGGGTTTGAGATGATGAACTTTTGGCAGCAGAATCACAGCATGGCCTCAGAGTTGATAGCGCTTTGCTGATGAATGGATATCATCTAAAGATGCGGCAGAGAGATTAGTGTCTTGCTTAGTCGAACAGCAGCTTCCAAATAGGGCGTGAAGACATGCATACTCTCTTATATTTCTTACTTTACTCGAAAGTGCAATGAAGATGCTGTAGGTCAGCCACATGTTGAGGATGAGCATCCATTTTAGCTAATTATCGTTTCCTTGTATTATCCTCCACATCTTACTGGAGTGTACAACTGATTATCGTGACGTGTGTTTACTCAACTATTACCCACCTCATTATCCGCCATGGTTATCCTGTACAACTGCAAACATGCAACTTGAACAACTGATGTACGAGTCAAACACCTCAAGCGTCCTCCTCAAGCGTCCACCTCAACGTGTTCCTCGACATTCTCTTCAACGTCCTCTCCAACGTCCTCTCCAACTTTCTCTTCAACGTTCTCCTCAACACCCTCTTGCTCAGCAACAAACTCCTCGCCACCGTCAATGACCAACTTCTGAGGCTCAACACCTTGCAGAGCCAAAGCAAGCATGTGAACATTAGCCAAGGTGTAGTCAGCATCATGCTCAATGCAATACTTGACACAACGCGTGAAGATACCACCATCCTCGCCCTCTTTAGGATGCTTGAGCAGTCCCTTACCCATGTCGTGAATTTCATAGTCAACAACACCCTCGAGCTCATCGTCCCTGTACTGCATCATATCCGTAGCGGTAATATCATCCGCATTCTCAATCTTGGTACGGAACGCCTCTTCCCAATCGTCGCCGTACAGGGCTTTACCTCGGCCGATAGCAGTAATGCACTTGACGGAGCATGTGTTGCGCAGATATCCGCCCTCGATGTCGCGGTGGGAGTTGAGAACGTCGACGATGCCGGCGGGGCCCCAGTTGCGTGCGTAGAGGCGGAGTGCAACAGGGGGGCGTGCGAGAGACTGGAAGAAGTAGACAATGACCTCTGTGTCGGTGAGAGGGACGTTGGGGACTATGGCGCGCGAGGGCGGCATCGACTCCCTGAGTGCGTGGTTCTTGCGCTTGTGGATGGATGTCACGCTGCGCTTCTGGGTGCTTGGGGGTCCGATGCGACCGGGAGTGATGGGAGACCTTGGAAAGCCTGCGGTCGGTGTGGCTAGGTACATTGATCCCATGGTGCCCGCGAGCTGACCCGAGGTGGGTGTCGTCAAGTTGGGGAAACCGGCGGTCATGTTTCCGGTGAGGTAGCCAGACTGTTGTTTGTCGTTAGCATCCAGTAGTGAAAGTCTAGACATGAGGAACTTACATCGATCTTGTTAGAGGGAGTGGCCATGCCGAGAGGTGCGGTGTGCTTTTTGCCGTCCGGGATCTTAACCTTCAGAGCCTTTCGTGCCCTGGTTTTCTCGCCCTTTTTGTTCTTTTTGTTAGCAGCCGGCTTGCTACCGGAAATCTCATGGTCTTGAGGACTGGGGCTAGACAGCTGGAATGTCTGGAAGGGTTCGTAGCGCTCTCTAGTTGGAGTGCGCGGCGTAGACAGGCCAGAGGCGGTAGCGTCACGGTAACGAGTTGTGGGACCTGGAGCTGACCTGGACCCTGCAGTGACTTCGTTGACGAGTGCCACAACGGTGTTGCGGAGAACCACATTGTCCATTTCGGCCTTGTTGAAACGGGCAGTCAGTGTATCAAGCGCCTCAGCCCTGTTACGGGTGAAGGCCACAAGGTCGTGGATCTCCTCGGACTCTGATGTAACCAGTCAGCCGGGAGGTTCTCACGGAAATATGATGTAGTGAGACTCACTGGAACGCTGCCTCCAAGAGCCGTCTAGCTGCAATTGCAGCTTTGGAGGCTGCTCAGAAAGCTGGTCTGCCTGCTGCGCATCTTCTGCCATGAATGGCGGAAACGGGAGTGGCAGCTCCTGCTGGCTGCCGAAGGGATCCTGGGACACTGTCTGGTCCAGATTCTGCTCTGTGTATGTGTCAGCCATTCAGTTCTTGAGGCAGTTGATAGCAATTGTATGCATGTAGATGCCAGTGAGCTGCTATGCCACTTGGTGACTGCGTTCTCATATTGATGGCTGAGTGGACTCAGAGTACTCACCTTGACGTGGTGCGATCACGGCAGCGTATGCCGGAAAGTACAAATCCCTATAAAAATGCGGATTAGCCCGCGGTTCGTCGTCACGCATGTTGTCACTTGAATGGCGGGACAAAGAGGTTTTGAGGTTCGTGAAGGCTGAGTGGTTGTGTGGGCAGTGTTGTGATGGTTTATAGCGACATCAAATTTTGCCGCACGGGCGGTTGCCAGGGAGGAAACTCCAAACAAGATGAGAAAGACGAAAAACATGAAAGTGAGGGTGAAAACTTACCTTGAAGAGTGACCGTCCAGCCTATACTTGCGAGGTGAACTGCCTTGGTACACACTGTTGTTGCTGACGCTGCTCGCTCTGCTGGTTCCATGCTGCTGCGCAAAGATACTGTTGGGTAACCATACAGTTGGTTCGACATCCTCCTCTTTGTATGTCGATGCAGCAGACGATGTAGAAGCATCATCGGCGAGCTCTGCTGGAGGCAGTGTAGAAGTCCGCAGAATTGCCCTTAGAAAGGTCTCCTGGCTCTCTTCTCTCTTGACAACTGAAGCCATGGTGTTGGACAGTGTGGTGAGCAAAGGTGTTCGGATGACTGTCGATTGTTGACGAGACCTGTTGTGGATAAACGCTCGGACATGCGCTATGTGCCATGACGACGCGGCACTGAAGACAGTAACGTGGTGAAGGTGAGACTTGCTGCACTGCCAATCGAGTCAGTCCGCCAACATAGCTTCCTCACCTCACCGGTGAAGACAGGGAAATGACTGTAAGGCTCAAGGCGACGTAGGCTGCGTGCATCCATCCCTGCAAGCATCGTAGCAGCTTGTAGTCACTAAACTGATAAAGGCAGATCGCTCATGAACGATAGTATTGGAGGAGACGACAGTATCGCCATAGCAAGCCGCTCGACGAGCAATGAGATAGCTAAATGCAGGATGGATGAGAATTGAGTTGCAAAAGCTGGAAGGTGTGGAAATGGGAAGACGAAACCTGATGTACGCGTTTATGTAATAGCCCCTCACCAGGCTCCAGTAATAGGGAAGCAGCGGTCAGCATCCAAACGCCTCATAGCGACCGCGATTGGTCTATTGAGCGGTGAGATGATATTCGAAATCTTACTGAGCCTGACATATGGTAGGCAGGATCCTTTCTAGCAAGGGAAGACTGTCAGAGTGACAGAGATCTTTTGCACTAAATTGCACTGCCATAAAACTGCTGCGTGTCTTGCCCTGCTGTTGTTTGCGAGTATTGGTTTATATATATCTTCACTCATGGTGGAAAGTCTTACCGCTGCCAACAGCTCCAAACGTAGACGTACCCGTCCTCGGCCTAAACAAAAGAGCAGTTGGCTATTCTCCTGCCTTCTTAACAAACGGTTGATCTAGCAGAAGGGAGTGATACACCAGGACAGTCGTTGCAGCTTTGCAGAGACGTTGCTTCAAAGTATGTGAATTCTGCGTAGAGTACAAGGCCCGCTACACATCAACACTGAAGACGTGTGTATTGTCAGCGAACTGCGCAGAAGAATTCAATTCATTTACCGCCGTGTTTCATTCACATATGTAGAAAATGGTGCGATTGCAGCACCCACAACGATGAACCCCTTGCCTGAAAGATGCGCGTTGGTTTCGCCACATCGAACTGTTCATGCAATGACATGCAATCTCAAGCCGCAACGGTTTTCAAAGTTAAAGGAGAAGACTGTGGAGGGGCCACGGACGCGTAAAAGGTAACAACGGTAGCTGTCATTGGAAGAGAGTGATGATGTGAGGATGTCTGACGTCCGAAGTTCGCGTCGCGATGTTGGCGCACTAGTCCGCATATGGCGTCCCTTCCTTGCCGCAATGCTCCCCACAAGCCAGACCTCGTTTCTACTTTGCTCTCCTCATAAGACTCAGAAGACCTTCTAGCTTGCCTATTCAGTCTGGCTGGTATCGCCGACTGCGAGGTTGGGGAGGTTTTGGGATAGATGCTACTTCGGCATGTACCCAGACGGGAAAGGCCCAAGTTATCGATAAGGCGAGCTGTGAAGCTCCAGTGCGGTCATTGCGCTCTCTCTTTCAACCACCAAACCTAACAATGTCTGCAAACATACTCATTGTGGGCGCTGGCGCCATTGGAGCGTTTTATGCATCTCGACTCGCAGTCGTCCCTGGCATTTCCGTGTCTGTCATCTGCCGCTCCAACTACAAAGCCGTGAAGGCGAACGGCTTCCAAGTTACCTCACCGCAATACGGCGACTACACCTTCGTACCGGCGAACACGTTTGCGAACCCAGAAGAAGCGCGGAAGAGCGACATACAATGGGACTACATAGTAGTCAGCACAAAGGCCTTGCCAGACGTCAGCGACGACTCGACGATACTTGAGGGGCTGGTCAGCGATAAGACAGCCATTGTGCTGATACAGAACGGGCTGGGTGTGGAGGAGCCATACGCGAAGCGATTCCCACAGGCGGCAATCTGCTCAGCCGTCACGATAGCGACATGCGCACAGCCCGAGCATGGCCACATCAAGCACAACAGATGGACGCGCATAAACAGCGGACCGTACCTGCCCCATCTAGACACCGGGAGCAAGAAAGATACCGACGCGCGCGTCACCGAGCAGAATGACGCGTTCATCGCTCTCCTCAAGGAGGGCGGCATCAAAGATGCCGAGGCCTACTCCCATGCTAAACTACAACTAGTCCGCTGGCATAAGATCGCCATCAATGCCTCGATGAACCCAACCTCCGTCCTCACTCAGTGTCTCCCCAACAATGTCATGTCTCTCGACCCGGAACTGCAGCGTCATCTCAAAGGCGTCATGTCGGAGATTCTTGAAACCGCTCCCAAGATCCTCGGCGAACCCATGCCCAAAGAGTTTGCTACCCCAGACCAGATCATTCGCTCTACACAGAAGAATACCAGTGGTAGCAAGCCAAGCATGGCAATCGACTGGGAAGCGGGCAAGAAGATGGAGATCGAGGTCATATTGGGCAATCCATTGAGGATCGCCAGGGACAGAGGATACGAGATGCCGCGCCTGCAGAGTCTCTATGCCATGGTCAGAATGGCGCAGGAGGTTAGAGATCAGAGAAAGGGTGTCAAGTTGTGAGGTAGGGGATTGCTGCTGGCGATTGTCTTTCCAATTGCTTCCTCCATGGCTTTCCCCATCTTGATGAAGCGAGCCTGGTCGCAAACCGCAAACCCTTAAATCGACAGGGGTTGGTCGACAATGCGAAGCTCACTCCAGCCGTGTGTTTCCGTCTGTCACAGTGCAACGGATACATTTACCTTGTCCTGATTCATACTGATCCTGAGAAGAATATATACATACAAAGGAATCAGAAGAGTGTCTACTACTCTGGTAGTTCTTCCCAGAATAATAATCTCGGGGTATGCGAGCCCACCAGAAGGCCTTGCAACCAAGGTTGGCCTCGCGTCTCTCGCTTCATACGATCGCTGCACGTTCCTCAAAGCATAATGCGTTATTACAAGAGGTGGCTGGGATTGAAGTGAAGGTGAACGCGGCGTCTTTGCCATCTGCGAACTCCAACACAAAGACGACTCTTGAGTTTTCTGTCATTGAACTGTCTTAATTGTTTTCTGATAGTGAGCGCATTCGTTCTTTCTGGCGACGCCGGCATTGGTACTACGAAAAGAGTCATCCAACATTGTGACGGTCGTAGGACCGTGTTTCTCACAATAGCATACAGGACCAGGTGAAGGCGCCTCTCCCCAACACGTATTTAACCAACAGCAGACAATAGCTGTAACAGTTTGACCTCCGCTCTGGCCTACCTCTATTCTTTCACCACCAGTTGAACAATCTCACAAATTTCTCTTAGCCCTCCACGATACCTTTTCTACTACACCAAGCACAACAGCTATCACGACGACAACCACTGCTGCAGAAAAGATGACCAGATTCACCGAAGAGCAGTTGCGGCAGCAGTGGATGTGGAAGCAGTTGACTCCAGAGCAACAGCAAGCACACCGGAATCGTTCAGCTCAGCGTGCTTCTCAACCGCAGTACGGGCAGCCACAAGGACATCAGCAGCAGCCTCCGCAGCCTCAACAACAGCAAGACGGGCAACCAGAAGGACAACCATCTCCACAGCGGCAGCAGCATTTGCGCCAACAATGGCAGTTGCGTCAGCAGCAGAATGCCCAACGGCGACCGAACCCTACACAGTTCCCCGCGCAGTCTGTCAACAACACGCAACTTCCTGGTTCCGGTGTCATGGCGCCTCCCTTAAGTCCAAACCGTATCGGAGTTTTCTGGCAGGCTCAGGCTCCACCACGCTCTCTACCCAACGCATCTTCTTCGAACATTTTATCGGGTGCGAATATTATTATGACGGGAAATGGCCAACAGCAACGCCACGGTGCAGCTCAGAGTCCTTCGACCAACAGAAACAGCGTGGCGAGGCCATATCCACCAAGTCCGCTATCTGTACCCTCCCCGACTCCCACTTTGACGAGGACCACTTCGTCCCAGAATGGGGCAATGGGACAAACATCGACGAATGCTACCTCGCCCGCTCGATACGGAAAGCCATCAACACCTAGCGCCAACTCACATATGCACACTCTGTCGCCGTCTCCCTCGCGAACGCAGAGCGCTGGCACGGGTCAGCAAGGACAACAGACCGCTCGCTTTCAACAATCACCTCCCAAACAGGGCCATCCGCATGCGCAAACGAAACAGCAATTTACGCAGTCACATAACGGACCGTCTCCAACCACAGGTCAGAAACGCCAGGCAACAGACGCGCCTGAGGGTGCCAGGCCTGCAGACAAGAGGCCAAACCTGATTGCACAGTCTGGGACCGTCAACCACGCCACCCTCATACGCGAAACCGCTGTTACATCTCATCAGCCAGATGGATACCGTCAAGCGAATGGCATACCTAACGGCGCACCAAACGGCGTTGCACCGCATACGCGGGATTCCAATTCACAGCTTCGCGAGCAGCAGGCCAAGCTTGAGGCACAGCGTGAGGCAGAGCGCCGGCAGAAGCGCGAGTATCAAGCTAGAGTAGCCGAACAAGCTCGTGTCGCGGAGGAGCACCAAGCCGCCTGCGCCGCCGCCCTCCAGCGCGAGAGGGACCACAAGCGAAGGCAAGAGCTGCGAAATGACCCGAGCGCAAACTTCCGCCATATCCTCGAGGTCTACAAGCTCATGCCGCTGACCAAGAGCGAGTTGCCCAACAGATACCTGACGGGACTGCTCGCCAACCGGCTCATGCCCATGGACGTCGAAAGCGACCTTGCGCTGGCGATCACGTTCGCCAAGGACCATTGGGATTACTACGGACAGTGGCCAAAGGATGTGAGACGATTTGCAGGCTATGAGAAGGAGAGGAGAGCCAAGAATCCTGCTTAGGAAGCTGAATCACAGAAACGACATGACCCATCGCCCAGCGATACTCAGAAGGCAATGGCGGATGGTATCGCTCCAGTCGATCCATCGCTGGTGGAGATTGAATGGAGAGCATTCTGGCAAATGCAGTACGAGGATTTCACCAAGAGGAACCCTGGTTTTGCCACGCGTTGTCTGTGAACCACGGCCAGAGCTGCGTCTTGTTAGGATTTGGTAACGCGTTGCATGTTGACTTGGTGGAGGAAACAGGCAGACGCTGGTGGTATCATTCATGGCATTGATTTGGCTGGACCGTATCTTGTCATCACTTGCATTGTTCTCGGTCTACAAATTCACATTACAATAGAGATAGTACAGTTCTACCGTACATTAAAGTAACCTATCCACTTGCGACTGTCCCTGTGACAAGAACGCATGAAGGAAACTTGCTTCATCGCTTTCACAACTGTAGCGTCCGTCGCCCACAATACAAGAGTCGCAAAGCACATACATGAAAAGAAGATCTTTGCCTTTCGAAACGTAAACGCCACGAATGATCCTACCAGATCTATTAGACAACATCGCGGTGGCAATGCTAAACCGGGCGCGTGAAAGTAGAATCACCGAAAGGTACCGATACCTTGCCATTTCAGTGAATTGAACCATGACTGGAGGACCTCCAAGGCTCCTGCTCCGCGCGCTCTGTTTATACTTCTCCATTTGTGACTGATCTAGTCTGTTTGATCTATAGTAGAAGTGAACAGGGAGTGTATTGGGAGCTATCCGGGCCAAATTGCAGGGTCTGACTAGCTCGTGATCCCTTCTATGACACTATTTGGCCGCGCCGTTTCCAGACGCGACTATACCTTGCCTATCTCAGCTCACTTACTGTGAGGTAGGGAATGACCAATACCACTAGAGGGCTATTAACAAAGTCCACATCGTGCACAATTTCCTTCAACTGAGACTTGTCACAACACGATAGGACATTCGCCGCGACCATGTTCCTCAACAACACTTCAAAGTCAGCTGCCATGTCAGCTCAAACCAGCCAGGCTGCCCCTATAAGTACATCCAAATTCAACCGTCCCAACAAGAGACGCCGCTCGCCAGAATCACCGGAGTCAGAGCGACCTGCTCTCCGCTCTGGCGCTGACTCATCGAACGGACAAATCTCCCCAGCATCTGAGCGAGAAGACGAGCGATACTTGAGCAACACCGCCAGAAATCACAATGAAAACGTAGCTCATAAAGATAGGCGCCAGCGCGTCTCTGGCGAACTCAACCTTGTTCACAACAACGGAGTGTGTCACCCGTCCGACCAGAAAGAAACGCGACAGTCGCCCGCAAAAACTATAGGGCGGTCTAGCACTAATGCCACTGTGCCTAAACAAGATCAACCACGCATAGGTATTGCTACCTTGCAACCCGTGTTCTTTGGCATCGCATCTTCCCGGCCAAATGCCTTGCGATCATCCAAGCTCGGTAAACATCTCACACCCCCTACGAGCCCTATCGAGGTACCAGTCGCTGAACTAACAAACATCGATTCTTCACCTCCCAATATCGACAACGAGATGCTCTTCAGACCGTTTCAAAGCCTCGAAGAGGATGGGACAGTCTTCAGGCCCTCAAGATCGGCATCTTACGACGCACAGGTTACAGTCAATGAGCCATGGCAATGCCAGGAATTTTCTCAGGGCGATGAGACGACACTTCGGGAGTTCAATAACCACCAAGAGCTACCACCAGATGCTTGAATCGTCACTACATCTGGAGTAGCTTCAACGATGGTACCAATAGTCCCATCCTGGATTGCTGAGAATTCACGATACTCCATCGGGATAGACATGGCCTACAGAGGAGGGTATGATCCTGAACACCCACGGAACTACGAGCACTACATCGCCCGGTTTACCGCCCGACCTGCATATCCTCGAGCAAAAGAGTATGAGTACTGCCCAATGCCAGAAATGTTGGATGTCGAGATGACGAACCAGCGGTTAAACTGGGTGGTTCCAGATGATGGCGAAGCTCCTCGTCGCTTGCGGGAACTGCCGGTACCACCACCGCACATTGATTCAGAATTGGCACGTTGTGTCCGTTTCGCGCAGTCAGATGCGCAAAGACGCGTGGATTGGCGAGCCCACCCTAGCCATGTCGCTGAGATCATTCGGCGTACCAACTTTTATGGAATGGAGTTACTGATCAGCCGGGAATATATGCGCATATCTTGTCCTCCAACCATAGATGAGTTTGAGCTGGCTATGGCAACTCGGCTAGCACATGCGTCTTTTGGGAAAGATCCAGTCGCCTACATTGCGGCTGATGTACGCGCTTTGGCAGATTATCTTGTGCGAGATATTCCTTCAGCAATGTGTCTTACCCTGAACGACGAAGAAGACCTTTTCAGCAATTTTAGCAGATTCTATCGAGCGGAGTTTGCAGATAAGCACCCACCTTTTGATGAGATCGGTCTGCCGACATGGCGTTTACTATTGAAGGGTGAGATGGGCATACCTTCGCTCAGGGCACAAAGCCTACGAGCCATCATTGACTCTATCGAAGAACAAACTGCTCAAGCCTTGATCGATGGAAGGAATGTGTGCTCGCTGGCAAGTAGAGTATCTGATGAAGACGCTCATCTGAACAATGAGAGTGCAACCAACTACTCTCCATGTTCTGACTTAGATCATAACCTGGGCGGCAGCAATGTGGATGGTGGGTTCGGCTGGACCATCGGTGAATTCAACGCTGATCTTTCGGACGTTGACTGCATCCGAGGCTGGGACGAATTTAGCGCGAGCTTGCATTATCAGTCGAAGAAAGAAGGGGCTCTCGGAGAGTTTCTTGATCCCGTCTACGCAGCGGTGGATGGAGGAGCCCTAGAGCCGATGGCAGACCTTGATCCATCGCAAACGTTTTGGAGCAATCAGAGTTCGTCGGTCCCATCGGACTGTGCGCAGGACATGAGCGCACCAGTCATCAACGTGTTCTCATTCGAGGCCTCCACTGTGGAGTCATTTTTTCGGCAGTAAGACTGGGACCCATTCAACTTTAAAACCAAGTCGGACCAATGGCTGTGAAGACATGCTGTTCGAGACTCTCCACTTATGAGTTCAAAATGCGCAATATCGAACTCCCGAGTTCATACCATTGGTGGTGGTGGTGATGGTGCTCGTTTTTTAGCGTATCTTTCTGTGTGGGTTGTGAGTGGCTTGCGTCCGGCTCGCGTCAAAGACAATTGGACGGAGACACCACAATGCGGATGTTCACAGTAGCCGCACATCTACCGATTAGAACTGTTGCGATATCTCCATAGAACATGGTAACAAGGTTTCGCTAATCAGATGGATGGTAGTGGTCGATCCGGTTTGTGGTGGTAGCAGACCTCGGTAGCATGGTATGTCGACCTTGGATGATCTCATCGATCGCAACAGTTTCAGAGAGTCATAGGAAGACATCGAACCAATATCTGCGGGTATATAGAATACGAATCCAACAGCGTTGCAATACTGATGAAAACTTATCCGACACATTTCCTCCATTTGTAGTTCCAACCTCTTTTGTCCGATTGCGTTCTTGAGATCTCAGCACACATCTTCAGCATCAAAGCCGTAAAGAATCGCATCAAGTCAACTCGTCAATAGAGACAGCAGATATGCCAAAAGCGCCGGTAAAATCGAAGAATCCAGTTGGTCGTCCGCGGAAAGATGGTCTACCAGCAGGCTATTACAAACATCTGAAAACCGCCCAAGAGCAAGCACCAGCGCCCAATACACATGCTCCGGGGGCTAATGCACAAGTCGAGAAACGACCTCGCGGTCGTCCGCGCAAAAACGTTACCGTGCTGAGCCCTAGGCGAGTTAGGCAGGCGTCGGCGTCAGCGCCTGTAGCTGGGCCATTACCACGATCAGCACCCAAAGCATCGCCAGTTCCGTCTCGAATTCTACTGTCATCAATACAAGCCCCTTCTCAAGTAGGCTTCAGCGCAGGCCGTGGACCCAAAGCAGGGACTTTTACCTATCCTTCGCCCGACGGCTTTTACAATACACACATCACTATTCTTTCGGACACGACGACCGAGTTTGATGATGAGACAGACATAGACACAGAAAAAGGAGACGAAAACACAGAGGACACGCTTATAAGTGTGGTCAGACCGGACGAGGAGGAGAAAATGTTTCCACTGGCAGAAGCTGAGGACGATCCACCCACCAAGGAAGAGTTGGCGGCACAAACGAAAGAGGAAAGACGAGAGGCGTCACGTCGACGCCAGAAGAGAATGTGTGAGTCTCACGGCTGTTACAACCAGGATTGCTGGCTCAACCATGTGCACCATGCGAATATGGCACTTTACTTTCAAGATCTCGATCAGCGTACAAGCGAGTCAAATAAGATTACGAACCAAGTACACGAGCTCTTAGGGGAAGAGGAAAGGATATCGACGCCAGTACACGATGCGATAGCAATGGAAGGAGGAGCGCGACCACCGTCTGTCAGGGAAACAGAATCGGACCATCAGAGCCAATTTGAGACCCTGTTCTCTGAAATCATGCAAGGCCATGAGAGGCACGAGACATACCAGCCTACAGAAGAGATGTTTTCGAGGATTTTAATCGGCTCCGTTTATTAGATTCTATACATTGGGGAACCTAAAGAGACGTTTTAGTCAGAGGTATCCAGTTCAGTTGGGCACAAAACTAAATGGATGAAATTACCATAGGCTCAATCGTCGACAACAGACTCTATTTCATCCTTGAAGCGCATGACTCAAGTCATAGAATTTGTGCTGATGCCCTAAAGTCGGTTTTCGATGCGGCGCATGCGACGCGAGGTGCAGGCGTGATCTTATTTCGTGGGGCGATCCGAATATTGAGCGGTCATACACAACCCGTCGCGCTTGCAAGAGGAGATGCAGTAACTTCAAGGCCCAGCCAGAATCAATGAAGCGCGGTGATTGGGGGCGGCTTTGGGCGTACGCAAGGAGACATGGGCTGGTTCTGAAATGTCGTGTTGAATTTTGACCTCGGGCCAAGGCGAGCTGCAGAATTCGCCACCGTCATGCGGCCGGATAGTCCAGACTCCAGGACTTTTAACAGCGTAGGGAAACTTCTATCTAGCTCATCACGAAGCTTTCGCTTCTTTTTACTATACTTAACTATTACAGTGTTTCCACATGTCTACGTTTCTGCTCGAGCTTGGAGATCAGTTGTAAGGTCACGTGATCTCAACATGAATCGCAACATTCATCACTCCTTCCCCTTGAAGATACATGGCAGCCTATCAGATATCTTGATGTGAAGACATCCTTTTGCACATGTTTTAATGTATGCTAACTGTCCAACGCTTGAAACGCGTGCTGATCAATTTACACGCTCGATGACTTGGCGGTGCCAAGAGGCTAACGATACGCTAAGTTGAGGTTCGAATTTATCGCTACTTCCGCCATCTCACAATCACCCCCTGTGTGTATCCGATCGGCGGCCTCGCATAGTGTCAGAGCTAACAGTCGCTTATTACTTGTACGGTGTACGCGGCGTCTTGTTAGAACTTCTTTGTTACCATAAGGTTCTTCATGTATACTAGATCTAACCCGCGGAGCGGAAATTCAGTCCCAGTAGGAGCTTGAATGCAGCATATCTGTTGTTCCCTTCAGATGCGGTGTCTTACACTATCATGTTATGCACTTTCAAATGGGTTTAACCAATCTGCGTCACTTCCCTGGCCTGAGGTGCTTGACGCGACGGGCAAGAACGACGCGTGTACTACAAGCATGACATAAGAGCAAGCACTTTGGAGACTGCGAGGGGGTTTAAGAGTGGCGCACTATCTCCAATTCCTCGGCATACCAGATACGCTGTCGACCAACGGCGGCCAGTGAAAGAGACGTTCGACGGACCGCTCCGCTATATATTTACATACCCAGTCGTGTCGCGGTCGCGGTTGCTATCTGTACAACATCAAAAAATTTTGACGTCACCAAATGGCGGTATCGGCAACATCGATTTTTGTTGTCGCCATGGGCCAGAGCTTTTAGGAGCGTCACAAGCCTGGGGCAGAATTTCCTCAATCCAGCTGACTCCGCAAGCCCTTTTCTAACGTCCACGCAGTCAACCCCAAGTGTGGGGTACGTCACTCCAGGCCCGAGTTTCCCTAGCAACATCGCCGGTCCCCGATCTCCGATGGGCTCAGCCTTGCTATTCCGACATTAAGCGTCATCAAGGCAGCGAACGACCACCCCAAAGCGCTAGGGCAATATCCTAGCGAGGGTTGGGACCTGTTTCAGTATAACTCTGGAAGACGGTACTTTCTCATATGTCTACCATATTGGCTTCTACCGACAAACTTGAAGTCGGTTGATCTCTCCATAGGGTCACCTGTTCGCTTTATATCAGTCCGTGAACAATCATATTCAAAAACCTGGTTTGCTACAAGTGAGTATCAAGTTCCATCATCCCAGAGGCTCGGAGAAGCATTCGTAAACTCAACCGACTGGTACTGTTTACTCCTGACAAGCTGCGCTAACGCTTCCATCTCAGACAAACATGGCGAAGCCACCAGCAACCAAGAAGCTTTCTTCGAAGAACAAAGACGGCTCAGACCATAGGTCTCCGACATCCATCTTCGGTCCAAATGCAGTCACACGATACCTCTGCATTCCGCGAACCGGCAACATCACCGGCGTGGAGCTTGCGGTTTTTCTTCCTGAGCTGCTCCGAACTCCTGGCGTCCTCTATCGATTCCTTCAGAACGGCGCCGATGCTCAGACTTTGGCCAAGATCTCTAGTTTGTTCCGAACCACAGTAAAAGATCACCACACTCCTGCGATAGCTGCCAACGCCATGCGTCACGTTACTCAATCGACCATGCGCCGCCACCTCAAAGACGACCGTTGGACTGAGACTCGCCACAAAGCTGGTTGGTACAAGACTCCCGGGCAGGTTTGGGACCATGACAACCTGACATTCGCCGGCGTCCAGAACTACTGCGAGGACAATCCGACGGTCGGCCGCCACAAGCGACGGCCCATTCCCAATGTACGTTTTGCATTACTAGCAGTTGATATCGCGGTGTTTCCCTCTGGCGACGACGAGCTAGACCTGACCCGATGTGTGAAGGCAGCTGCAGCCAACGAGGACTTCCCGCTGATGTTTCCACGCGACTATACCTACCTTACGTGGCTCTTAGGTGGTCCTCAGATTGTACGCTCTGCTCATCGCGACCGCGAACTCTTCAATCGTTGGAGGCAGATGAGCTGGGTAGAGATGCCTTCTGAGTACCAGGTCAACGCTACGCGGGAAATCGCCCACTACAAGTTCACGACGGAGCAGAAAGCGGCAACTGAACAGTATCTTCAGCAGTGTGCTTCTATCGACAAGCCTACTCTAGATGCTGTCTACAGCCGTGCGGGCATGCCAATTTCCACTCCCTATGGCTCATGCATACCTTCAGCCAATGGTAATCTGTCGCCTGTCGACTCTGTGCTCGTTGGCCAGAACATGCACAACGCGGCCGTAGATTCAGTACGCATGTTGCCTGAGATGAGTGAGGATAGCATGGACAGGCTGTATTCTAAGTGGCTAGTCGCTCACGGAACCTCTGATTCTGAGATCCGCGGAACAACTACGTCTACCTCGGACGTTGTGCGTCGCTATCTCGAATCTGATCGCAGTATTCCGGGTCCACTATCTCCAACCGCCAACGAGACCGTCGTCATAGCGTCCTCTTCTGGTGCTCTCAGCAACACCACTCTCGCTGATGGTTATGAGTCGTTGTCCCCACCTTCGATGGATTGGTACCTTGACTACCAGGACAGCTTGACTGTGCCTGTTGGCGTCAGCTACATCGACCTTGAGATGTTGGATGCTTCCGGCCCTGAGACGACCGGTTCTTTCGGCCCAGAACACAACATGAGGTCTTCCCAAGTTGGTTCGGAAGACACTGGCTTTGACTCATCGGATGGCGTCGGTTGCGCTTTTGCTCCGGAGACACTTTGAGCTCTACTTGTTCCCGGTCCGCAGCCCATCGGGCAGCATTCTGAGGAACACGACTCATGACTTGATTTCTGTTGGAGCATACTGCGATAGACCGTCAAAAGGACATGGATCTCCCAGAAGATTGGCATTTTCGACGGTCTGTTTTATCAGGCTTGGGTCCTTATGCAACCGGAATGCTTGGAAAGTTAGGGAGTATGGCATGGCATTTATGGTAAAACACCTCGGAGGAGTTTGGCGTCCTGTACAGCTACCGCATTATACCCTTTTTTTCTACTTTGTGTCTTCCGAAGATGTTTAAATTCAGTTTTCCAGTGTGCTATCCAATACAACATGATACATCATGCGGAATCTTCACAAGACTTCACCGCTGCTTGTAAATTGACATCTAGGGCATCATATACGTATTGACATAGAACAGATACAGTATCGACGCACATACTGGAACATTTGGAGGATGGAGAGTATATGATTTTGCACTACATGTTCATTTCCAATGACGAAGTAACACTGGCACTCCCGGTAGAGGTTTCTTGCAAGAAGATGCTGTTCTCATTCATATATCTTCAACTATGCATCTATACGTCGATACATTGTGCATGACTACCATGACGCTCAGGCGATTGAAAGCGAAGTCTAGCTTCGTAGGGGATGGAAGCGCGATGAGCAGACTATTGCTCAATACCGCCAGTCACCCATCACGTCACATACCGTCTCTGATAACCTCCTCGCTGACCCATCCAATCTCGTGCCTGTGCGCTGTGATGCACTCAAGGAAATAGTCATACTCGGTCCAAAGGCTACCAAACATAGCAAACTGCTGCTTAGCCCAGCGAATGTTCTCAGCCCAGTCACTTGAATCGTTCGGGTGAGGCTGGCTCAGCAGATGAAGCTCGCGGAATGGGGCGTGGCGGCGGGGACCGTTGAAGCGGGCGTAGTCATAAGCAGACGCGTACATGGCCTCCATAGAGGTGTGAGGGGCAGAGGAGTAAAGGTAGATACTGAAATCGTCGATCCTGAGGCGGCCTTCTGAGAGGATAGGAGGGGCGAGGAAGATCGGTGGGCGGTTGAGGTACTCGCGCGCGGCATCCATCACATCCGGGGCATAATCGTTGGTCATGTATGAGGGTACCTCCCGCTGTCGCTTGTCTTTCTGGGGTGACGGGCCGATACTAGTCCAATGTCAGCGCAATGTCTTGTGGCTGGGGACAACAGATCACGTCATTGAGCTAGAGGACATGATCTAAGTAAGAGACTCACCCTGGGACTTTGAGCTTCAAGGGTCCGCGCTCAGGTACGAAAGCAGCTTTGATGTTGGATCTAGCCTTACGCGCAGCAAGGCGACCGCGAGCTGTAGGGACGGGCGAAGTGACCTCTTCAGCGTCACTCACGTTGTCCTCGGGAACATCATCATCAGGCTCTGACTCGCCTTCTACGAAGTCGTCATCGTCGGTGGATGAATTAGGCGGCGGCGGCAGACGGGATAGCTTCTGTTTCTTTGCGGGAGTGTCGTAGGGCGAGTCGGAGCAGTCCTTGTCCTGTGACTGACGTCAGTAACATGTTCAGACACTACCATTAATGAGGTGGATCAGAAACCCACTGCGATATCTACTTCAGACTCTTCAGTAAAGTTGATCTTCCTACCGACGAGCCTACCGCTCCTCCTCTTGTTGCCATCCAGCACTTTTCCGAGACCATCTCCAGTACGCTTTTGGGGTGTTGTTGACATTGTAATAGCAACCGAGTCGATTTCGCGGATGAATTTCTTGTTAATGCTGCGCGGGGTTCCGGTCTTACTGTTGGGAGTCCGACCTTTACCTGGTGTAGACTTGGCGGGTGAAAAGACGTAGTTGTTGTGACGAGCGAACACTTGCCTATCGTGGTGAGCGGGGGTAACAGTGACTGGTCCACCGAGGTGATTGATGAGGCGCTGAAAGTCGGTGGGGAAAAGCCACACTTCCTCTTCATGCTGAATAGCGTATTTCACACAGCGGGTAAGGTCGAGTGCGTCATCGCCAGATGGGTGTTCCTTCACATGTTGCGCAAGGACTTTGAAGTCCAACGGCTCACAATCCTCGTTGACCATGACCTTTTTAGGTGTAGCAGTAGTGATAATCTTAGGATGGGTGCGGTTGGGTGTACGAAAATCGGTTACGCTGAGGTCGTCTTCAGGTCTTGGGATCTCACGCTCATACTCCAAGTGCGATCCGAAAGTCCAGTCCCGATAGCCTGCGCGCCGCATGGCGTACTGGATCATGACCATAGCAGAGTTGGGTTTGAATTCTTGACCGGATGGCTGGACCCTAAACTCGTTGATCATAGCGGCGAGGTGGCCAGCTTTCGCACCATGTACAAGAAAGCGGTCGACAACATCGATAGACTTTAGCCAGTGTGGAAGATATGCCAGTATTTCGGCAGCGGTCATGTTGCCGTCCGGGAAAGGGAGGTTCCAGCTTGGGCAGTTCACGCCGAAGGCATTGTTCTTAGCAATAGCCGCCATGTCTACTGATTTGATAGTCAGCATAGGTTTCGCTGAGCACGCAGAAGAACCGAATGAATGGCATGTGTGCAGGTAGAAGCTGCATGGATAGCAAGAATTGCAAAGGCTGCCTTACCTCGAAGTAAATGCGTGCAAGTGTCGCCAAAAGTCGATAAGCAGGTTGGGCGTCGTCGTTCTCCTAAATACCAATCTCGGGATGTGCCCAACAACTGGGAATACGAAGCCCAAGAAACGCTCCAGGATAGCTAGAAGTTGGTACTTTGGCGAAGCGGGGTACAGCCAAGTCGTGCAAAAGTTGCTCCAAATGACGCTCGGACCGGGCGGAGAGACCGTTTTGTTGATATTGCGATGACCATAACAGCAACGCGATGTACGCTCTAGTTGCCACGTGCACATTACCGCAACCAACACGGGAACCAGCCCTTACGAATGCGCCGTGCATGTGTTCGTGATTATGGATCGGCCGCCATTTCCCATACCGTCGTCTGAACATCTTGTGGTTGCGCCGTTGTCTTTTGGACATCTTCCTTCCCTGACAGCAACAGTTCTAACCCAGATAGGTAGCGCAATGGCACCAGGAGCCGAGCCATCTAGGCTCATGCCACGATTGAACACAAACCCATGCGACGCACATCATGGCCATGGGCTCGGTCCAACAGCGCCCTCAAATTACCTCCTCTTTCCAGACCGTGCGTACTTGGCAGCCGTTGAGCACAGGCATATCTTTCGAACAGCGTACATCGCGGCGGCGACGTTGTGGACCGCCTGATCACAAACGGCGCATCATCACATCTGCTGTGATCAATAATAAACACATACAGAGATCTGTTGGCGGAATGGAACCAGAACGCCTGTCGTCAAGATATCTGCGAAGCTATGCGTAGAGCCAGGTACAAGGATTGGCGGTTCAAGGCATATGAGACTTCTCCAGAAGAGAGAGAGTCGATCTGGGACGAGAGCGATCTGGATGTCACAGGCTGTTCAGTGTCCGGACCGGGTGGTGTGAAGAAGACACCAGTGAGTAATATACCGCTCAAGACCTTAGTCGTGGACGTGTGACGTGAATTGCAAGGTTATGGCGCGCTGGGTTCGACACGAATGGTGGGATACTTTTTGAACGGTCCACACGAATCGTGGTTTTACCCTCGCGACTATGATGCGGTGCTGCGGCTCGTGGGCGGCGCAGGTCCTGTTCGACACGAACATAGCGATCGCAAGGCTTCCAAAAGATGGACCGGAGTGAGCCCGCCACCATTGTTGAGCGCGTCAACAGATGCCCTGCTTGTAGCAGATGAAAGAAATACAGAAGACAGAAAGAAGAACTTGGGTGGCATTGTAGGAGACGCATCAGCAGTGAAGAAACAGAAGAAAATAGACATATTGTCATCAGCAACTCCGCCGATATGTGGAACACTAGCACTAGAGACGCCTCAAAAGAGTAACAAATCCAGAGGCAGACCAAAGAGGACAGTAAAGATTGAAGAGGAGCCAGAGTTGGAGGAAATTGCTGAAAAGGACGAAAATGCGATGATGCAGGCTAGCCAATACCTACCGGCGACAGCATATGTCGCACCCCCAGAAGACAAGATCATGCCCTGGGAGACAGCAACTGAATCAGAGGATGAATCAATCGGTTTGGCGTTCGCAAGGAGAGATCAAGTGGGGGAGACTGATCCGGATAGCGCTTATGCTTTTGATAGCCATCGTCATGCCCCACCATACCGACAGCCCTATCACATCCATCTTCCGGATCCAGCGGACACAAGCCGATGGGCAGAGAATGTGTGGTTATCATCTGTGCAAACACGCTGTTCCGCTACCCGTGGAACGCATCGTGCAGATTCGGAGAGATCGGGACTGGATATTGGATGAGTTCCTGGCTGAGAGAGAATAGTAGCGGGTGAGTACTGCGATGACGCTGGGGTCGAGAATGCCTTTGGCCTGGCTGTTTGGCAGGTCAAAGTGATGGCAATAGCGTTGTGTCATGTTGGTCCCACGTCATGTGAGTCAGCAGCAGCGGATGCGCGCCTAGGAATAATGTGGTCAGCCAGTAGCCAAGCAGACACCAATGACATCGTAGACCATATGCGTGGTATTGGGGATGGTGGTGCGATGGGTTCGCTCCTGGTGGCGCTGGGAGTGATGATAGAAGGAAGAGGTGAGGTGCCACGGCCCCACAAACCTCAGGCTGGGCGTTTCGGGCAGGCACGGGCTATCGGTAGCGTCGAGCACTGTTCCGACCGAAACAAACGTCGAACACCTTCCAAACTTCCTCACCCCAACGCGACAACCATCGCCCTTGCACTTGCTCGTTTCACGAAAATATGGCTTGTATACGATGTCGCGTGACGCCACAGTGGATCGGAGGCTGAAGTTCCCGACGCGTTTATCGTCGCAGAAGATGATTACACACAATGACAGGCAGTAGGTTGCGAAACAGCGAAAGCTTTTTGAACGAATCCGCTGTATGTGAGAAAGGTATTTAGATGCGAGAGGCCCTCTCGCGATTCGCCTTTCAAAGCTCTTGCTCTACACGATACCTCAGAAAACACTACACGAGCCGGTCTCACCTAATACACTCTTTACGAACCGACACGAACGTATTCGACGACCTTGCACACCTTAGATCCAAGACGCCCTCACAAACCATCAATACTCGCATCATGCGTTACTCGACCATTATCAGCGTCGCGGTCGCTTTCGCCCCGGCGGCACTCGCACAAAGCTCATCGGCCACCATTACATCAATGGTCCCCATGATGTCTCCCTCCGCGCCTCCCGTCACAATGGCTTGGAACAACGAGCCTAGCTCCACGGATTCATCGGCTCTTGCTTCGAAAGCTTCGTCCATGAACTCCGCCATGCAGTCGGCGCAGTCCTCAATGTCCATGGATATGGAAATGGAGAGTGGCATGACCATGTCTAACGGTATGGTCATGGCAACGGGCACTGCTCAGGCTGCCATGGGCAACTTCACCGGTGGCGCTGGCAAGATGGAGGTTGGTGGTGGTGTGGCAATGATGGCGGCCATCTTGGCTATGCTTTGAACGGATTGCATACATATCTAAGGTTTGCTGAAGCGCACAACAAATGCTCGATCAGCATATCGTTGCTGTTTCGTCCTTTTGATTATCTGGCATTCGTTTGTGAGAACTCAGTCTCCGTATCGCATCTTTTCCTCTCTTCACAAATACCATTTGTACAATTAGACCTAATGTCGTTTCATTCGTATGTCATACAATTTCTTGACTTCTCACGGATTATGCAGACCGCAAGCTGTCACAAATTGCAGGCGAATTGTTCCTGTAGCGACAACAGGATAGGCGAGTTTACACCACAATCTGCTCATACCTCATCCATCCTGATCACATTGATGGTCTCAGCAGGTTCACTTGCTCCAACAGCCTATCACTCCCAGCGTAAGCCCAGTTTGTCCAGAGAGATTCAATGATGTTACGATGAAATCGGACAGTGCTCGACATCAAAGTCGAGTCAGGCAGCGATCTGAGACTAAAGGATTTTCATTTTCATATAAATGATATCATCGCCTACCACCGCCGAAAACGAACACTACAGACTGCTCTTACTGTCCAGACCTCGGGCCTTCGGTTTTAAGAGAGGCACCGGGAAAGTTGCTTCCATACTCGAACATACTCTTGCCCGCTGGCACGCCCTGACACCCACCGCCCAGATCCTTGAGCGGCTGCAAGGCCGGCCCAAGACGACTGTTGACCGCACCCAAAGCAGCAGTCAGGGCAGCACCTCCAAGAACCTTGCTCAAGAAAGACGGGGTATCTGCTTGCACAGTCTGCGCAATAAAGCACCCCATTTTCTTCGGATCATTCAAATCCTCTGCGAGATTGATGAACCCGCCGGTAATATCACCTACGTTGACGCCCGAGAAACTGTTCACCGTGCCCGTGTTGCCGCCGACCTGGCAGTTCAACGGGTACGCGGCGCACTGTTGCGCAGTCGAGACACCGATGTCTGCGAGCGTCCACGGGTCAAGCGGGTGGCGCTTGTACCAGTTGTCTGGGATGCGCTCGTATCCGTATTTGAACGTCAACGCACCGCTGGCGTCACGCTTGTAACTGAAAAAATCCATAAAGACCTCTTGCGTCAAGAACCCGCGTGGTGCCTCGGCGCTGTGGTTCGCGAGCAACTGGAACGCGAACATGTGCGCGCCAAAAGTAAATGCAATGCCAGCGTACGCTGGACTGAAGTAGAATGGATTCGTAGCGATACTGTGTTTCTTGCGGTTGTTGGAGTGCTCGGCGAGGACGCGAGGCGTAATGTTACCCCCTGTGCGCGCGTTGGCAAGGTCGAAGAGCTCTTGCATGTATTTTGGGTAGGAGCGACAGTTGGAGTTCATTTCGGGTGCCAGCCAGTCGCCGCGGGTTAAGCTAGCATCACCCTCACTTCTGAGATGGCCGTATGCGCAGATTCCTGTTTGGTTGCCGAGTGCGTTGCCGATGAGTGGAGGAAGTGAGCTGGTCTTGGGGGAATGCGGACCGATGCTCCAGCGGCCGGAGATGGGGTCGCCGTTGAAGAAAGCAGTTGCAGTCTCAAGAAAGATGGTGGCTGTCTTATCCAGGCCGAAAGCTTGCCACAGACCGGTGTTGATGCTTTTTGCGTCGACGATACCGTCACGCTGGATGTAGCCGTGGTTTGCGGCTGCGTTGAGGCCGGAACAGGGGCCGCGAATGTCTCCTGGGCCTGGGGCGCGCCACTCGTGCTCGCCAGATGTGTTGACGAGTTGGAGGGCGGGGTCGAACTGATTGAAGAGGGCGTGGTTGGGGGTGCCGGGATACTCTGGGAATTCGATGATCTGGGGCGTTGTTTGACGCTCTTGGATCCGCTTCTCAGCGACCATGCGAGCTATCTCGGGAAAAGCTGAGACCAGCAGAGCTGGCCCGGCCAGGATCGCTAGGGATGTCTTCGCAAACATCGTGTCTTGCAATGATGGAGGGCGAAGAAATGTTGAGAATATTATCCTGGAGGAAGCATCGAATATCTTATATGTCTTCGCAATCACCGCTACAGATTAGTGCAACATTCGCAGTGCGGAGTGGAGGGTCACTCGTAGAGCTGTTCATAGTCGATCCGTTTGACCCTGAACGAGGTTCTGTAATCGCCGGCGTTGATCTGCAAGGCTTACATGACTACGCGGTATAGTTGCCAAGATCGAAGCCAGGAGTAACACCGCGCTATTCAAGGGCAACGGATGTCGTTCCGTGATTAGCAGTACAGTCAGACCAAGATTTAGCTGCGAAAGAAGTCCAAAAATGGCAAGTACCCTCCGAAGCCGTCTGGTATGCCTAGTCACTCCGATGTATTACCTATGTAGTAATTGGGTTGTGTGCAAGTGTTGCTCCGAATTTGTGTCGTCCTTTTGGGATATGATCGGAATGAACGGAAGCTACAGTAGCACCTCCGCAAGTCGTTGATGTTGCGCGAGGTGTGAAGAGAAGTCGCGACGGCCTCTGGCAATCTCCGACAGCTTTGAGAGTCGCTTGGAGTGAATTGCAGAAGTACGAACTATGTGATATGAACCCAAAGGTTGTATCATCCGGCTGAGATTCAATCCAGTTTGCTAAGTCGGTTGATTATCGCACGATGCGATCGAGCGGGGATGGATGTTGTCTGCAAGACACCTTCAGTTCACTCCTTTCTTGACCTTACCACTCGCTCGTCCGGAGCTTGCAGATGACTTTGATTCCCATTTGGTAACCACGCTCATCGTTAGCACACCGAATGTAGCGCTAGACGGTCAGCCACGTTATGCGCAGGTTTGCTCAACCAATCAAAACATGTGCTACAGACGGCGGGCGCCGTGTAAATCACATCAGAATGAGGGAATGGGGTGGCGTCAACGCAAATGTCGATTTAAGCTCGGGGAAATCTGAGTTCGGGGCCACGCTAACGGACACTACCCCGGATCTTTTACACTCCGTGGTTTAGATCGCCCGTTGGTTACCCAGATGGTATTTGAGATGATCCAAGAACGGCACTTCTTACATACGGTAATCGCGCTATTGGCTGATAGTCCCAGCAACGATTCCAAGATTGTCTGCCAAGTGGCTTGACCTGACCTTGGGAAGCTTCCAAGGCTCCGTTAGCATCACGCACTCCGCCCGTGACTCTTACTTGTAAATCTTCAGCTCTTCATGCCTCGGCTTCTTCTCTTGGTATTCAGTGAACTGTAACCCTAGTGTCAGGGAAGAGTGTATTCTCCCATAGCCGGACAAGTACCTAGTCGCCGAAGATCTCACCAATCAGCGCTCTCGCTAGGTACTGTCCGCTAATACCAGTAGCCCCTGAGTGGATCAGCGAGCTATCCCTTATACTGATCACCCAGTATCTAGTCCCCCTTTTGAAAGTCACCTGCATGCAGGGGTGCACCAGCACGAAGCGTTCGGTAGTGTATGCGGTATACTGCTGCTTCAAGATTGTCTGACACCAATGCCATTCAATCGACCGTCCCCTAAGGTACAACCCAATGATTATCACGATACATTAGGCCTCCACTAGGAGCTCGAAAGTGACTTTACACACTTGTGAATGTTACCTAGGTATGACTGCAGTGAGGTCTATTGGCTAGGATTGCGCTACCCAGGTAGCGACTTGAACGTAACAGTCCTGCCCATCTTATCAGAGCTCGATATTATTGTGATGAATATCCAGTGCGTGTCTTGTTCAGTTAAAATCAAAATTGTAGCTCCATCGCTATAAAAATGATAGCATTATGCTGGCACGGCAATGTTCCATGGGGCCAATTATTGCCAGGTATGACGTCATGCCAGCATCCGCATCCGGGCTGCTTATAGAGACCTGGAGCTGGCTTCTCCCTTCGCCACAACCGGAACACCAAAAGCTTGCTCATAATTGGACTGTCTTTAATTTCTCATAAGAACTACCTGAATAGTTGTCGCCGTACCAATATACAACCCTACGGAGAAAACCCGAAACAGTTCGCACCTGCAACATGGCGACAACAGATCAAATGTCGCTCTTAGACCGTGTGTTCGCCGCGACAACGACGGAAGAATCCAGAGAACTATACGATGAGTGGGCAAAGACTTACGACTCAGACATGACCCTCCACGATTTCACCGCCCCACGTCTAGTCGCCCAAGCTGTCGCCCGCGGCCTGAAGCTGAACCATATCTCACCAGAAAATCCTCTCGACGGCCTAAAGATTGCGGATGCGGGATGCGGTACCGGTCTAGTTGGCATCGAGCTCTCAAAACTTGGCGCTACGGATATTCTGGGTCTCGACATCAGCGAAGGCATGCTAGCGGTCGCTAAGAACACTGCTGTGTACGATGACCTGAGAACTACGGACTTGACGAAGCGATTAGAATTCGAAGACGGAAAATTCGATGCACTAACGTGCTGTGGCACGTTCACGCATGGCCATTTGGGGCCGGAGCCGTTGGAGGAGTTTGTGAGAGTCGTCAAGGTTGGTGGAGTTGTTGTTGCAACTGTTCTGGACAGCTTTTGGGTTGAGAAGGGGTTTGAGAAGGAAGTTCAGAGGTTGAATAAGGAGGAGAAGGTTGATGTTGTAGAACAGGATCTACACGAATATCGGAAAGATGCTGGAGGCGGACGCGTATTGATTCTACGGAAGCTTTGACAGCGAGAAAGAACGCGATGGCACATGCCATCTTAAGGAGGCGCCGTTGAACTGCTCAAGCCACGCGACATGTATGTGAAATCCTCGGTCCGGCGATGCACTTAGATACGTCCAGAGGGAATATAATGAGAATGAAGAAAAGTAGTTCGATAGCTCATACTTATTCTCGAAATACTATGGGATGTTGCTGTACATTGAGCTATGGCGTTAACTGGGTTTGAGGTATTCCCAATTTGTGAGCGACATTCTGGTGGCAGTGTTTGTGTTGCGCAAGTCGTGAGCGGCAGATCTTGTCTTTATGATCGCATTTCAAGTTATTGAGGCTTTGTACGCTCTTCGTCTTCGCCTGCGAGATCAACCACCCACCTTCTTAGTACTCATAAGGCCACAGCATTTGCTTGTCGACAACGGCTATTTCAATCTTCTTTTCGCTGTGCTGTTTGATCTGTTCTGTGATCAGGTGAAACCAAACACGTCTTAATGCAGCCGGCCAATCACGTGGAGCATGGTAATTAAGCCTCCGCAAGTTTTCAAAAGCACTGACAGAAGAGAAGCCAGCAATGGATTTCCGATCAGGTTGTCTGTATACGTGAACAGTGGAAATGGCGTTTCGCACATCCTTGGGCATGTCCATGACCAGGCCGGGTAAGTGATCGAGGCGCACGATAAGCTTGTCGTTTTGGGAGACCAGCAGCTTTGTCTCTGCATAGTACTGCCGACATACCGATTGGGACTGTAGAAGCGCGGGCAGAGGTTGGCAAGTAGGAGATGCGCTTATGTCGTAGGAAATATAGATGCACCGTTTCTGTGCTGACCACGGTACCGACGAGTACAAAGGGATCAAGGTGCCGTCCGTGGGTTAGATGTAGGCATATATCCTGTTGCGAATTTCCCCAGGCAGGCGCAAGAGCGGTGACTGAACCTGGTTACGCAGTGTGCTACAACGCAGTCAGTTTCATTTGATGCACCTTTACAAAAAGGTATTGAACTTACATCGCCGCCATAACTTCGAGGGGAGATACTGAAGAAGACATTTCTCAGGGCGTGAAATATTGGTTGAAGATTTTGCAGACGTGTAGGATGTTGTGGTTGTTGGTTGGAAAGTGAGATAATTCTGGTAAATACTGTATGCACCGCTACTAACCCTTTTCGGGCTTAGTGCCACTGCAATGCTCCTTTCGCTCCCAAGTTCGTCTGTCGTCCACTACCTAGGTACCGTTACAAGGCAAGAATACGTCAGTCCATCACAATCATCCCACGAAGATAGCCGGCGTACCCAAATGGCGTCGGCTGCGCGAACTGCGATACGGCAAGCCCCAACCCAAGCCCTGCGCCTGCCACACCCGTCTCTTGTATTGACGTGCTCGTCATACGCCGACTCACAGTTCCAACAAAACACTCCTCGTCCCAGTCGTACACGTATCGTTGAAAATCGTTATGCTCGCGGAAACGATCCGGTGCGTATCCACGTACAGCCGTAAAGAGATCAACCAGATCCTCGTCCCTTCCTTCATCGAAGTAGATCCGCCCGCCAATAATCGGCCACGCAGCCGAGTATCGAGACCTAGGTATTGAGCCACATGCCAGCCATTCTGAGGGGCGCATGTATTTTGGATCGATGTCAAGGAGTGGACCAATTTCAGCCATGCAGACCCATTGATCCTCCCCACGCTTTCTGCCGTGCCAGAGCGGAACCAGAGCACCGTGGAAGATCGAGGTGCCTATAAGGGCGATGGCGAGATCTGAGGCCTGAATTCGGACCACCTGGATAGCGTCATGGCCCCGAACATGAAGCGCGTACGCCTCGTGCAGCGCCTCCGCTGATGCCAGTTAGTGTGACTGTATATTATGCTATGAGACAAGAGCGGCTACCAAAGTCACTGAACACCGAGATGAACGGGCTGGGCTGTGCGTCGCGAAGACATAGGTGGTGCTCTATGCATTCCAGGCTCAAGTGCGAGAGCGTGAATTCACAATTTGCCTGGAATAGGCGAGCGCCGGTAGCTGATCTTGTATGATAGGCCGTTGCACTGAGCTCACTGAAGACGCGATAGAAGCATGGCCCTCCAAAGTCGTTGACCGGGTCATTTTGAGCGAAGTCGTTGCTGATTGGCTGGTCAAAATCTAGCCCCGTCATCGATCGCCGTACAGCGGACGTACCTCAACATTGTTCCATCCCAATTCATCTCAAAACACTGCAATGGTTGTCATCATCTCCTTGCCCTCGCAGCAAACAATCACCGGATGTATTAGAGATATTGCACAGTTTAACGTCTCGCGTGGAAGCCATCGGGTCGACTGGTCCGTGATGGCGCAAAGCTCGCACCACCACGGTGCAGCATTTTCTCTCCGCATCGGGCGACTTGTCCAGAACGCAATGCCGGCGTGCATCAGCTCTTCCCCAAACAAACACCTTCACTCATGAATTCGGTACTGACGAAGTTGCTTCCGCTTGCGGCTCTTGTGAGGAAAAAAACACCTCTTGTCATGCGCACAACTCCCAAATCTGGCAGCCACGCACGAGACGCCTCTCGGGCCACGCGACACGCTGGAACATGTACAGTGTTCAAGCAGTTCCCTGTGTGTCGAAGACCTTCACCTTGTTCGTGTGAATTTCGACGCTCTAGAACCGTGATCAAAATATCGAACGACTGATTAGAGTGAAGGCGCAAAACCAAATCGCCTACAGCCTGGTTGGCATTGGTGTGAAAGCATCCAGCTCGTTGTCTTATACGCAGCACCTCTTCCTTACTGAGAAGTTTTGGTTATATTTAGAAGAACATTCAACCAAATATCATCTAGATATGACCATGGACCGATCACACTTGACGGATGATACACAGGAGCCGGTCATGCAAGAGACAGAAAAGGCAGCCATGCTACATTTGTGGCAAACCATGGGGTATGGAGGAACTCCTGGTCTCCCGAACTACGAAAGCCGCCCAGTTTACCCTGCTGCAATGCACACGGAGCCGATCAACCGTGCTATTACCCTCACCCAGCCTACTCCGTTGTCTTTACAAGAGGCGTTAGCTACATCGCAGGAGACTGTATCACGAGCTATGGTCAATGCAGCTTCTGGAGAAGATGCACGCCCACCTGCACCGCTCGATCGTCATCTCCAGGACATGTATCAATCTTTTCCTCTAACGCCTACCAGTCCTCACCAGCATTCGGGACTATCTCCTGCGCAACCCTCTGATCCGCCATTTTATTTTGTCTCTCGACCAGATCAAGACTACGAGGCCATTCTACAAGCTATGGCAACTGGTAACTTTGACATTCCCATCTTTGGAGCAGCAGGTACAGCCTTTATGAACCGCCCACTTCCAGGTACGCCTATGCCGCAGAACAAGAAGCGGAAGTGTGCTGAGACACCGCATGACACGGAAAGTCACGAGTTCGAGAGGGAGACAAAGAAACCAGCGAGAAGGGAGAAGGCTGACAAGCTTCAGAGCTTCACGTAGACGGCACTTTGCCACTAGTATTAGCTAGACAGCGCAAACTCAATATACGATCCTTTAATGGAAGCAAAAATTACAGAAACTATCGAGCGTGTGTGGCATGCTCCAGTTGCAGATCGGCTATTCACAGCGTTCGACTGCGTGCCAATATCTCCGTTCGACACATCTTGAATGCAGCCGTCTCGATTTACTGATGATCACTGTAATCCTCATCTTCGGCAGTCGCGTAATGACGTAACGGTTACTACTGCATGAATCATATCATACTCTCACCAGGTATACAAAATCGGAATCCACGAAACATTTCTAGTCCCTTCACAATTCTTAAAGCATATTCTGACATCCCAACCCGCCGCCAAAATGCCACACCCAAGCCTCGAATACACGACCATCCAACCTCCACTAGACACCTACCCCGAGCACGCCACGCGGAACAACGCCAACGGCACAGACGCAGATGTGCTCGAACGCCTAAAGATCCGTGAGATCTGTGAAGGATGGGGCATGTACCGCGACGCAGCAGAATGGCAGAACTACTCATCCATGTTCCACCCCGGCGCGTACATTACAACGTCGTGGACCCAAGGCCGTCTGGACGACTTCATCGCCTCGTCGAAAGAAGGGTTTGAGAAACAGACACCGCATGGTCCTTTTCCTTATATCCTGCATAGAATCTGTGGGCAGACGGTCGATGTCCAGGGTGATCGCGCGATTAGTAAGATGAAGGTTACGATTACGTGTCGCATCATGCTGGATGATATTGAGATGGATAATGAAGCCGATACGCGGTTCTTTTTCTTCTTGTCGAAGAATGGGCAGGGGAAATGGGGCGTGGATTTTATGACTCTGCTTTTTGACAAGGATAAGATGGTGCCTGTTGTTTCTGGCAAGGAGTTTGAAATACCAGAGGACGAAGTCAAGCAATATCCGAGTGGATACCGGTACCTGGCGTGGGCGGAGAGTAAGGCGGAAAGGCCACCGAAGATGGATCTGAATGCGCATGGGCCAGAGAGAGATATCCTGTATGCCAAGTGTAAGACGTGGTTGGAGGGAGGGGAGGTAAAGCCTAACCTCACAGGACATAATGTTGTGCAGTACTAGGCCTTGGTGGCAGAGAATGGTGAAGAGAAGAAAATAGTTTCATATAAAACGCTACATACAATACATCTTAAACATTCTGCTCGTTGATGAAAAGACCAGCCATACCCATACCAGTACCAATGCACATACTGGTGAGCAGCACCTTCTTCTTTTGCCTCCTGCACTCGCTCAAACCAGTGACGATTTGACGTGCACCGGTGCATCCCAGCGGGTGACCCAGCGCAATAGCACCTCCCCTTACGTTGAGCTTGTTGGTATCGATCTTGAGTGTGTCGATGCAGTATACGGCCATTGATGCGAAAGCCTCGTTGATCTCAATGAGGTCGACGTCATCGAGCGTGATGTTGAACTTGGAGAGGAGCTTGGGGATGGCAATGGTTGGGCCGATACCCATGATCCTTGGTGGGACACCGGCGACGGTGGCACCGACGTATTTTGCGAGGATGGGCTGGCCGAGCTTCTCGGCGGTGGAGCGCTTCATCAGGAGGATGGCAGCGGCACCGTCTGTGAGTTGCGACGAGTTGCCAGCGTGTGACCTGTCGCCGTGGGGCAGGAAGGCCGGCTTGAGCTTCTGGAGGGTTTCGAAGGTGGTGCCGGGCCGGATGCCCTCGTCCTTGGTCAGGGTGACGGTCTTGAGCTCGCCAGTTTTGGGGTCCTTGACCTGGGTTGTGATGGGCACAATCTCATCTTCGAACCAGCCAGCCTTCTGCGCAACCTCGGCTCTCCGGAACGACTCAGCAGCGTACCTGTCCTGGCGCTCGCGCGAGATGTTGAAGTCGCTAGCGACGTTTTCCGATGTCTGGCCCATGGGCTGCATGCATTCGTTCGCGTCCTTCTGCTCGAGGATCTCGTCCACAAAGGGCCTCTCGAGCCTGTCGCCACCCACCGTCATGCTCTCGGCGCCCATGGCCAGACCAATCTCGATGCTGCCGACGGCGATCTGGCTGGCAATGTCCTGTACGGCCTTGAGGCCCGAAGAGCAGAAGCGGTTCACCGACGACCCGGCTGTCGTGATGGGGAAGCCGGCGGCGAGCATCGAGGCGCGGACGTAGTAGGCGGCCTTGGAGTCGGACACGTTGCCGACGCAGATGTCTTCTACAAGGGCGGGATCGAGATTGGCCTTTGCGACGACCTGCTTGAGCATCTTGACCATGATGCCATCGAGCGTCGTGTCCTTGAATCCGCCCTTGTGCGCCTTGCACAGGGGAGCGCGGATGGCGAGGGTGATGACGACATCGTCGGGGTTCTTGGTGGTGCTGTCGAGTACTGTCAGCGACTGCGTGCTCCCTCTGTCGTCTACCGCGCCATGTCCTTCACGTGCCGTCTTCTTCGTCTTGGTCTGGGACTGGGGAGAGCTTACAGGGCCGAGACGCCGCTCGTCGAGGGCGTCATGTGCGAGACGATGGACTTGAGGCGGTCGGTCATTGTCGGATTGGTGAAGATGAATTGGATTGAGGTATGCAAGAGGCGACGGCGAGGTTTGGGGGAGATAAAGACAGAATGCGGAGGCGGAGCTCTTAACATATGTTTGTGGGGCACACAACCGCGACGCAGCTTTTGGGCCGAGGATCTCGGAGCCACAAGTCACGTGTTCTTCTTCTCCGGCAACGGCCCTGGAGCATCGTCGGACCGTTTTCGCCTCGTCAACACTGGAAGAATAAGCATACTAATCAGTATATACGTTCGTGAGGTTGGAGGACATTGCTGGGGTCCACACGTACTTGTTGTTTGCTTATCCACAGAACCGCTGCACTGCCAATCCCATCTTCCCCACAATTCGCCGCCACACTACTGAGCCTCTTAGTCTGGCGCAGCACCTCTGACCTCATCCATTTTGACTTGGCTGCTGCGAAACAATGCTCCTCACACATCCACACCGTTTTCTTCGCACCTGACCCGCTCTTTCACCGGTCCATGCGAGGCATCAGGCCCTCTACCTCGCGTCGACGCCACCAATCTCTGCGTCGCGGTTTGGCCCCATTGTCCCATCGCATCGCGTCACGTCTTCTTGGCAAGACATGATGCGCACGAATCCTTCAGTCTCCGACATTGCGTTGCGTTTGACATATACAACGTCTGTATCCCTGCCTATGAAAGGTTACATTGTGGGTTGTGTGTGTATGCGGTTAAGAGCTAGTGCATGAAGAACACAGCCTCGTGGCCAACAACACGACCCAATATTGGTGAACTGCGCCGCCAGTCTGTTATGCCAGCAGAGGGAATTTGGCCCCCAAATACCACCACACCCACACCACATTCCAAAAAGCATGTTTGCACCACCATCACGTTGCCATGAGGTAGAAGTGCGAGAAAAGGCAGACCCCGCATTTGTCGCGCACGAGTTTTTCCATTAGTGTTTACTTCCATCATGATACCGCGAAGACCAACCACGATGCCATGCAGAGCTTTTCGGATCCCCTTGTCCTACCGGCGAAGCGAGGCAGATCTAGACTAGCAGACTTACGCCCGACTGTTATCGAAATCTCCCCAAACCCCCTACACAGGCCAATGACTTGAGAGACGGCTTGAGGTACACCGCAGAATGCATGCTGCCTGCAAGCGCCCACAAATAGACCCAACTCCTGATTGGAGAGAAAAGTGCCACTGGCGAGGCTTGCATGGTTGAACGCAACGGAAGCATGGGGGCGGCGGAGCAAGGCTGCGCTTTGACCTCATCCTCCCTATCTTTCCCAGTACTACATATGCTCGTCCTGGGCCTCATTGCGATGAACGTCGCCCGCGTTCTTCCAACTGCTTGCATTTTCAACCATGGCCGCTGCATCGTTGTCAACTTCCTACACGTCGTCCACACCGACGTCGATGGCAGGACCGTTCATGACCGCTTTCACTCCGCCAGACCACTGCGGCAACGTTATCAAGACGGACTGTTATCTTTCCACGCCTTACAGTTATGTCAGCATGGGATCTTCCTATACATATTCTTACTTGGATCCCGTTAGCGATTGTTCTTATGTGGAGCGCGACCTCACGTGTGGCTCCGATGGACATGCTACTCGTGACAGTGCATGTTTCCCAAACAATGATGGTGGTGGTAGTACCGGCGCGTTGATCTTTTCGCCAGGAACAGGGTGTCCTGGTGGGTGGGAAACGCTGAGTGAGGTTGTATATTCAAGCCAAACTACTGCAGTGTGCTGCCCGTCGTAAGTGTATCCTACACGAGTTCCTCGAAGAATGCTCATAACATCTTTTAGTGGCTATCGAGCACACTCCACCCAGGTGAGTTGTATCAGGTCTATCACCTACACCGACGACGCCACCACTGTCATGTCTTGCTCCAGTGGCGGGGGCATGGTGTCCGACACTATTACCCCTTCTACGTACACTATTTCCGATTCCACTTACACCTCCACCTCTGTCAGCACAAAATATTCGATTGTCTGGGCGCAAAGAATGCTGGTGGTCTACCCCACTGCCTCTGCAAGCGACGCAATTATCACTCCACTCGACGAACCGACCGCGAGCCCCGGGGGAAGTTCCCCACAACCAATACCCCCAAACAAGGACGAATCTGGTCTCGGTACAGGCGCTATTGTGGGCATCGTTGTGGGCGTGGTCGGCGCGCTACTCCTGGTCGGCGCATTCTTCTTCTGGCGTCGTCGCCAACAAAATCATCGCCACGCCCCAGTCCCAAAGGGTAGCCCGGCAGGAGAACATGATGCGTTACCGGAATTTGTTGCAACGAATGGCACGAGAACTGGGCCTGCGCAGATGACCACATCCACATCCAATGGATTGTTTCAACCACAACCGGAGCTGAGGTCTCCACGATAGAGACTGCGGTGGTCGGTCGGTAGTTTTGCGTGCTGAGGACGCTGAAGATCAAGCGCGCATGTTTTCCGATTACGCAAAATTAGTCGCTTCCGCTATGATAATGATACCCTTTTTTCTCATATCATTCCATGCGTCTATTGGTCTCGCCTTGTGTAGACCGCTTAATGACCTTGTTCTTACAACGCTCTTGGTAACTTGGGCATAGGACGATCTCCCTAGACGCTGATCGATGGCTTGTTGTTTATGCACACGGCCGGGAGCGACCTATGATTGTAAATCGCCGCGATGCAGTGGAAACTTCGTGCAGGCCAGTTGATGGGACCATTGTAAAATGCCCCAGGTCGATGGTGATCCGGTACACAGGACTAGAACGCCCATCCTTCCATGAACAGGTTAGCGTAGCGTTAGCGCGTATCGACGGCCCCATTACATCAGTAGCTGCTGTCTAACGTTCGGTATCGAATGATCGAGTTAAACCTCGCTTGAAAGAACACAACGAACACACGGCATCGCTATTCTGACTGACAATCTTTCCACGTGCCTTCCCATGCTACAAGGGGTCCATGGCTCCGCTACGGTAGCTTCGTAACCAACAGCTAAGCTGCGGTTCCAACATGACACCGTAACACGATCTCGACTACCTACGTCTTTCGAGCATGCGGTCACCATAACGGACACTACTATCACATCCAGTTGATGCAAAAGTTGTCGTGAAGTTGGAAATTAAGCAGTTGTTAGCGTTCACTGCGCGCTCGAAGTCGCCACCGCTACCATTCGTCGCAATACCTTGGAATCGACCATTGTCCTCTTAGCAGGGAAGCTCACTGTATACTATAAATGATGAAACTGAGGACCAGAATTTCTAGCAAATATGAAAGACTCAATTCGAGAGAATATGCAGAATATCCACGGGGGATGACGGCAAGGGACAAGTGAGTCTTCGGAGACATCTTTGGCTATTTGGCAAACCTAAGAAGATAGTGAAAGAGAACACAAGCGAGGGATCTTTGGTGCTTCTTCGCTATGGGAAAAGAGAAGAGTCAGTCGTTCGTCCAACGAAGGAGTACCAATCTGCGCTTCCTGAGGCGATCGTACAGCCCAAATGGAGCTCGGCTGATCAAAGAAGAGAAAGACAGAGCCTGGACTCGCTGTTTACCAACTCAAATATGCAGAATATGAGAGTACTGACTCGAGAATCCTTGGTTTCACTCTTAGGCACCAGAAAATATCGGCTCTCACAACAGTCCCTTGACCCACACTACCATCGCTACCTACTCGAATCTTTTGCTCTTTCGTTAAATCAACTCATCTATCCACACTGAAACAGTCCGATCTTACGCAAATCACGTAAGTTGACCCACATATTCGCGCGACTGCAACTATGAACAGTTCTACCACCGCCGCCCAAGGCGGTTTCCCATTCAAAGTCCCCACACAGACAGCTCAGAACGGCGCTGGTTCATCGTCAAAGTCTCGCAGGCGCTCGGGTACCACATCAGACCCTTCTGCCAATGGAAATCATATCAAAGAATCCAATTCAGATGGCGAGGACGAAGGCTTGGAGCAGTCAAGCAAATTCCCTACGAAGGTCTTGGTTGAGTTGCACAGAGCGAGGCCCAAAGGGCCTTTCAGGCCATCAGTGGCGCATCAACTCATACACCTGCTGAAAGGCAAGCAGCTACCACCAGACATGTTCCAAAGACCTATCCACCCACTGAAGAGCTATGCGACGCCCTCGCAATTCGATCTTTCCAGCCTCACCATCCCGCTAACAGCGAAGGAGATCTTAACAGTAAACCATCTTCTCTTGCCACTCTATAACGTACTTATATGTATCCAGTTCTTTCCAAACCACGTCGACATTCCCGAAATACAACACAGGTTCTGTCACAGTGACATCAAAGGCTCGTTTCAGGCCAACTTCATTGTAAGTAATGTTAGGGATTGGCTGTATGTTTGTATTCCACAGAACTAATATGATCGTGAAGAATTCTCAGTACCGTCTCCAGGGCATAATGATCCTTATACCCATGGATTGTCGTTCGCACCTCTAGAAATCGAAAGCATACTTGGGAGGAGCGTTCCCAACGAAACCCACTACTTTTACCACCGGTCACTACACTTTCGTACCAGGTGAGGCCAATGGCTTCGACAACGTCAGGATAACCTACCCGCTCATCGACTGTGGCTTCCACGTTCACCCGCGCAACTTCCCTATGGGCCCCGACAGCGGCCCCTTCACGAAAGCTCTCATACAAGTCCAGCTTGCGGGCAACACGACACTGATGTTGTCTGAGCTCGACACATTTATTGCGGCGATGGGCATCAGTCGGGAGCTAGAGGACGGATACACCGATGCAGGTTTCCAGGCTAGACACAGGGTGATGGTAAAGGAGTATAAGGCTTTCTTGCAAAAGAACGCAGGGAAAAAGAATATTCGATTTGATCATTGAGATTCGGGTCAGATGGTCGCACGAAAGTGGAACATCTACGAACAGCTGGATGTATAAGCCTAAGTGCTGGTGGAGAGCTTTTAGGCATCAAGAGGACCAGCATTATCCGGTATTCGCGGCAGATTCCACTGTGTCCAGTAGAATCCTAGTGCGAAGAGGCTTCCACAGTCGCAATCGGGCAACGTATTAGTCTGAATTCAGCTGAAGACTTGTTTCTAGAACGAATGCAGTGGCTCAAACAAGAGAAATGTCTAAAAATTGCTTCATTCAGTTTAGTCTACCAGACCACAGTTTAAACATAGTAGAGTAAGAGTTGACAGACAATTCCTTCCAACAACGCCGTCCATTACTATGCACACTTGGAATGGCTTTTGTAAAGATCACATTGTCGCACAAATATGTCGTGGAACGATTGCAGAAGATATGCTTTGCTTCTCAAAGTCGTGTGCATAGCCCATCTACATCACTACAAGCGCCTCGAACTGGTCATTACTAGACATCATTGGAAAGTCCTGCTGCCCTCCACCACCTCCTGATCTGATTGTAGCCTGGATCATGTCTTGGAGCCAGGTCAAGAGTCACGTCGGGAAATAGACGATCGCGAGCCGCTCGATCAGCCTGGACGACTGGAACAAGACTTGGACCTGGAAGGTTGTACTGGGTGTTCAAACCCGCTTGAGTTATGTACTGCTCAAGTTGAGACAACCGTACATTATTATGGCCGTGGCGGCGAGCGTGAAGCACAGCAATAGTCAATACCCCTTGATCCGCACCTTGAGGGAAGTGTACTAGACCATCGCCTAAGCTGAAGAGGAAGCAGTCGCGAAGATCGTTGAAGTCCACCCTTGCACCAACGCGGTCGGTATTGATGCCCTCGAGTGTAAAGCCAGCGGGATTGCATGCGTGGCTTTGGGCGCCTGTTCGGTGCTTCTTCATACTGCCAAAGGTATGGGCCCGTAGGTCTACTGTCCCGAGCGATCGCTGGTAGAACTTTGTATGGATCAGTATAGGCTTTTCAAATGTGAGGGCTGGACACTTACAATTAGCATGCGTAGCATGGAGAGACTCCAACCGCCTGCCTCAAATCGCTTCCACAGTGCTCTCCAGGATGAGGCTGCGCGAGGAAAAAACTATTCTTTGGTTAGCTCGTCTTGCGCATGCTGAGAATTGAGTGATAATGACTGACTGCAACAATCTCCACCAGGTTCACCTGAATGTTTGGTCCAAGAAGGCGAAGATCGACATGTTCCCACAGTGCAACACTGTTGAAGCGGCAATACGAGTCAGACAAAGCGCGGGGAGGCAAAGTCGCAGACCGGGGAGTAATCATAAACCAGGCCAGCTTGCGAGACTCCGGCCACTCGTACAAATGAGTGCCACTCACACCTCCAGGACGGATACCAGCTGTACGGGGGCCCTGGAGGATAGCGACATGGCCTGCTCGGGTGAGAACAATGG
This sequence comes from Alternaria dauci, assembly GCF_042100115.1. Classification (NCBI taxonomy): domain Eukaryota; kingdom Fungi; phylum Ascomycota; class Dothideomycetes; order Pleosporales; family Pleosporaceae; genus Alternaria; species Alternaria dauci. The sequence goes on from NC_091276.1 coordinate 2,162,201, forward strand.
GCTGTATGGGCCGAGCCGCTGGTTGCTGTGGCGCCCTGGGCGCTATGGGAGGGAGTTGGGGCCTACTTCCTTGTATCTGTAGTGGCTGGCGTTGCACTTGAAAGGCTTGGCTCGCTTTCCAGTCGATGTACTGTAAGTAGTGCGAGAGACTGTGTAGTAGAGCTCGACTCCTGAGCTCAGGTGTATTGAGGGCCTCAAAGGCCATTCGCACTTCTTGCGGGACGCGCGACCTATACTCAGGTACCAGTTGCAGAAGCCCGTAACACTCGGCGACTAGGATAGGCTCCATTGTCACTGAGTCCTTGACCCAGTACTGTAGACCGCTCGCTGTGGGTACCATTGCACCGATCTGTTCCAGGCGCTCACTCGAGTTGCAAAAGTCCCCGATGACCTTTCGCGCGATTGACGAGCGGGTTACTGCTGTGGCGCGGAGCTCATCGCGAGTTATTTCGCCGAGCACTGGCTGCAGGTGGTAGTAGGAGCCTACGAAGGGAGCCGGAAATCTTCTAGTCAGTACTATTGGACTCAAAGAAGCCATAGAAAGACGGCCGTGACATAACATACCACTGTACTGGTCCATTGTGTTGTGTGCGTAGTCAGTGAAGTCGATTGGTTGGTGTTGATATCAGAGCTTCCTAGGTATGGTAGTTGTGTGAAGAAAAGTGGTTTTATAACTTAAACCCGCAAGAAAACGTGAGCCACAGACCATTCAGTCGCTTATAAGTGAGAGCAAGAGGCACGTGAGTACGCATTCCGGCTCAGATCGCGTGAATCAGAGAGCTGTCGGAAGAATCATCGGGCCCCTGCACCCACGTGCTTTGGAAGCCAATCGGCAGTGTTTTCACTCATATCATGCGGACATTTGATTGCTGAATCGTCACGAAGATACTGGAAAGGACTGCCGGATCTGCTACTGCTTGTATAGGTCACCCAATTTAGGAAATTTTGGATATGAAGAGCGATATGACACAATGCCCGTATGTAGTTCTCCAGGCGAAGAGTATGTTCTCAACCTGTGACAAGAAGGGGCACAGTAAGAAGCTGGTACTTCCGTTTGACTGGTTTGTAACCGGGAATAACAGCGTTGCAACTCACAAATGAAAATAAAAGTACGATTGATGCTATTTGAATTACACTGTACCCGAACTCCTTCCATGTCGACGTATGAAGTCCCTATCTATCATATCAAGGAAAGCTCGCGAAGGCGTATCCTCAACAATAACATTTGTGTCAGGCTGGATTACATCAGCAGCAGGAACGGTGATCCCATGCCTTGCTGCATACTGAACGATCTCCGATATCCTGACATTCATGTCCTGAGACACGTTTCGCACATGCTGTACGCATCGCGTGAGGAGCTGGGCGTCGCGACCAGTGGGGTAATTCACCACACCATCACCTAGATGGTAAAGAAAGTAGTCGTGTAAAGGTCGGTCGGCCGCTTTCTTATCCATTTTCCCCCTAGTTGACATGTTCGAAGGAACATTCGTTGTGAAAGTGTGCGTAGGCACATCATCCGGTCGGCCATCACGATCGTGGTGGAATGTAGTGCGGTGGTAGTTGCGCGGATTTTGTAGCTGACGGGCGTATGCCTGCTACAGTGAGCTAGAGCTTTGTATAAAGAGATTTCAAGGTACTTACCATAAAGTCAGCAATTTCTTTCGGTGCCCAGGACTTCCGAATCCGATCCCACAGCTCGTAGTTTACGGTCTGGTAAGGAAGGAACTAGTTCAGCGTCAGTGATTACCTCGAAGTAAGGTGGATGTACATACAGTCAACATCTCCTGTGCGGTCGTGACACAATTGATCAACGTAGGATCAATCGTCCTAGGCGGGGCCACTCCTCTCATTTCATGACGATCATCGGAATTGGCTGAAGCCGGAAGTGTCGCCAACGTTCTACCCTCGATCTCAAAATGAGCACGAATTTGGCCACGCGACATTGCGACACCCTTGCAACCCCTACCAGAAATATCCACTGTATTTCTAGTTGGGTATTGGGCCATCATTGCAGCGATGGGGTCCGCTAGAGGAGGCTGGACAGCTACAGGTACTGGGGGGATAGCCGCGGGTACCATTAGTTGACCTTGGGGTGCTACCGCTGCGACAGGCGCTGCTGATACGGGCCCTATAGATGCCACAGGGGCTGTGTATGCTACAGGGATTGCAGGTGCCACACGGGTTGTAGATGCCACAGGCACATATGCGGTTGCAGCGTGTGTGGTAGTGTGATCCTGAGCGGTTGAACCGGATGGGGTTGCTTTAGAAACGCGTTCCGAGTTCGATGACGACCAGAATGAGAGGGACTGCTCGCTCGTTGGTGCTGTATTCTCGTTGCGGGATCGCTTACGAGTCTCAGTTATGTGCTCCTCTGCAGAGTTATCCTCAGCCATGACTGCTTTACGCTTCAACGAATGCGCCGCGGAGGTTGTTAGTTGCCCCCCGTGAATATGAACAGCAGCCGGGACACGCGTGGTCTGCTCGAAGAACGCGGCTCGAACTTCCTCTAGTGCTATCATCAGATAGCATTGCGGAGTGGTGAGGAAGATTTCTACCCACGCCTCGATGAGTCGAACATGTGGCTTAGGCGTGAAGCAATACATTAGGTCGTCATCCCCCTGAACGTCGTTAAGTTGGTTTTGCTGGAAGTCTGCAGAGTACTTGATGACTGCCTCGACTCGACGACGGTGATACTCATTGCTCTGCAGAAGGCGGTCTTGGCGGAGGTTTCTAGGCGTATAGTGGCCTGGCGTATACGTTACTCTTGGATCGTTCCAAGGGAGGGCCGCAAGGGCCGGTTGGTGATGGAGCCTGCTGTTGCCATAGAATCCGTTCGCCGTCTGCGTTGCAGGATTAGGAGCATATTGCATAGGCGCCACGGGAGGGCCAACGAGAAAAGCAGGCATACTGCTACGATTTCCATAGGCTTGAATGGGCGTCAGCGATGCTAGAAAGACGGTACACTTGAAACTTACTTCTCATTGCACTTGGTATCGTATACTGAGTATCCATGGTATTGGAGTCAACCTTGGAATTGTTGTATGCTTCGGATCGGAAGTGTATATAGTCTTTTGACTTGATGTTGGGACAAGGGACGAGAGGGGCGTGAATTTCACTTGGCGCGCGCTGTGCGGAAAAGAAGAGAGTGCAGAGAGTTCTCGATGCGGTTGAGTTGTTCGTGTGTCTGCTGTTGGCTCTGAACTGAACCGCGTGAATCGGACGCTTTTGAGTACAGAGGAGAGTGGCTCGAGCAACGCGCAACGACACTCGCCACTTCCAGGAGCGAATTCGCAATGAATGGAGGACTACTGGTGAAGGGTAGTGCTAACATCGTAGCCCAGATCGGCAATTGACCGTGTAACGAGAGATTTCACGCGGACCTTGTGTAGAATGAAACGAGTACCTGACGATGTCCGCAACAGGAGAAAAATATGTTCAGACGATACATGTAACTTCGATGCAGCAGTTGCAAGATATTGAATCGCTCAAAAGTCAATGCGATGAAGAAGTCCTGAGCAGACGTTAGATATAAGGTCTTCGAGTCATTTGCGTACGCGCTACAAGACATCGCAAGCGTTGTCACCACAATACCTATACTACAACAAACCCCACGTGACTACGCAGCAAACCATAAAAAGTACTCTTAACATACTCTATGACAGCGCATTCGCCGACACCAAATCGTAGATGAGTTCCTGTGTCTTTTCCACTAGCAAATCATGACTGGCATCTTATGTGAACAATGAATATCATCCTATGGGTCTTCACCATTGAACTTGCTGCGGTAATCGTCCTTGATCATCTCAAGAAACGCTTCCGACGGCAGCTGGTCCTCAACAGTCAGGTTCTGAAAGTCCATCTGCTGATGCGTTGGCACAGTGATATTCCATCTCTGCGCGTACACAGCAGCCTCGCTCAGCCGGACATTTCGATCGCCTGTGACGTTTCGAACGTGGTCGATGACTCGCGTTAACATCTGCGCCTTACGTCCATGAGGGGTGCGAACCACCCCATCACCCATACTATGGAGGAAGTAGTCGTGCAGGATTCTGTTAGGCCCACGCGCCCCGCTATCCGTGCTAGTATGGCGTAAGGAGGCAGTAGGAACCTGGGTAGGATGCGCTACACCCCACTCCTTGGCCTTTGCGAAGTGATGACCAATTTTCGAGCGACCGAAAATCTTCGGGGTTTGAAGATCATGCACATAGTTCTACAGGAAGGCTTAGTCAGCTTGGTTTCTCTCCGGATTGTTGATATACGCAACACTCACAATGTAGCGAGCTATTTGCATGGGTAGCCAATGCTCTATTGCCCGTAGGCACATATGTCGATTGAGCGTGCATATGTTGGAAAAATACTGGTCAACTGTTAGTGCCTCAGCCATAAAAATGGATGATGGAGAATTTGTACTCACAGTAAAGTTTTCCTCTAGCGACGTTTCGAAAGGACAGAGGGTCACATTGATCGATTCAGGCGTGCGGAAGTTCGACATCTCGGTGCCAAGTGGAGAGAAAGCAGTAGGTGGCAGCTGATGGATGCTCTTGTGCTCAATCTCGACAAAGGCCCGAATACGCTCAGCGCTCCAGGCTTTGTTCCCGTTGTCGGTTGGAAGAACACTTCCCGGTCGAAACCCAGGGATATTGATGCCCTTTGCCTGGAGTAGCTGGTTGAAAACTGGCGGAGCCGCTGGATTCTGCTCGAATGCAGCTGAACCGTCGGGCACAGACTGTAAAGGGAACACCGAGACGCTAGGTACAGGTACTGTGTTTGGATGAGGGCCTGGAGCTAGGGCGAACGCCAGCTGCACGTGTCCTTGAGATACCTGCTGGCCAGGTTGAACTGGTTGAGCTGGTTGGACAGGTTGAACTGGTGGTAGCAGCTGGGGAGCGGCGCTGATTGGAGGTGGGGGTCGCTGAACAGCCAGATTCAACGGAGCCGTATGCGACTGAGTAAATCCTGAGGATGGGACTGGAAGCGGACCTGTCATCGAGTTGGCTGTTCCATCACCCGCAGAGCGCATCTGTTCAGGCCGAGGGTAGCCATGTTGGGATAGATGTTCTGCCACGCTCATGAATTCTGCGAAGCAAGGCCAATGTCCGTCGACATTGTAGAGCTGTTCCTCAAACGCCGTCCTTACTTCCAGTGGCGCGAGTCCAAGCAGCCGAGGGACGAATATGAAGACCATCATCCACTCTTCAGCTAAGAGACTGTTTGGCAGCCAGTAACGGTGGCCAGCAGCTACCTCGATGGGTGTGATGGGAAGAAAGACCCATGTAGAGGTATATTCCCAGATACTCTCCAAGAGAGGGACGATGTGCTGACTTGTCATACATGTGTTGTCAGCCTTGATCAGGTCTACCGTGAGGATAGGCTGAGCCGTTGGGTTCTGGGGTCCGCCGATGGGGTTGTTCGAGAGGTGTAGGTCGGACGTCATGGCATCAAATGGAGACGGATTCATGGGTCAAGCCGAACCAGCAGTGACTAGTATCTGTTAGTATTACGACTACCGATTGTGCCACTCCTTGTACGTACGTCTTGCGTGTGGATGAGTTGTTCCGTTGGCAATATCGTCCCCAGCGTCAGCACTGTTTATTTCGGCAGCTCTGTGCTATAATCGCTTGGTGGATATAATCGCGCAGTAAATGGCCGTTCGCACGTCGTTCTTGGTCGCTTGTACTGAATAGAGGAGAGTTGTGGTCCAAAACAGTATAGATATAGTGGGTTGAAGGTGAGCTATAAGTTGGACCAGAAAGGAAATACTGGAGGGGCTAGGGATCCTGGCCAGGGTATCCGCAAGGTGAATGCTATCCACAGCCTCTGCACAGGACAGAGGCGTCTTCATCTGCACCAAACGATCAGAATACTCAGTCACATTACTGGTCGAAAATGCTAGGCAATATCCCCGAAAGTGGCAGTACTACCACCAGGGTGAAGCCTCAATGTTCACTGCGCTGATGTTGTGAGCCCATAATAAGGGCTTTATCAGGTTCGCTTATGTGTTGTTTTCACAACAATTGATACACTCCTGCGCGTGTGATGAGTCGGTCACATGCCCTTCTGTACTACCACTTCATCAACCAAATCTTGATATCCGCAAGTTCTCGCGTAAAAGGCGGCAACTTGAGCCTACAGGGTCGCTTCCTGGTCGCTTGCGGTACGGATGACTGGAAAATTTTCCTAATCAAGGTGAATGCGTGGTCCGGCGCGCCTTGCCAGTTCGGAGTCTAGAGGCGTTGTTGGAGCGCTGGACCCTGGATGGCTGCTTGTGAGGATAAAGTCGCCGCGAGCTCATACAAAATACACTTTTCTCTCTAATACTGCGAAATTTGGGACCACACCGACAAGACGCCAGCGCATTGTTCCATAACAACAGTTTCGACCAGTTGGCCTGCTCGAATTCCTCGAACGAGATGTCTCCAGTCACCTCAACTGTTGACAACTCTTCGAGGCAAAACATCAGCATGGATGGAGTGCCGGCTCGCGGAATGACAAGCACTGCCAGTATGATGTGAACGATCCGTGCTCGTCTTTCATCGTCTCTAACAACACGCAGGACCAACGGGAATCGAGAAGAAACGTCACACCCGCTCTAACCCCCCCGAAGCCTTCATCGCGCTCGGAGCTGAAGGGGATTTGCTCTCCGCACCATCGGCCTCATCGACCTCATCGTCGTCATCCTCTCGCACCGTCCTTCCGACCGCAGTGAAAGAACTCAAACATGCTCCCCGTCTCGACGAATGCATCGCACGGCTGCTCAGTGAGATGGAGGATGTTAAGGTACCGTCTCCGAGCTTTCTCACAACGCGCATCCGAGGCGAAAACAACGACAGTAACGGACTCATCTCAGCACTACGCCTTTATCCCGTGCAGGAAGTCCTAGCCTGCTACATCTCCATGAAAGATCTCGAAGCGATTGCTTGTACATCTTCGACGCTTTCAAACTCCCTGAACTTGAAAGAGACTAGGCAATTCTGGGAGGACAAAGTCATGAATGGAAAGGGTGATGATGCAAGGAAGCGTGCGGAGCGTGACGCATACTATGAGGCTCTCGAAAACATGCCTGAGCCTCGAAAGCGGGAGCTAGATGAGGATCAAGAGCTTCCCTATGCACCACCCTGGCGCCCTCAGTCGCGGGGACCCAAGAGAATCAAGGCGGCATTCGGACATGTGTAGATGGACGAGACCTTGTGGATATACTCTCAAGCACTTCTCAGTCTGGGTATAGGAATGTGGCGCACGAGTATAGCGATCGATAGCAACCCATAGCAATCGAATATTAAAGATCCTTTTGGATAGAACCCCTCAAGCCACAATGCATCATGCATGCTGCTTATCCATTGACGGCACACTGAAAGAGAGTCCGGAACAGCTCATAGCTTCCATGCCGGCCGTCGATCAGGTGATATTGTCGGCCCAGTGGTGCCAAAGTTTACTTTGTCGTGCTGCTACCTTCATGCCTCGCGTGTCATCTCAGTATCTACAGCAGTGGTTCAAAATGGCAAGACACCATCGTGATTATTTACAGCAGATGAACCCAGCCAGACAACGCCCACCATGATGATTTGTCTGATCGCTGGACGATTCTTGTTCCATGAAGTCGTCCTGGCGATATTGCCCCGCCTGCTCCTTGGCCTAGTTGCCGCTGCTTCAAGCCGTGGAACCCCGTGGGCATGTGATGCTACGGAATGATATGGCGGACCGCAATGCCCGTTCCAAGGATGTTGCCGAGTGGCAGACAAGAATTGACCCTGAAGAGGAAGGACTAAAATCCTCAAGAAGGTCCGACAGCAATCAAAGTAGCATGAACACTTGTTTGTCCTAGACACAGTGTGCTACTTAAAGCGAGATGCTACCAAGGGTAGTGAAGATTCTGTTGTATTCTCAAAGGATCGATCCAGGTGGGACTTTCAAGTGTAGTTAGGGATACTACATCAATAAGAAAGATCTGAACTGTTCCCCGTATATAACCTGAAATTTGATGTTATAGTCAACGTCTCCTTGCAGACAGATGGAGGTTTCCGAGGATTGAACAGCGGTCCTCAACGTTGATGTTGATGTGTCGTGCTTGGATGATCGTAGTGGTCGAGACTTCTACAAAGTGGTGATGCGAAAGGTGCTCATGTTCGACGAAGCCGGTCTGAGTTGGGATGGCGGAAGACTCTCACTCGCGTACAGATTCCTCCTCCTCCTCCTCCTCCTTCACCCCACAACAATACTTTCTTGAACCACAATTTTCGGCTACAACACCGCTGCTTTGATTTTCGAATCCTCATATCCAACAACATTGCCCTTGCACTATCGTTCGCCACAGCTTCCGCAATGTATCCTCGAGGTTCCAAAGACGGATACGGTCCATCGCGTCCTCCGCGCGCGCCCTCAACCACTCAGACCGAGCGTGAGACGCATGAAGAGGATCTTGACGAGAGCAGCCAGTCTGGAGGTGAGGAAGGACTAGAAGATGGACATAAGAACCATTTAACATTAGCTTCAGGTTCCCTCTCCACCCTTGACCAGAGCAACTCGGGCGCTAGGGCATCCCCTTCGAATACGACCACCGCTCCAGGAATCTTCCTGAGATATCGCCGACACGGAGACTCTTCATCGACAGGCCGGATCAGTGTTGCTCCGCAAGGACAGGCCCAGCCGTCCAACCGTCCACATGATCCAGAAACACCGCCTCGCAACACGTCTCGAGGTCCGGAAGGCGACTTCCACACTGGTCATATCCCGCGTTACCACACACAACGAGGCTACCATAGGCAACTGACTAACGCTCGGGAGAACCACGCAAAAAATCCTAGTGAGGAGAACTCGGCTGCCATCGCTCGAGCTCGAAGCGCTAGAAGTCCGTTTGACCGCCGTCCTCCGCCACCACAGACAATTCCACCTGATCGATTTGGTCTTAGGTTGCCTCCTCATCCACATGTCTCTGGATTGGCGCCACCGACACAGGCTCACCCTACGTCAAATGGTTATGGCTCCTCGATACCAGCTATGGATCGTTTCCATCGGGAAGCAGCCCAGTTAGCTATCGAACAGCAGAACAGGCGCCAGCAAACGACTCCTCCGCCGGATATGCCTCGACCTGTCCCAAGGCCCCGTGTCCGTCATCCTGCTCATAATCGTCCCCTGGACCAGTCTTCTACTTCGCGACAACCAGGTCAAGCGTCTGCGCATGCACCCCGAGACCCAACTAGACCGAAGCGCCCGCCTCATCGACAGCCAGAAGACGACGAAGACCAGGACGGAGGTATATAAATACAGAAAAGACCGCTGGAGAGCATCGCAAGATAAGTCGCTGTCGGTGGTAACACAAGTTCCGAGGATAGTATGACAGTACTTTCAGACACGTGTGGGGTACAGAGATGCGTGTCGACTAGAAACGACATGGTACCAAGTATTGTAGCAGAGATAGAACTAGGAATATACGAATTATGTACGTATACCTCAGACCATCCAGCTTGATTTGACTCCGCCCGTATATTCTTTTGCGCGAGCCTCCGACGTCGGGGAATAGAACGCTGTACCATGATGTGGCTTCGAAGGGAGGTTTGGACGTGGGTTTACTCGGATATCTACAAGAAGCCAAGATAGTCAGCTCACCTGATCATGCACCAGATGTAGGGTCTGTGGACGTGGCGAATGTTGCATGCGGACTTCCGCCCCTAACGACTCTTTGGAGCACTGACCTTATTCCATAACCACATCCCGACCACATATATCACGTACTTCCAGTAGGGCCAACTACCAAAGGAATCGATTGCCGGCCTCTTGCCTTCGTATGTGACGAGGCGTACCTGCCTCAGACCTAGAGTCGAAGCTCACAAGGGATCGTTGACGATGCACTTCATGGCTAGCTCTTCCTCCGCGTCTGTTTCTACACTTCCGCATGCGCGAGACGATGTCTCCATCACCTCTCGAGCTCAGCGCCCATGATGCCACATATTCGAAGTCCTCGAGCCTCGAAGCCTATCCAGATCGCGATTCGCGGCCGTGCGAGACCGCCGCAATGTTCACCCATCGGCTGATTGCTATGGAATACTTAGACTCGAAGTCATCGCGAGGCAGTCGAATATCGCACATTGGTCGAAGACATGGAATCGTGATGGTCCATAGGGAGATGACGTTGGAGGAAGAACAAAGACGCGACGAGATGTGACGACGCTGTCGCGCCAGCCGAAGCCGAGCCATGTCCGCAGGTATCCTCGGCGCCGGCGGGGCCGCTTGCTTCGACCAGCTCCTTACAGACACACACATACCTCCATCAGTACCGCCGTTGCAGCCATCTATCGACAACACTCAACGCGAGCACCAAGTGGAAGCAGTTCCTGCTAACCAAGTCGACTTCATGGAATATCTCAGCAGTGATGCCTCCTGCACACAAGCAGCAGTACGCATTCGACTGCGCATGGCGCCCATGCTTGCCGAGCGACAGCTTCGCATTACGCGACACCACTCTGTCCGTTGGTGGTCCTCATTTTCCAGCAGCGTACGATCCTTCGCATAGACGGTATGGCTCTTGAGTAGACATCTAGCTCCCTGTGTTCCCAAGCGCGTCTCAGAAGCAACGTGGTTCCCAATCCTCGCTTTCGTCCCCTGAAGAAAGCCTCCCTCTTGACGAGTGCTGCAGGTCCCGGCAAAGCACCTTATCAATGGACGTCACCTCTAGGAGCCGACGCTCTCAAATGCCCAGGAAGAGCTTGGATGTACAATGCTTCAGTCGCGTGCAGTGGCTTCCGCACAAGGCGATGCCTATACCACTTTGAGGGCTACTCATGTTGCACCACGCACGGTTTACCAGCGTGTAGCCCAACTCACTGTCGCAAAATCTCCCCGTCATGGCCGTAACCCATTTAGGATGCCTTGCCAAACTGTAGGCGGCGCAGGTCTGTCTGGTTTCAAAGCTGCATTTCGCCGCAAGAGGCTTTGACGCATAGCCCATATCTTCATGACAGCTGAGCCGTAGCGATAGGTATGCGCTCATGTGATGTCATTTCAGACCAACTCGCTTGATCTCCAACATGGCTCACTGTCGTTTGGCATCTACGCCAAGTCATACCACAGACCTGAATTCCTTGCGACATATGTCATGCTACGGACGTCTTCGCACTCTCGGGTTGCCGGATGCAAACCACAGCAAGCACAAAGCCAATCTCATATCTCCGGAAGAAACGATTTTACGGCGGCCCTAAATGTGCGACTGCTTACGAATCCGCGTACGCCCTCTGAACATCTTCCGATGCTCAGACTTGTCATCCTTCGTATCCAACAGGGCCAAGTTGGACTTCGCATATGCTGTTCGTCTGCAATGCCCAGAATCGTTGCGTACTCCGTTATCAGAGACAGAATCTCTTCGTTTCTTGGCACAAGCTCGTTGTCCATCAGTCGCCTCTCGGCCGGAAAGGAAGAGCTATTTGTCTTGGTCTCACCAGTATGTTTATAACCAGATCCCAGAAGCACCCCTAAATCGGGCGCTCCCACAGGTCTACCTGGGTCATACATGGTGCGTTCCGGTTATGTCACAGGATGCTTTCTCTTTCCATAGCATCTCTGGTAAGATATGCGTTCTTTTGCCTGCTCTGGTTCCCGGTGGACCACCCGCCATGCTTCTCAGCGATAGCCGTACACTGTTCCGCCTCCACTCGAGAGCGGTTGCATTGGCAGTCTAGTTTGTTCGTTATCGTTGACGCGATGATCGTGCGAATCAACCTGTGTCGCTGTGGTTCGGACAAAGGCAGCGCGGGTATCCGGAGTCCGGTTCCGTTGGAAGGACACTCGATTATGCCACAGCTTATCGTCGGTGCGAGTCGATCGATTCTCTGGACCGCTATCTTTTTGTTCTCGTCGTCAGCTGGTGTGCGTCTACATGTGCTCGATAGGACCAAACATCTTTGACTCGGAAGCTCAGCGACAAACCAATATGCGAACACTGCGTCGGCAACACAATGAGAAGCTTCAGATGTTCCCACTCCCGAAGTATACGAGCCGTGCGCAAGCTCGCTGATATCAGACCCTGCTGGCGATCGGGTGTGTGGTGGTGGAGGATCGCGTCATCAAAGAGGATAGCATCAGAACTCCGCGATGCTACCAGCCTTGCCTGGCAAAGACCACGGCATGTACAAGCGGCGATATGACTATCCTCTCGTGGGTCTTGGGTCTTCATTTCCTTGCTCGTGGTCTCCTTGTGTCTCCCTTCGTTGTAAGAGTGAGCGTTGCTTCACACAGGCGCTAAGCGAGAACTCCGAGCACTCCCGCCTATCTACGACAACCCCGCGATCTTCACGGTCTGGCACTCCGCTTCTTGAAATCCAGCTACCGGAACTGGAATATTATACGGGTGCTCTTCCCTCCTCAGCGATAACTATATCGTCTACCACAACAGCCACAAACAACAGCAACAAGACCAAACCCAAACCTACCAATCCACATATCAATATGGACTACTACTACAGCAGCGACAACAACGAATCCAAGGCCGCGAAGATTGATCAGGTAGATGGAGAGAGCGACAGTGACGGCGACGGCGACGAGCATATCAGGGATCTGGGCATTGGCAGCCACAGTAAGTAGACGAGGGCTTAAGCTCCATGGGTCACTGACGTGAGATCAACAGACCCCAACTCATGGTCGGCGTACAACAAGGAAGGTAAGAAGCTCAAAATCGAGCTGTCGATGCATCTCAAAGACAAAAACAGAAAGGAGGTAGCACGCGTTCAACGAGAAATCCATGACCACCTCCGACGTGGTGAGGTAGACTTGGGCCAACTTGATCCCGAGACTATAGCATGCCTAGAGGCAATTGATAGCCCGGAACCTCGACGTACTCCTCAGCACGCTGTCCGTCTCCCAGCTCAGCCCCCTGCTCTCCCCTCCTACGCAGGCTTGTCTCAGGTTCTTGTGATCCCAACCATTTCTCTGCCACCAGCCCTCAATCTCGCCCGCATGGATCCTCCGCATATCGTCGACAACGGAACATGGGAAGCAGGCAGCGGATTAGCCCTGAATGGTGTCAACCAGGCCCTTTATCGCAAAGCATCACCCGCCAATCTGGACTACAAGACACTACTCACTTTCGAGATGACTGTGCTTGAGATGGCCACTGTAAGCTCAAACTCTCACTTTCCTTGTTCTTTAGTTACATCTACTGATTCGCCACCATGTAGTACATTCCGTTAGCATTTTCGTGGTCGGGTGGCTTCCTCTCGCGCGTCGTATCAGCCGGGGGACGATGCACGATTGCTGCACGAATGATGGTAAGCAAACTCAAAAAATCCGAAAACATAGTTTCGGTGCTGATTCCATTAGCTTTGGGCTAGAGACCTTGACAATGATACCGACTCAAAGCAGAAGATCGGGAACCTCCGCAGTACGATGCAACACAAGCTTAGCGATTACATTACATCCAATAGCACCGACAAGACTGCTTCTTCTTGGACCTATACGAGAAAGATGCCCTCTGGAGCCATGCCAAACTTGATCGCGGATATACCCCTACTGCGACTTCGCCACGGCGTAACTCGCCCTCCTCGAGGTCGGCATCGTGGTCGTCTCACCACTGCCATCGAACATGCATATACTCGTGGTCATTGGGGTGTCATGCTAAGCCAAGTCGAACAATACATTCAACACTTCAGCCTGAAAGTACCTGCGAGTCTCGCTGCGGATGCCGACAGGCTGGCTATCGAGGATCTCAAAGGTACCTACAGGGCGGCAACTCACTGAAAACGTCGCGCAGACTCTGCGAATGCACGCTCGTGGGCTCCATGTGCTGTCTACAGGGTAAGCTGAGAGCACTCCCTGTGGTCTACAGTACAAATGTTTGTTTATCATGGAAGACGTCACGGCCAATCACGTCATAGAAGCCACCACTTGGTATAGGTTTTGAGATTGTATTCGCAAGCGAGGCGTTCGATCTCTGGCTGATCACTTAGCTGACAGGCCGAATGAGATCCGGGTCAGGTATAGTATTTGCCTCGGAGTTCTATACCAGTGTCTTTCAGGGTCATAGTTCGTGTTCAAAAAGGTGGGCCTCAATAGAATCAACGTCTCTATAGTCGTGTGCCCAAATTTGGGAGCTCGACTGTTAATCTAGTGTTAGCTTCTATACAATAAAAGGAAAGATTGTCAATTGTTGTAAAGCGTCTGGATCTTGGCACGTGTCGTTCATTTGGGTTTAGCGTATTGGTCCGTGTAGCGATCACATCGTCATTTGCGTTGCTCGATTGGAGTCACTTTTATCAGTGATACCTTTCGCTCAATTTGCCGTTCTATAACACAAGGTTCTCATTCCCGGCTGCATGCATGTCGCACACCAGACTGGGTACTAGATAAGTCTTTGCGTTGTCCAACTGTGCCACCCAACACCTACTCTACGGCAGAGCAACCACGCCGCATTCGCTATCGAGGCGTGCACTGCCCGCACCTGGCAAGGCAGTCTTGACATGCTGCGTATGATCTTGGTTTCGAACACAACGACTCGCTTGTGGAAGATGCACATCGAAACGCTCAGCGATGGTTGTCCCTTCTAACTATATCTAGGTGGCTTTCTTGACATCTCTCGCAACAAGAGCTCAAAGGTTATCACTATGCCCCATGAAACGTGGCTGGGCACAGGCGAGATAAGCTTCACGAAGGATTAAACGATCCCAGAGACGGTACTGTGCCGCACACAGCGGTGCCGGCAGCATACCAACCAGTCAACAATCACCATCCACGAAAAGGCTAGCTCGCGTACATATAGCCAATGTCGTCAGCTGGCAGTTAGTAGATCTTCCTGCAAGACAATCAGCATGGCTGCCTGCCTCCAACTGCATACAACACAACCATGTCACTGTCCACGCCGGCAGTCATCATCCAACGCTGTGCGGACCGATGTTGTTCGCACACCACTTCGACTGGTGGATTCTCATCGGCGCATTCCCGGGATGACATGTAACGGAACGACTCCTGCCATCTTTTGCATGAACACGGGAAATGGACAGCTCTTAACGACACACGCGGCGCGGTCTGTTGACGAACGAGCCGTCGCTTGTTTCCAACAGACGTGCGACGTGGAAGCCGTTTCAAGGAGCGGACATGGGTCAGGAAAAACAAAACGGGCCACATCCAACAAACAGCCTTGCTGGCCTCGTTTCCAAGGAACACATTTGCTGACTCCTTTCGTGCTCGGGCCTCAGATCTTTGGCAACGTTGGGTTTAGCCTTACCGCATGAAGACGGCACGGTTTCAGAACTTCATGCAGGCCAGCTGCGCCTGTACGCCAGACGCCGCCTTGCAGCGCGCTGTTGGTGTTATGCGCAACGCGACTGTTGCGGTTGGACAAGAGCCGCGACATCCAACACGACAGAACGCAAATTGTAGCTCATGAAACTGCGGATGCTGCTTCGCCTTGCTGCAGAAGCCTTTTTTGCGGCAGTGACAGCTGGTGTCTGGTGGTATTTGGTGGCGGATGTTCGCTGCCCCGCGCTACCCCTGACCATCATTTTACGGCGTCGAGGGCGTCGTCGGACCCTTGGCGTGGAGAGACCTTGCATGTCATCCCCCTGGGTAACGTATAATTGCGACCACTGCAGGTTGGTGATCGGCATAAGCATATACGCCTCTGTGTCCCCTTGGTGCCTTTCCTTGTCATACAAACATTGTTTCTCTCATACAACGGCTTTATTTGCTTCTTAACAGATATCTATTAACCCCCGGATACCATTGCGTATATCAACGATACGCTTCTCTTCTTTGGACTAAATCACATCTTCCATTCTCGCCATACGCATATCTCACACCATGTCTTACCAACCACATTCGCCCAGTGGGCTTCCCAGCTCCCCAAGAGCAAACCGCCAAATGCAGATGCTTTCTCCACTCGACACATCGTTCCCTTCGGATTCATCGCAAACACCCTCGCCATACTCCAGCACATCCGAGAAGCAATCGGAAAAGACGCGCGACATCTTCGCCGATGCTACCATTCCTCTCAGCCCCGCGTCGTCAACAAGCTCGACTAGGAAAGCAAACCCCTACGAGGGTCTTGAGCCCCGGAAGCGTAGCGGCCTCGCGCGACTCTTCTGCTGTCTTGGTCGCGAAGAGCGCGCACGACGAAGGATGCAAAGGAGCTTGGAGTTTGAGAAGGTCGGCGAAGATTGTCACTGGTCGGAGTACTAAGGATACCAATTGCGCTACAACATACTCGGTGATGGACAATTTGCGGCTGGGCATGATTCGCATGCCTATCCGTTGCGATCTGAAACGCGACGTGACGGGACATCAACCCACCAAACCTCCAGACAGCTGACAGCTTGGATACCAAGCGGGCGCGCTATCGGATCTTTTGGTGCCCGAGCCACGAAACAATTTGCGATACGAAAGTGATCGCATGCCCAAACACTCGCGACACAAACATTCTCTTCATACTGTCACTGCGACGTTTCTTATGTTCATATTTACAGCACGTTCTCGGGCTTGGATCTTCCGGTCTCTTTTCGGGCGTTGCTACTGTCGGGATAGACTTGCGACTGCAGAGGTTTCTCTCTTTGTTCAGCGTTGGCGTTGGGGTTATTTTTGCTATATCCGGCTCGAAACTAGAGACCATTTAACGCGCAAGACTGGGAGAGCGAGCGCAATGTCGTGCAAGACGATGGGAGAAACAAAATCATTATCATACCACTTCTATGTCCTGGTCCGTCCCGTCGCTCATCTCGTGCTTTGCTGTCCTTTCACACTGACTGCCTGATCAACAAACTCTTCAAACTGACATGCCTCCTTCCCCAACACCCACTCCAGCACATTGCTATTTCCCACCAGCCCTCTTGCATCATAAAACAGAATCATCCTCTCCGCCGCATCCCTACTTCTCCTATCTGCCTGCCCCGCATCTTCAAGCTTATATAGCCTCTTGAGCAGAGCATCCACCGCATCCCCAAACGCCTTCTTCTCAACCACCACACGTCTACCAATCTTCCTCTCAATGATACCCAGCGCCTCTCCAAAGCTAATAGGCTGATGCGTCGACGTAAGCGGATACTGCGCATAAAAATGCTTCTCTCGCTCCTCCACCACAACCTTGAACGCCTCCGCCAAGTCACTCAACGCAAGCATCGAGAACCTGTTTTCCGTACTCCACAGAGCAGGAAACACCGGCTTCTCCTGTTGCGCAAGCATAGCGACGGGTATGTTGTCCATGAATGTGCTCGGCTGAAGAATCGTATACGGAATTCCGGATTCCATGATCCATTCTTCGATGGACCGTTTACAGTCGTGGTTCAACATCTTGCTGAATTGGCTGTTCAATACGCTACTCAGGATGAAGTGCTTGAATACTCCGGTGCCATTAGAGTAGGCGGCGACAGCGGCGTCGATCATCATCTTTCCAATTTCGGTTTCGTGGGGGTGGTAGGAGGGGCCGATGTGGATGGCTGTGGTAACATTTTCGAAGAGCGAGGCGCAGTTTGAAGGGGAGTAGAGGTCGGTTTGGATTACTTCAGCATGAGGGTAGTCCTGTTGGAGACGGGCTTTGGATGAGGATGAGTGGACGGCTAAGCGGATGTTCTGCCAGTTGGAAAGGAGAGGGATGAGTTTGCCGGCTTGTTTACCAGAGGCAGAGGTTACCTAGGTATTCTGCTTCTATCTAATCTTTTAGGGGGATCCGAATAGCGTTTAGGGGGATCTGAAAAAGTTTTTCCTATATATTTGTACGTAGAGTAGAAGTTGCTATATAACTGCTAACTAATATAACAACAAGAATACGAAAGCTATGCTTAGCCTACATAACTGTTACTAGAACAGAGTATGTCTTTACCGAAGATGTCTTGTGGGTCACACATAACATCAGCTCCAGTCGAAGTACAAACATCAGCAACGCTAGTCTGATCAGAGTTGGAAAACATATCGAAACTGCCAACACTATTGATGCCATCGAACCAGTCAGCGGTACTCACACTACCAAGGTTGTGAACTTCGTGGCCGCCAGTAGGAATAAGGAAGTCGTCGAAACCATGGATCGAAGCATAGTCATGTAGGTTCGGAAGCGCACCCACACTGTCAGGTTGAATGGAAGGATTGAAGCCACTGCTGTCAGCTGCCCACTCTGCATCAGCACTTCCGTTACCTCCCACAGCCTCATCAGTCTGAACCACTGACATCTCAGAATAGCTGAAGTTAAAGCGATGCACTTTCTTCAGATGTGAGTCGAGTTTGTCTTTCCTCGGAAACGGGCGCCGGTGATGAGGAAAGCTCTCGCTACGGCTGCAGCTTGATACCGGGCACCAGAAAGGCGTTGTAAGTTCGTGAACTGAGTTGTGGTGACGGACAAGTTCTTGCAACCTTCCGAAGGTCTTGTTACATCCTGTCCAAGCGCAGTGAACTCTGTCGCGATGCATAATGTGCTTGAATTTGGTGGAAACGGAAACATCTTCGCCGAATGGTGGATCAACGATGTGGGCGTTTTCGTGGCTGTGTATATGTGCGTGAGTCGAGTGGTCCGCTTCAGTAATTAACCTCGGAGTTAGGGCGCCAAAGGTAGGAACGTAAGTTGTCCCAGCCAAAGAAAAGTCTGGGATGACAGGTTGAGTAGACCAAGAACTGATCATGATATTATCGCTCTCGTTTCCAAGCTCGCAGTCATGACTGGGATTCATGATGTATCCAGTGTTATTGAAGTTATCGCCGATAGTCCAACCAGAAGTTCCTGCTACAAAATGGCGTTGTTCGTGATCCAATAGTCCAACAGAGTCTTGATAGGTCGCTGGCGTAAATTGATGGTAGGTTTGTCCAGTTTTGAATGTTCGGTGTAGCTTGCCATCGTTCTTCGACATCTCGGTTGTCGTGTTGATATCACAGAATATCGAAATTCCACGGCCTTCAGTCTGGACTATGTCTTAGGTGCTATTTATGTTAGAAACCCGCAAACGACTATTCATTCGCTGGGTAGACCTTTGAGAACTTTGAGAACTTTCAGGAACTATGAGGCTTTCAACATCCGTGTGCGACGGCAAGGGCACCATCGTTATTGCAGATCTACCAAAACGTTCTCAAAAAGTTCTATCCTTACCCTATGTGTTTGTCGCTGGCACTTTACATATTAGATACCTTAGGCTTTCTTGTCCACGACCTACAATCATGTGAAAATGAAAACGTTCCCAGTAATCCAAGATCATTGCAACGTTTTCGTTTGTGTAAAGGGAGATTTGACTTGTATTAGCGATTAGTTCAGGACGCCCACGACTATGTTCGCGAGGAACTCGCATGACATAAGTCAGCAAAAGTTCTCAAAGATTCCACTCTGACGTGGTCATGTGGCTGGGAATGCGCCCCTGATGACTGCATTAGCTCTAAGTGACCGCGCTTATGCGCTAGCGATGCGACAACAACTCACAGCCAATCTTGAGTTCATCTGCCGTCTCAATGTACCTACGTAAGGGCTAAGCGAAAAGCAAACAGAGCCACAATCTGACTCCTCGCGCACATAGGGGAGCCATGACTGAAACAACGGCAGACTCAACCTCCTACCGTCCTGCGTCTCTGCCTGTATACGCAACGTCATCAACGTGTAATAACCCCCCAGAACTTGATACCTAGAAGCACAGGGTTAGACGTGGTTTCCAGCGCTGTCTATAGGAGATTTTGAGAAGAGCGTCGCATGTGGCCCCTCGAGTAATCTTAGCTCTACAAAAAGCCGTTTCGGATATATGCGTTGGGAACCACCTGCGCATGTTGTTGTTGCACGACCTCGCGTAGGACGAAAGACTTCCAAGCCAAGGTTGGTGTACCGAGCATGTCTACCTAGACAGGCAAGCGCTAAACTGTGACGGGAACCGAAGGACCTTCATACGTGCCCTTCGAACGAAAAGGTCTGCAAAGGTTCGCAAAGATTCGCAAAAGTTCTTGCATAGCCGTGACCAGGTGCCCAGTATTTAATCATCGCCTCTCTTCTCTTCAGCTTTCGACGTCTCGTCTTTTCACTCACGTCAAGATTACAAGATCTATCACACACAAAAGAGTCGACACACCGATCGGAATTCCAATCTTGTTGTTAACTCGATTCCAAGACCCCACTCCTTATTTGAATTCCTCTGATCATGGCGTCGGTTGAGGGCTTGCATGCTGACGTCGATACGCATGCGATGGATAGCGTTACCCCGTCACGCTCGCCTCCGATTGGACAGGCTTCGGCGTTCCGGCCTAAGCCCAGCATTGAGCCTTCAACACCAAAGCGTATCGAACGATCGGAATGGGATAAACATGAACGTTTCATCAGAGCAAATCACCATCGCATGCAGTTGACACAACTCCGTCGAGCCATACTCATGGAGCGCGGTTTCGTCGCCAGGTGAGAGACCTTCCGTCTTTCTTATCTGCTGTAAATTCTCACTGACTAACCGGATCAGCGAACAACAATGGAAAAAGGCGCTGGCTAGATGGGGTCTTTGCAAGTCGATCCCAAAGTCTGTAGCCAAATTCATAGGGAAGAAGACACACTTCCGCCAGGCCAGAGAAGGAAAGAAGACAACCTTCAGATACCGTAAACAAACGGTACCGAAGGACAAGATCAAACGATATGAGCAGGAATACGCCAAAGGTGACTTGTCTCCAATCCCAAGTACGTAAACCTGCTGTATACGGCGTCTGTCAACGATGGTTCCTTAACTGACGTATCAAAACAGCTTCGCCTTCAAATCTGACTTATCAAACTTTGAAGTCTCCGACTATGGCGTTTACACTCCCGGTGAACCAAAGTCCGAAGCCTCCGCACATGGAGT
The DNA here is from genome assembly GCF_042100115.1 of Alternaria dauci. Lineage (NCBI taxonomy): Eukaryota > Fungi > Ascomycota > Dothideomycetes > Pleosporales > Pleosporaceae > Alternaria > Alternaria dauci. Next base: position 2,182,951 of record NC_091276.1, read on the forward strand.
TTACACTCCCGGCGGACCAAACCAGTTGCAGCAATATGTCAGTAAGGACCGAGTTCTATAATGGCCAGGACCTCGATAGCTTCCTCGCGAGTTCCCATTACGCTCAAGCTCTCGCCAAGCAGGGGAACTATACCGTTGCTAAACTCTCCTTTATCGACGCTCTGGAGGGGATCGAGGCTTTAATCGGCGCTGTACACATGATCACCATCGACGTTTTGGACAGCTTTGCTGAAGCCGCTATCCAGAACAAAGACTATGGTGGAGCTACCGAGCTACTTCGCAAGTCCCACACCCAGCATCAGGAGCTGCTTGGCAGAAATCACAAGAAGACTTGGGCCAGCTTTGGTCGACTGGGCTTGGTGCAACTCGCAGAAGGAAAGCGTGGGCAAGCACTGAAAACATTTATGGATGCGAAATCTGGCATACGCGCAGCGCCCGACATGAGCCAAGAGGATATTTTCAATCTCACCATTGAGTTTACTTTGAAAATCGTCGATGTACGTCAGAAGTTATGTGATTTCGAGGGCGCTGTAAGCGAGCTGTGCGATCTGATCCAAGAATCCGAAGCCTTAGGTGACGCTTATCGAAATCAGACCGCTGCTCTCAAGCACCGGCTCGCTCACCTCTACAATGACGAAGTCTGGAGCCTAGGCCTGAAAACACTCCCGTTTGGCGTTGCAGCTGCCCCACGACAGCGTGTCGAGAACAACCTTTTGGAGGCTATCAACGATTACGAGGCGACGTTCAGTGAAGATCCTCACTATCTGTGCTCATTGGAACAGTTGCGAGTGTACTATGAGAATGCAGGTGAAGTCTTCAAGCTGGACGCCTTGATTAAGGAAAAGATCGAACCCGCTTTCGTCGCGCTTCGACCCACTGGACAAATCCGCGATAAATACATAAAGCTGATGCAAGGAGCCATAGTCTCATTGTCACGGCTTCGCGAATTTGAGAGAGCTGAAATGTTGCTGAAATGGCGTCAACAACAGATCGAGGGCTCGGATAAGATGGGATACTTTTCCTTCGAAGCACTATCCAACGTCATGCTACATGCCAAGTGCTATCTCGATCGAAAAATGCCAGAATCTGCAGAACCATTACTCGAAAAAGCTCAGCAGATAGCCATGCGAGTCCTGCCACTGGGTCATACTTTTCACGAGGTATTGGCTCAGACTATCGCGGGTAAGGCTTGGCTGTATGAGACATGTCATTGCTGTCTAGTCAACCCACCCGGTGAATTCGACAGCGCTTCATGGTCTGGTGACTACCTAGGTAGGCATTGATAGTTTCACGCAAGTTGGTACCGACTTATCTAAGGCTAAAAATTGGAATGACATCTTTCTTACAGCAATAGTTTCCGGCCTTCCTGTGAGATATAGATTAATGTGAATATATGCTACTTGCTCAACTTCGAGCTACGCATAGATTAGATGCCCTCGGGCGCATCCATCGCCGACGCCGACGGGCAAAGGTCTAGACACGAGCGTATTCGTACGAGCGCTGGCTCTATGACTGACTCGAGCGTCTTTGATGACATGGTTCCCGGAGCCTCATCCATCACATGATTAGTATGAGGCTCTGCACAAGACTGGGCGTGGCTTGTCGCAAGCTCGGTCGAGAAACGTCTTCCTCGGCTCCTCTTGGGCTGTGTGAGATTGCCGGCTCGTCGCGCCCGTGTGTGGTGGGGCTGTCGGCGCGGGGCACCCCAGAATCGCGATGCTGAACAGGCCGGATGGATGGCAATTGGCAGACTGGCTGGAATGGAAAATGTAGTTTAGGCGTCTTGGTCGATGTGGCACATGCTGCAGGAAATGTAAAATTCTCGCATGTGCTCATCCGGTCAGACGGCCATCAGCGTGCAGGCATCACGTTACCGGCGTCATCTCTAACCTTAGTCCGACAACCTCGGCTCGTTGCATTCACAGCTCCACCCCTGTCATCGCACCCAGCGCGTGCTCATTTGGCCTCGGATCTGCTGAAGCTAGGACTTTTGACATCACCTTCTGTCATCTTTCCCCTTGTTACTTTCAAATCTTTATTTGTGATGTTCAGCAGAGCTGCACGCGCGCGAGTACCCGCCTCGATACTCCGCAGACCGCTTCTGAACCAGTCCGCCTTTGCAAAGCCCAGAGTATGTTTTTTGTTGTTGCCGTGTAAACAGACGCATAGTGGGGAGATTTGTGCTAATATTCGACGCGTGTAGATTGTCGCAATGGCTCCAGCAAGGAAACAGTCGAGCCTGCCAGCGGGTAAGTGGACACGCTTCATTTACGTGCTTTGGGACATGTCAGGGCTGACGATCATGTTCGCGTAGGCTACAAGGAGGATCACAGCAAGGGCGCCATGCTGCGCTTCGAGGACTCGCTCCCGCGCCTCCCCGTCCCCACACTCGAGGAGACCGCCAAGCGATATCTCAAGTCCGTCCACCCGCTCCTCTCCCAGAAGGAATTCGAGACGACGACAAAGGCCGTCGAGGAATTTGTGGCCCCCGGTGGCCCTGGCGAGAAGCTGCAAAAGCGCTTAGTAGAGCGGAGAGAGGACCCCAAGCACAGGAATTGGATCTACGAGTGGTGGAACGATGCCGCCTACATGGCCTACCGCGACCCTGTCGTGCCCTACGTCAGCTACTTCTACTCGCACCGCGATGACCGGAAAAGGCGCAACCCCGCAAAGCGTGCTGCTGCCCTGTCGACAGCCGTGCTCGAATTCAAGAAGATGGTCGACGAGGGCAGCCTCGAGCCCGAGTACATGAAGAAGCTCCCCATGGCCATGAGCTCCTACGAGTACATGTTCAACTGCTGCCGTGTCCCCCAGAAGCCATCAGACACCACCACAAAGTACCCCAACAAGGAGAACGCGCACATCATCGCCATCAGGAAGAACCAGTTCTGGAAGATTCCCCACGAGATCAACGGAAAGCAACTCAACACCAGCGAGCTCGAGCTCCAGTTCAAGCGCATTTACGAAAAGGCTGACAAGGCACCCGCCGTCGGCAGTCTCACGTCTCAAAACCGTGATGTCTGGTCTGAAGTGTACCCCAAGCTCAAGGCTGCCTCGAGCGTCAACGCTGCGTCCATCAAGGAAATCGAGGCCGCATCATTCGTTGTCTGTCTCGACGACGCTTCTCCCGTTACCCTAGAAGAACGCGCACGCCAATACTGGCACGGCGATGGCGCAAACCGCTGGTACGACAAGCCCCTCCAGTTCATTGTCAACGAGAACGGCACATCGGGTTTCATGGGCGAGCACTCCATGATGGACGGCACACCCACCCACCGCCTCAACGACTATGCCAACCAGCAAATCTTCACCAACGCCCTTCCCTTTGACGACCCCACCGTACGCTCCGACCTCCCCGACCCGAAGCCCCTTCGATTTGAACTCAACAAGGAGCTCCTACAAGACATTGCCGACGCGCAAGCGCACTTTGCCAGCCAGGTTGGCGCGCACGAGCTCAGGGTACAGGCATACCAAGGCTACGGCAAGGGCTTGATCAAGAAGTTCAAGTGCAGTCCCGACGCCTACGTACAAATGATCATCCAACTCGCATACCACAAGTTCTACGGCAAGAACCGTCCTACCTACGAATCTGCCGCTACCCGTCGCTTCCAGCAAGGCCGCACAGAGACATGCAGATCCGTCTCGGACGAGAGTGTCGCCTTTTGCAACGCCATGGCCGACCCCGAGGCAACACCCGAGGAGTGCCAGAAGAAGCTGAGGGCGGCGCTCGATGCACACGTCAAGTACATCTCGGATGCTAGCGACGGACGCGGTGTCGACCGTCATCTCTTCGGACTCAAGAAGTGCCTCAAGGAGGGCGAGGAACTGCCCACTTTGTACCAGGACCCAGCCTACACATACAGCTCCACGTGGTTCATTTCAAGTTCGCAGTTGTCGAGCGAGTACTTTAACGGTTACGGATGGTCTCAGGTCATTGACGACGGATGGGGTATCGCCTACATGATCAACGAGAACACTATTCAGTTCAACGTCGTCTCCAAGGGACTTGGCTCGGTAAGTACAGTCGTTTCTAGAATAATGGGAATGCAAGCTAACAGCAATCAGGAAAAGATGAGCTTCTACCTCAACGAGGCTGCCGGTGACATGCGGGACATCATGCTGCCCACTCTGGACGTAACAAAGGCAAAGTTGTAGGCAAATTATGCTTGCGTGCTTTGTAGTTGTCCGGCTATAGATCTATTTATATGTAAAGCATTAAGATTACATTTCCAGTATCAGACCATATCTGTGACCATGTCCAGACCAGCTTCTCGCTCTTGTCGTACCTGCCAAACACCTCATTAACATCATCAAGCTTTACACTTTCTGTTCCGTAACAGCCACCTCAACCCCATCTTTCTCTCCTCCCTGCGGCTCCGCCATCCTCGCATTCCTTCTCTTGCTCCACCACGTCCACGCCAAAAACCCCACCATCCCGACGCCCACCACAACACCAATCGCGATGCCCGCTTTCGTCCCCGGATTCCTCGTATCGTGATTCATTTCCTCTGCCGCCTCGGCGTCTTCCCTTTCCTCTTCCTCTTCTTCCGTCTCCCGTGCCCGCTGCTGGCCACTAGGCACTCCACCGGGATGCGCAGCTGAAAAAATATATTGTTCGCGTGTATGTTTGCCTTTGGGCTGTGTCGCGAAGAAGACTTGGCTGTATGCTGTTTGTTCCTGGATATCATTGTACGACGTTGATGGTGATGATTCCGGTGATAATGAGACAGATGTGAGGGCTAGAGCACATGCAAAGAGCATGGTATCGGGTTGTTTGTGGAACCAAATCTCAGGCGTGTAACCAGCGGGGTTATCGAAGAAGGAAGGGGATAGCATGGCTATCTCGATGCTGACGGTTGTGTTGTCGCTGGAGAGATAAGATTCTTGGTTTGATGTTTCGGTGATGTTGTCAGAGGTGTTTTCGCTGTAGACCTCGTCTTCGCCGTTGGCCCAGTTGTTGCAGCATGATGATGGGGATGGAGAGTCGCTGTCGGTGTCTGTTTTGCAGGGCTCGAGGCAAACGAAGCAAGTCAGGATCATGCCTAGTGGTTCGGTGTTGCTTGTGTCCATGTCGGGGTTGGTGGCCCATGTTGCTTCGATGAGATCCTCTGCTTCCGGCATCGTTGCGGGCGAAGACGCATCGCCCCAGTACTGGGTGTTTGGGTCTTGTAGCGCGTGTTCCAAGTACGTGTTCATGGTTGCGTCAGAGTTCAATCCTGTCAAGTTGCCTGGGCCAGGAAAGGTGAACATCAGCGGCCCGGTCTTGAGGGCTTCTGGCTGTTCAGCATCGATCAAGCTCTGCTGTTTTCCATCGCGGTAGGTAGCACTCCACAAACTCGGCGAAACGCTCACATCGCCCATGCTGAGGATGATGTCTGATATGCTCGCTCCCCCATCTTGACCGTTTCGCTGCATCTGGAAAACACAGGCAAAGTCGCGATTGCGAATGGGCTTTTGTGCATCTCCTTGTCTTCCATCGTTACCGGTCGGCATTTCGAAGTTTGATCCCATCCCTTCTTGTGCTACACCAACATCAATCCATACTTCAGTGGCATCTGCTTGATTGAAATCCAAACATCCGTGCAAAAAATCGTCACCTTGCACAGCGCATGTAAGACAATAGAGCCCCAGGTTCAGGCCCTCAGTGGTGTCGATGCCAGACCACGAAGGTTGGACAATGTCCTTGCCGTGCATATATTTCGGTGCATCAGTGTTGCTCTGATATGTCGACAGGTACTCTTCGATGGCGTATCGGGTGGTGTTGTAAGTATAGGACGCTGGAAGTGTCAAGTCGGTAGGACCGCTGTAGGGAAAGGTCCAGCTTATTTGCGAAGCGATGGATGCCATGTCACCGTCCTCCTCCTAATAAGATAGCGATGTTGTACACTGTTGACGCGACACTGAGGGTATCGAGCAGAAACGTAGAAGACTACAAACCCAACACCGCATGGCACGCACATCGCGCGGCACATACTGCAAGGAACTCGATAAAACCCCAGTCGCGTGCAAGAGTCCCCAATCTTGATTTTCTCATCACAGTATCCGGACGACAGAATGTAGTTAGCAATTCTCGCTTCTAGCTGTCCACCCACGTCACACGGAGTAAGGCCTCCTACAAACTACCCAGGTACTCGGAGCTTGGTAGCTTGTTAGAGATAAGCCCTGGAGTGTTTCGCTCTATCGATATTGCAGCGTGACCGGTTACTATATCGGTCTCTGTGCTGTACCGCTCCCTATGTGCGTACGCCGCCCGTGTTTTTCGCAGACGTCGAGTGGTGGCCGACCCCTGCCATCTTTTTGGCGGCCGGAGAAGCGATCGAACATGATACCTCAAATCGCGTTAACGCACGTGCAAGGCAGTCACATCCAAACAACAACGGGCTGGAGAATCGTAAGGAGTTGATTTTGGCATGCTAAGGTACAGATTAAAGTTTACGACATGGTAACTAAGCCCAGTCCAATCCAGAACCCGTAGCTCACGTCGTTAATATTGTACACACTCACAAATCCTTTGCGGAATTTATGGGTTCTGCTTGACCCACTCAACACCCTTCTTGATGTTCTTGGCGAGGTCAACGACGCAAGCGTCGAGGAGCTTCTGCTCGTGGTCGGTGATCTTGCCGACGGGGTGGATCTTCTCAACACCGTTGGGGCCGAGCTCAACGTTGGTGGAGAAGAAGTCGCAGCCCTGGTCCTTGAACAGAGGAGAGTCGACAAAGGTGGGCTCGATGACGTTCTTCTGGCCCTGGGCAGCCTTGAGGAGTGACTCGGCGAAACGGGCACCGGCCATGGCCATGGAGAGAGTGGCAGAGCCAGCACCATCCTTGGCCTGGACGACCTCGTCACCACCAAACTGGACACGGCGGATGTAGTTCTCGAGCTGCTCGCCCTCAAGGTTGTAGCCGGATTGGGACAGGAGAGGAACGATGGTAGCGCCGGAGTGGCCGCCGATGACGGTGATGTTCTCGTTGGCGGGGTCGGTGTTCTTCAGCTGGGAGATGAAGCGGGAGGCACGGACGACGTCGAGGGTGGTGACACCAAAGAGACGCTTGGGGTTGTAGACACCCTTGGACTTGAAGACCTCGGCGGTGATGGGGACGGTGGAGTTGACCTAAAATTGTCAATATTCGGTTTCGCGCAGCGGCGGATGCAATCAACGTACGGGGTTGGAGATGATCAGGACGTTGGCCTCGGGGGCGTGGTCAGCGACGGCCTTGGCGAGGTCGCGGACAATGGAGGCATTGGTGTTGAACAAGTCTGTTGGATGGATTAGTCGTGTCCAAGACATGCGCCATTTCTATGCTCACCATCACGGGTCATGCCGGGCTTGCGGGGAACACCAGCGGGGATGACAACGATCTCGGCGCCCTTGAGGGCTTCTGCGAGACCTGAGGGAGTGGCGTCATGGCCAATAACCTTGTCGTGTATTAGCAGATGGTCCGCGGAAGACGAGTTTGGAGCGTCTCTCGTACCTCGCTCTTGGTGTTGATGTGGCCAATGTCGGCAGCGACACCTATACAAAGCTTGTCAGGACTACGGCATGGTGTATATACTTGACTGGAGCTTACCGGGAGCTAGACGGATGTCGTAGAGGGAGAGCTTGGTAACCCTGGGGTTGAGCTTGAGCAGCAGGGACAATGGCTGACCAATACCACCAGCGGCACCGAGAACGGTGACCTTGGAGTTCTACGAGATCATTCGTTAGCATCCTGAGCTGCAATGGCAACAATGGCATGGACATGTCCTGAGCGCGGCCAATGGCCCCACCAACAAAACAATCGCGACATCCGGGAATATGCATACCTGGCGGGCCGAGGCCGAGAAGCAGCGGCGCGAGCCCTGGAAGAAAGCTTGTCTGGCAGCGAACATGATGTCTGTGATTCGGGTGAGGAACGTGAGACTGGGTTGGACTGGATGAGGGAGTGGTGGTGGAGTGGGAAGCTGCGGGAGGTTTTGCGAATCTTGAACGTCAGTGCTTCTTCGGCTGGGCGTCGGAGCTACGGCTGACACCCGCTTTCACCATCACCTCACCCCTCCTGCCACCTGTGCCTCGGACTTTTTCCACAATCGCCTGCGCAGTATCAAGAGTGCAGTCTTTGATGAAATGCCTTTCGCTGTGTTATGATATAGACACGATGACTTCATACCACACCGTCAGTTCCGAGGTCGCCCAGGTATCACTGCTCACAGCCACACCGTCTGGCATCATCGCGATTCCAATGGCAGTCCATTGCAACCACTCCGTAACGCTACACTCTGTAGACTGTATGCTGTATAATGCTGTCGAGCCAATAATGCGTCGTAGCGGTGAGTCGACTACGCTAAGCCCGGGTTCTGTCACGCTACCATCACAAAGTGCCGACTTAAGCCACACCTTGACTCACTGTGGCGGTGCATGCAGTCGACATATACTGTGAATCGCTCCCTACAAACTTTTCTGATCTACCTTCATTATACCAGAACCATCACTCGCTGTGTACGAGCATCGCAAATTCAGAAGCCAAAGAAATAGACACTTTTCAAGACTGCCTCCTGAACGCCATGGCCCCTCCGGACCAAGACAGGTCATCCATCCCTGAACTTCAAGCAGCACTGGGCCCGTTGCTCCTCACGCGTGCATCCCCATCAAATTCAACCTCTCATTCTTCAGGCTTCTACACCGTAGCACGCGGTTGTCCTGACACAATGCCTCCAAAGGAGCAAGTTCTACCCAAATGGACTGGCGCGTTCAAGCTCTTTGGTCTTCCGCAAGAGCTACGAGATAGAGTATATCACTACGTTGTTCATGTTCCACGAGACATATACTACAATACGCAAACCAAGGGAGGATTTCAGAACACATTTAGCTCCGATATCGTGAACCTCCTCCTGGTTTCCAAGCAAGTTCACCATGAAGCATTACAGACGTTTGGGAGGAGTAACACCGTTGCGCTATCCTCCCGATCCAGTCCACGAGAAGGCTACCGCAAGCCAATTACCGGCCTACTTCGTCTGTTCCCCGATCCGGCAGCCGATGCGTTGATGAACGTGAGCCACCTATACCACGACACTGTTACCCGACATATTAGCACATGGGGCATGGCGCCGAGCCATGACAGTATTGCCAATGGAGGTGATGGTACAGGTCATTTTTATAAGCGTCAAGAGCCTCGAGAGACTTTCTTGGAGATATTGAGAGATGCGCATGTCATCTCACAGCGTTTTCCCAAACTCAAGCTATTCAACGCAGGCTGGTATGTCGGGCCCAGCTTCCATGAGCACCCAGTACCAGAATGGGTTGTGCACAACATTGCAACGTCCCTGAAGAACTACGGTAGCTGGGAGGAAGCAGTGGAGATGTGGTTAGATCTCATGCGACAATGGCTACAGAAGGGCAACGTGATCCCGCTGGGATGCGTGTGGTTTGATGTGCAAGGGTTTTATGCGGATGGGTTTGGGTCGGAAATGAATGAAGCGGCGAACAAGGCATATCAGACACTCGTAGCCGAGTCGAAGCATCGGGAGGATATCGAGTCTGGTGGGAAGATGTGGTTAGAAGAGATGGGGGAAGCGGGCAGGCATAAGAGGAAGGGGAAGCGCGGAGGAAGGCAACACCCAATCAGTGATTGTACTAAATACTAGACCATGGCAACAGTCCCGACTTCTTACCGAAGCTTCATATGCAGCACGCTACCGAACAACTGGAACAGATTCAGCACGTCGTTTTAGCTACACAGCCAAGCCTCTTTCATCCTGATCAACCGCTCGCGACTCCTATTACCCAGGCATGCGTGGGCGACATGTTCCTTACGTCGTGTATGCTAGCAGTAAGTCGGTACACTGACCTCTCGATGGAGCGACGAGGGAGTCTTAATCCTTTGTTTCCCATGGATAGGGCCCCTAGGAATGGGACCTGCTGCGTGAGCAATGCATGTTCCGGTCAATCGTGGCGCTGCATACTTACCCCGTCTTTCCAGGCCACCTGAGCTCGCTAGTGGTCAGTATGTCACTCTGTCTCCGCTCAACAAAGAAGGTGCAGAAATGGCGGTCATCTTGGGGTCGTGTGTTGATTAGTGCGGAGGGGAAGGCCGGGGAAATCGACCGTGGCTTCTATGGCTTCTGTGGGCGCAACTCGATTTCAAGTAGTCGAATCTGGGGATTTGCTACATAGGGTAAGTCCGAGTGATGTCCTGTTCCCCCGAAGTCACATCGAACAAAGGCCGTAGACCCCTATTGCCTGGCGCTCGCGGATGGTTTTCCGTCGGGGAGAGCAAAAAGATCCCTTCGGGAAAGACGGCAAGCTAGTGACCAACATGGCCTAACCCGGTCTCGACCGGCATCACTGTGCATTTTCAGGTCCTTCCCTTTGCGCTTCTCCGCACGACAGTCTCTAACGGATCCGCCTGAAGCGACAAACTTGACACATTTTCCATCAGCGGGTTCGCGGGTCCACTTCCCATCCGGCGAAGATTCTACCGCCAGCATAAGAACGCTCGTGCTCCCCGAGTTTCCCTAAAGAGAGCCACGAGTCAATTTTTGACACCTCTAGTCCATGCATGTTTGAGCTCAGACTACGAAAATTTCCCAGCGGATTGCGAATATCTGACACACGAATCAAATCTTTTACCGCTTCTTCTACTCAACGCCTCCCCATCATATGCGTCAAGTATATATGTAGACCAACCGGCCTAGCGACAAAAATCTTTCCTGAGCAACAAACTTCCACAGCGACATCTTTTCCTTGATCATTGACACGCATCATTCCATAGCGACACCTCCTGAGCGACTTCCTTGCCCAGCGACCCTACATCCACAGCAACATTCCACAGCGATACAAACTCCTTGCAACAATCCCAAAAACCTTTTGCCGGAATAATCCACACCCCCAAAACGTCAACAACGATCGCCATCATGTCTTCCACCCAAGCAACGCAGCCATTCCGTTTTCTGGATCTACCCGGAGAGATGCGCAACAACATCTACGACCTTCTACTATGCTCCTGGGAAGATGAAGTGGAGCATGACCCAAGCCTGAGCAGCAAGCTGAGCCGACGCAGCCCAAGCAACCCTTCATCGTCCCTTCTTCGCGCGAACAAGCAAATTTACGCAGAAGCGTCAGACTACATGATCAAGCGGAACCAATTCGTCCGCATCACCTGCCGAGGTCTGGACTCCCGGAACCTGTTTCTCGGCGAAGGAATTCCGGTAATCACAACCGACGCGCGCAAAGTTAGCCTTTTCGATGGTCACGTCATGCACATTACGCTTTCCAAGCCAGCTTTTGCGCCATCTCCGTTTCAGTTCTCTGAATTCGAGATCATGATGCTTCGATCCGACTTGCCCAAGTTGTGCGAGCAATTAGACATTGAGAGCGTAATGGCGGATGCGAACTCGACCACAAGCGAGCACGCGTCCATCAACGCCTCGATCAGACTGAACTACGCGCACACTCGATTTTTTACACCAAAGATCCAGGAGCGCCTGTTAGAGCCTATTGCGACGTTTCTTCGCGGCGTACCCGACATCAAGATCTCGGGATTCGTCGATGCAGCCCTTGCGGAAAGCGTGAGGAACCAGGTCGCACAGCCCCGCTGGACAGAGCCCAACGCGACAATCGAGGAGATCGGCACCGGTGTAGACGTCGGCAAGCGCCAGTGGCAGCAAAACAACTTTTACTCTGCTTCTGAATCCTGGGCGTATGCAATGCGCACTCTTGAGCGCATGCGTCATAGCTCCTCCTGGATCGGTCTGCAGAAAGCTGGTGGGGAGGACTTTGTGAACAAGACCACGGATCTCTACTTCACCCTGAACCTTTTCCACGCCCAGTTCCTGCAAGTGGACATGGCCAACGATCAGTCCCAAGGTCCTCTGGTGCAGCGAAACGGTCGGGTCGCGATACAGCATCTACGCAAGTGCGAGACTGCGGCTGCACGTTTTGCGCAGCACGCCGGCGCTACATGGACGCCGAGCAACCAGCAGTCGGCTAAGATGCTGTTCCGTCACGCCCGGTGTTTGAGGCTGATGCGCGACACCGCAAACAGCGTCAGAGCCGTCACCCTGATTGAAGAAGCTGCTGCGCTTGCACCTACAGACATTGCGATCCGAGATGAGAAGGATGCGGTGTTGGCGTGGGAGGCTGAGCTAGAGGAAGCGCGCCGCTTGCTAGAAGAGCAAAGCCAGACATTGCGCGTGCAGAGGTCGATCTGGTCATCGATTTGGGATGCAGTTGCCGAGTTGGCATCTTGAACAAAAGTACTGTAGCATAGCGATTTTTCTAGTTTTGATACCCAGTATTTATTTTACCACTTGCTGAGCGATACGTCGCCAGCTGTAATCACTACCATCAAGATCTCTCAATATACGTGTGTTTGATCGTCACGGATAACTGGGGAGCCTACGCTGGATGCTGCATAAGTGCGTGTGGCAACCGGGATAGGGACGGACCGCTGCCGCTCCAGTAACACTTTCAACGGATGGGGTATGCATCGGCATTACATGTTAAAAGCCGAGCGGCTGATGATCAGTCGTAGAGGTATGAGTAGTTTCTCAGTATTCGGTTCCTCTTCCCTTTCGCTTCACACCCACTTTTCATATTCTCAAAATCCAAAACGTCGATAGAACCAACTTATGTGGCACGGAAGATCTCGAAACGAACGTTCAAATTCCACATGTTGGACATGGCCTTTTCTTCGCTTACAAAAATGTCCCGGAATGCACTCATCGCTGCCTCATGATCGGACTTTGGGTCTTCTGTCTTTTCGAAAATGGCCCCTAAAGAATCTTATGTTCCAATAAAACGAAAACAGATGTCACTTATGCGGCACTTGTCCTACCCTCCATCCATACACAACTAGAGCATTCAGATTTCCAAAAACTGTTCAATCTTGACGTATGAGATCCATTCTTCAAAAATTCCACCATTCACCACATGCTTCTGTCCAAATGAAGGATACTTCCAGCACATGGCGGAGGTCTCGCTCCTGTATCCTAAAGAACATCGTTCTTGAGGCATGGTCTGGATCTGAGCACGATATGAACCCGTCTTACCTGTTCGTCTTCCTTTGGCTAAGACTTCCACATGAATTCGCAAAATTCCCGGCCAGAGTGTGCATGTTGCGACTTTTCCTGGCCTGAGTATTTGAGAACATGGTGGAAACTACGAAATGTCCGGGGGACAAGTATGAATACGATCAATATACCAAACTTGATTTGTTTATCGAGTTCAATATCGCGTATGCCTTAGATATATACTCGCAGCACATCACATCCGGGTGCCCACAAGCCTTTTGAAGGCAATCTCACACATCTCAGTCCGTACATGATACCTAACCAACAACGAAAACCTTTGAGACTCTTGCGCGACGAACCATCGCCCTGCTGTTCGCGCGACCAAACCGAACAAATATAAGCTTCTCATATTCATTATCTTGTTCTTTTGCATTCTATCGTTACGACTTTCCAAAAACCAAAACCAAAACAACACGCTTGCCATCCATGCTGTGGTGGGAGTATCAAAAGCCACATCATCGCGGTTCATGATTGGACTTTCTTTCGGACCAGTGGAGATATATCAGCCTGTAAGAATGTCCGAAAAGAGATAGGCTCTTGCCTTCTCGGATCATCGTCTTTGAAGCATCTATCCCTGTTGTATCCAGGCAGGGAGAGATGTCCAGGCTTGGGCTTCGACATCTGCATTAGCCCTACGCTCCATGTTCTCCATATTAGAGATTTCGAGCGATGAATCATTCTCCCGTATAGCGGTGATTGAGAAACGTGTACCAAAATTCTCCGCAGACAAAATGATGACGGTGGCCGTCAAGATGATCAAGCTGCCCACTGAGCCTTGAGAGAGTGCGTTTTGCTCTTCTTCCCCTCGATGCTCTTGTCGTCTTTGTAACTGCGAACTTCTTGATTCACACCTTTACTGAAAAGAATCTTTGATTGAGTCAATGCCCACATTTAAAACTATCCCTCAAAGAAGCCCATGGTTCAGGACGATTTTCTCATCACTGCTCCAAGAACGTGATAAAGTTTTTGACGGCTTGCCTGATTATCATGACGTCTGTGAAGCACCTCCCCTCACTCACAACAACTATGCGAGCAGTTGGGGGTAGCACGTGCAATGTAAGGGCGGTGAAGGAAAAGGCGGCTCATATGGAGTAGTAGATCCATTGGGCCAACGGTGGTTTCGCGGATCTGCTGTTCCACTCCACCATTTACGGCAGGGCAACAGCAGCTATTACTAGATTTTAGTATACTGAGCCTCTGATTGAAGACAAGAACTTGGAGATCCAACCAGTAGACAATATTCCTTCTCCAGGCAAGTCCACGCGTCACTCTTCGGACGATTACTCTTGTAACCGTCAGCCGAGTGCTTCCAAGAGTCGCAGAATCTTCTCTTGCAAGGGTTCCATTACGGCCAAGAACCTTTCCATCTAGGAGCCAGAAGAAGTATCCCCATGATACTGCTCTAGAAAAGATTGGGTCAGAACCTCATTTCTGTGTGCGTCGCATTTACAATTTGTCTGTCCTCACGAAGTTTGCGTCGTGGTTCACATATGTCAATGACGAAATCTCCTAGTCAACATGTTGAACCCATCTGAGCACGACTGCGCAGCGTGAATGAGTCCGTCCAGTGAACGTTGGCCATCTTGTACCTGTCCCAGTCGCCAATTTCGCCATCTCACTACATGGTGCAGGCTCTCGGTACAGCGGAAATCAATAACCCTCTCTTACGTGGTCCGGAAGGGCTGAGCTCTCTTGGACATTCTCGTCCACAGAAATAAGCCGGAGGCTGCTCCGCAGACTGCCTTGGCAATCTTCCCTCATAACATTCTGCGCACCCAGCGTCTTTTGCTTCTTAGGGCCAATGCTATGAGATATGCCATGAGCTTGGGGAGTCTCGTGTATGTGGGGGAAGACTGGTGATGGCGTGCTTATATGCTGTGCGTTGTCCTCGTCGTCTGACCGCTCGTATTTCCACTTCTTTATCAATGCTGTATCATGTTCATTCCGCCAACAGCCGTACAAGTTGTCCTATTCATCAACCCAAGACCTCAGTAAAGTGGCCCCGAAGCTTTTTGTGATGGGTGGTGATGGCATGGCCAATGTTTCGAGGTAGCAGAATCGGCTACTTGCAAGATGACAGAAATCGTTATTAAGACTACTAGTATGGACCACACAGTCTGGGATACGCTGTCGAGAGATGCAAAAGAAAAGGAAGATTGTGAGGAAGAAGAAGGGTTGGTGCGTTTCGGCGATGGGGACCACCTGTTCCTACACGGCACGGATAACGTCATAATCTTCCCTCCTTACCACGAACCTTGTGTCGTGTATCGACTACGCCGCATTCTTTAACCCTTTCGGCGCATCGACCTATTCTTTCATCGATTCAACTGATAGCTTGTCATCGCTGTGGTTCAACGAGGAATTTCTTTTCCACATCGAAAGATCTGTTGCGCGAAGCATGTCGGACGAACGGCACAGTGGATACCGCGGCTAATACGTGGCTGCTAGCCTCATCACAATTCCCGAGGTTCGGAAAGCTAGGAAAATCACAACGGCAACGAGGCTTCAGGAACACGTTCGGCATAGTTTACGCAGCCAGGTTGTCCATGTAAATAGGTATGTACAATTCAAAGGTCTACATTCGTATAATGCATGGTCGTTGTCCTTCTATGAATCCCACATTACTGATCATTAATTTAGAGACGACCGGACAAACTACCCACTATCTTGGGAGTAAGTTTTTATAAGAACGACTGGTATATCATCAAATTCGCAAGCGCATGTCGAAAATACAACTACACGATGCCACCACCGATACTTAGGTGGTGTAGTAGAAGTCGGGACGCTCATCACCCAGGTCGTCGATCTCATCCTCGGTCTTGCCCTGCACCCAGTGGTCGCGCTTACCCGCCTTCCTGAGCTTGTTCTCGCGCTTGAGCATGACGTGCATGAAGAGAGTTCCACCGAACAGGAACAAGAACATGTAGGCAAGGACGATGCTGTGGCCAGTGCGGTAGTGTGGGGCCTCCCACTTGTTGTAGATGTTGGAGGACACGACACCGTTCATGTTACCCCAGCCGACGACGACACCGACCATGACACCACGCTTGAGCGAACCCTCGACGTTGTTGGAGGCCCATGTGAGCGTGTTGGATACCGTGGGGTAGATACCCATGGCACCGAGGAAAGTGGCAGCATACTGAACGTGCGGGTTTGTCGTGGCAAGCAACATGGCGAAACCGACGCATCCGATCAACGAAACAGCCATGTTGCAGATACCGCGCAACTTCGTCCGATCGGCGATCCAACCGATAGCAACCGTCAAAGCGGCAGCGCAGGCGTAAGGCGGGACAGACAAAAGCTGGGCCTTTGTGCCTCTGTGGCCCATGGCGAGGAGAATGGTCGGGAGGAAGAGCGAGAAAACGTACAATGGGCAAAGGCAGCCCATGTAGATGACGGCATATCCCCAGGTCTTCCAGTCGCGAAGAGCGGCAAATACATGTCGACGGTCGATGCTTCCGACCTTGGCGCGGGCTTGTCCATCAAGCTTGAGTCGGCGCACAGCGCGCAGCTTCTCGTCGGCGTCAAGGAATCGGGCCGTGTCCGGGAAGTCGAAAACCATCCACCAACAGAAGATACCGACAAAGACTGTCATCAGACCCTCGATGATGACTGTTCAGGTTAGCGTAGGTCACACCGTTGTGATGTGGGGACATACAGATCCATCGCCAGCCTTCGTAACCACCTATTCCGTCCATCCCAGTGATGGCGGCGGCCAACAAACCACCGAAAGAACCAGCGAGGGCTGCGGCGGAGAAAAAGAGGGCGGCACGGAAACCTAGTTCCTGACGCTTGTACCAGCAGCTGTCCCATTGTTAGCATGATGTGCGGATCGGCGAACGGATTACTCACGAAAGGTAGTAGTTGACACCAGGAAACAGACCTGCCTCGGCGATTCCAAGGAAGAACCGACAGGCCAACAGACCAGCCTTGTTGTGGACGACACCCATGAGTGTCATGATGATACCCCACGCGAGGATAATGGCGGTGAAGAAGACACGGGGAGACCATTTCTTGATGGCGATGTTGGTGAGTGGCTCGAATCCGGCGTAGGAGATGAAGAAGATGGTCAGCGCGACGTTGTAGTCTCGGCCGCCCATCTTGAGAGCGGGCTCCATGTTTGCAACACGTGCGTTTCCGATGTTGGTGCGGTCCAGGAAGGAAAGCAGGTACAAGAGCGACAGCCACGGAATCAGCCACTTGTCCATCTTCCAGACGAGCGCTTTATCCTGGATGGCATTAGTACGTGGCCAGAAGAGTCAACAACACAGAGAGTGGCATACCAGTTTGGCGCGCTCCTCGTCGCTTTTGCCCGCATCTGGGTCGGGATACTCTTCGAGATCGCTAGGACCACTGATCTGGGAGCTGCTGACATCGTTGGCGTAGATGGCTTGACCCTTCTCGACAGCGTCGAGGCTGGTCTTTTGTTGTATGGCTGCCATGGTGTTTGGTGCCTGGGGTGGACTGGAGTGCAAGAGTCTGAGGGGACACACTCAAGAGGGGCAGCCAAGTGTCTCTATATGTAGTCGGGCTTGCAAAGGCCGTGGGTGTGTTGCCCGAAGCGCGACGGACCCTGCTGGGGTTGACAAGACTAGGTTGCTAGCGCGACCCGGGACCCCATGGGGCGGTTGGATGGGACGAGGTTGTGGATCTGACTTGGCCCGTCAATTGCTGCGTCCGAGCGTGTCGGTGGGAAGGGCGCCGAAGGAGGAATGATGCGATGGCTCTACGGCACCTTGACTTGGCGCTAGCGGCTGCGGTACCACGATGCCCTTTGCCTTTGTCAAATCTGTCACCAACCAACCGACTGGCTGCCGAAACCCACGACAGTTTGTGTCTTACCGATCATTTTGGACGTACATCTCAGCGGTTCCAGACAAAGCGCGCATCCTTAAATTGGGTTTCAGCCTCCCAACTCCCATCCCTATGCCAGGACTGCGGACGGATAGCGCTGCGGCCCATACGAAAGCAATTATTCCACCATGTCGGTGTTTAGGCAGAGCCCCTCGTCGCTCCGGGCCAAGCACATGGATTAGGAACTTGCTGCGTTCCAGAACGACCGGGACTTGCGTTAGATGGAAGAGCTGGGCACCGGCGACGCGACCATTCGAAGCCAGCCAAAGGCGCCACCCAAGACCTTGGCACAACGCCTTCCAGCATGGAGCCGCGGATAAGGACGCAGCGGCAGGGTGTTGCTTTTCAGCCGGCTGAACGAAGCTTTGGATAGTGCATCATTCCGCTATTCTGGGCTGCGCTGTGCGACAGAGAGGCCAAAATTGGACGATTTTTGACGTTGTGGTGTTGAACTTGCAACAGCGGAGTGCACGTCAAACAGCGGACTTTTCCCCGCCATTCTGGGGAATTGTGGAGTAGCTTGGCCGGGCTAGAGTCAGCCGGGCTTGATTAGAGTGCCCCACTGTCCAAGT
Source organism: Alternaria dauci (assembly GCF_042100115.1). NCBI lineage: Eukaryota > Fungi > Ascomycota > Dothideomycetes > Pleosporales > Pleosporaceae > Alternaria > Alternaria dauci. The sequence goes on from NC_091276.1 coordinate 2,201,424, forward strand.
GGTCGACTTTGCCTGGTGTGCTCTGCGAGAGTCCCGCTGTCCGCTACTGGGGTAGAGCTGACGAGAGCCCAGATTGGTGCGTCGGATAAATGGAGCACTGGCCGCGTGCAATTCGCCAGCACCGTCCATCGGCCACGGCGTCAGCGGAACAATGGAAGCTGCTTAGTCCTGGCTGCGTACAAGCATCATGGATAGCAACAGCATTGGTCTCTGGTAACTTTGGACGTCCGCTGTACCCGGGCCACGGTTTGCAAGCGACACTAGGCACGGCATTTGCAGCACCATTTGCGTTACTCGCACGTGGCCCCGCAGCGCTATCGCTGGCGGTTTGTAATCGTTGCGCTGCCCCAAAGGCCAGCGTACAAATCCAAACACCACCATGGCGCACACACGATGTCATGCCTAGAAACGCCAACGAGCGCACCAAGCTGATCGCCCATGTGCTCGTCGCGTGGCCATCAGACCGAGTCAAGGCAGATCAGCAAACGTTGAACTTCGCCCCTCGCCTGCTCCCACCCTCTCAACGCTCTGCATGTCTGTCCCCAATTACGTGCTGCGCGGTCATCTAGCTGCGTTGCTGCGGCGCACTCAGATGCATGTCCAATACTCCCGCTTATGACAGGCCCCCCCCCAGCTGTATTGCGACCTGTCGGCGTCGGGAACGTGCACTCGCCTTTTCGTAAACATGCTGGAAGAGAGATTGCCTGTCTCTGCGGCCAACCACGCCGCAATAAAACACGGTGTCAGTACTCAATACTGACATCTCAACAACGCATTTACTGGCAGATGCAAGGTCAGCCCCAACACACGTTGATTGCTTTTTTCACTTCGCAAGACCATCCAGAATCAGGGTCGCTTTATCTCTTGGTATTCATTTATCTGTCTTATCAAACACGGACGTCGGCTATGCGCGTCTAGCAAACTATCGTATGCAGCGTCGTCTAAGCGCAGACATCCAGCCTGGCCACCGATGGGTCGTGGTCACTGACTTGCGCATCGAATTCCGGCCATGTGTTCAAGTGAAGGTGTTCAAACTCCGACCTGCTCTTTGCCAGAGACGGCGAAACGAACATGTGGTCCAACTCTTGGGCATTCATGTCGAAAAGGTACGTGTAGCGCTCGACCTTGTCAATTTTGGCTACCTCGTCCATGTCCTTCAGCCCGCTAATCTGGACGTACTCTTCCAGGGGCTGCACGAAGGCGAATTCGTTGAAATCACCTGCACTCACGACGCGGGCGTTCTTGTCCTTCGAAAGGATATCCTGTGTTCTATTGTCAGCCTTGCTCGTGTCTTTTTCTTCAATTTCCATGCTCAGGGGCACAAAAGGGCATTCCTTTCGTGCGAAAATGGCGTTCTTGGTATCGCCGCAGGAACCAAGGTACGCGAAACTTGCTGCAGCCACCCTTCTCCGCGCCGCCCTGCCGCATAGAGCCGCAGCCGACATCTGAACGTACCTTGACAAAGTTTGCGGTGAGACGCGACTGTTCGAGACGGACGTCTATGGGCGTGTTGTTAGCGACTGTCGCACGAGCTCGTTCAGTTTGATGAACTTACCTACGCCACCGTTGACAGGTGGTCGAGCATCTCCGTGCAAGCTGCTGCTTCCTCCCTTGGAAGCAAAGTGGACATTGACGGTAAAGAATACGTCCGACTTCTTCGCGCCAGCCTTTCCGATCACCTCCCATTGCGCGACCAACGGCTTTCGGCTCGCTGTCCACGCAGCATTGGCGGGCTCGACACGTCCAGGGTTATATTTGAGCGTCGGGCCAGCAAGAACCTCGTTGGCATCGAGCGGACCACCTGGGTTGGGCTTGTAGAGGCGGATCAGGTTGGGCTTGTACAGGTAGGCGACACGAATGTTACCACCTGGCTGGCCACCATCCTGATCGTCAACAGGCACAATGTCTATGAATGTGTAGTTGGGGCCACCTGCAGCTGAGATGGCAGCAGTGAGAGTGGAAAGGGTAAGGTTCGAAGACACAACTGCGAGAGGTCAGCGTTAGATTCAGGCACGGATCAACAAGCCGACGGCATGTATCGTAACATGCGTGGGACGCGTGAAAGGTAGGACAACTCGTGTGCGGCCCGCTAGCAGATACAGCATCTGGAAAGCGAGGGAGAGGGTGTCAACCAAACTTTCTGAAACACTTACCTGCGTCATTTGTAGGACCATTGTCGTCTTGTACTTCCTGTACAAAGATGATATCTGGACTGTTCATGTAGTTGACGATATGGTTGGCCAGATCAGGATGGTGGTCAGATGTAGGTGCCAAGTTCTCCACGTTGTAGGCGCCAAAGGTGATGCCGTCGCACTTGCCATTTGATACGAGCTTTGTCGCCGAAGGAATGGTAGGCTGCTGGCTGCTGGTGACCTTGATCGCGGTCGTCGGGAGGATTCGGTAGAAACCAAAAGCGTAGGTGACGATACCGGTGATCTCCTCAATGGTATCACCCATCTTGGCGTCAGTGGGGTTCCTGGTTCCGTCAAGCGGCGTACCGATGATGATTGTCTCTGGGTTGGCGTCCTTGTCGGTCATGGTCAGACCGCCGCGCTTGTTGCGACCCGTCACCTTCCAGTTTCCAGCAATCCATGTGTCGCCGAATTGGTTGGGCTTGGTAAGCACAGTAGGCGCCTGGACAGTAACCAATTCGCCAGACAAACTCTCCCAAAAGTCAAGACCGTACTTCTTGGGCTGCAGCTCCGGGTTCGCAACGCTGATCTGCGATACATTGTTGGGCACAGCGAAAACATCTCCGCCGTCCAAACTGCTGTACTGCTCTTTGGGTGGTTCGGGCGTATCTGTGCCAATGACCAGCGACTTTACAGCGGCTCCTGAGCTGAGCCGCCCCTGCAGTACCGGCGCCGAAAGCTCGGTCAGGTAGATGTAGTCTCTGTTCGAGCGGTACTCGAGTACCCTTCCTCCCACGACAATTGTATCGCCCACCGTCAAGTTTGCGCCAAATGTGCGACCGAAAACGTACAGGGACTCGGATGTCCGGTCGTCGCTGTCAGGCGTTGTCGATCGCAACCAGAGGCCATCGGGCCCCTTTGCCGTGATAACACCGGTGACGTTCGAAACGGTCTGATCCTTATACGGCGAGAGGAACTTGTTGCCATTGATCTCTGCAATCGTAAGCGCAGTAGACACTGCCACAGACGCCGAGAGGGCGAGGAACCGCGTTAGAGGCGCCATAGCGAATGGAGAACGAGAGTGATTCGGAATGGGTATCTCTGGGAAACACAAGAGAAAAAACTGAGGCTCCGGCCCCATCTTCTTATAATCCCCATGCCGCCATGCAACGATGTCTTTCCAAGAACCCGGTACCGGTGCTCGTTCAATGGCGATCGCGCTATCCTACAATACACTCCACTACACTTGACCTGTTCCTGACTTTTATCGCCGCATCGCCCCCCGGCCTAGCCGCTGACAATCCACCCCTCACTAACTCATAGTCGCGATTGCCTATCAGAGCAGGAGAATAACATATCGCCGCTCACGCGCGAGCTCCGATGACTCTTGGCAATACTACAGACTTTCTTGTCGTGCTTGACCACTTTGTCGACGCGTGCTGCGGCGCGTGTGCTGTCATTGGCTCATGTTCGCAGTGCTGGGGTGCGGAACCCTGGTTGGGCGCGGGCCGAGGTGCTAGCTGCTTAGGGAAGGTGGACGGTGATTGGTGCGAATGCGGGATGCTGGGAGATTGGGCGGCGGGTTCCGCTAGGCCTGGAGAAGCGATCTAGGGACTTTGCTATCAATCAGACCGAGGAGATAAGACACGTGTGTTGTGGCCGCATGCGTGGTATAGGAGGCGCGGCTTAGACAGGTGTGGCGGTGGAGCGACGGATGGGTGAAGAATGAAGAATGGTGGTCGATGAAAGACGGCAAGGAATGGGAGGGGCGCACGTGGACTTGGCGCAGGACATGTTTCTTTCTTTATGGATGAGTCTGGTAGCGGACGCTTGACGATGTGTCATGATATATGCGAAGAGTAACAAGCTCGTTCCTGGTAAGTTGCACCTGATCTAATTACAGACTAGAGGCAATTATAGTCGACGCAGGGCAGTGTAGGATATATCGAGTACACAACAGGCTAGAGTACACTTGGATGCAAAATGTAGAGAAAGAACCATCATCACGGGCCACTTTAGCAATAGCGTTTTCATATACTAGCAATGCCGATAGTCACGCATCTGCAACGTGTGATGAGCCAACCTTCTAGTCCTCTTCCCTCCATTCACTATCTCCACCAAACCGCCTGGTAGGCTTCTTGAAGTCTTCTAGGTATTTGTGAGAGCGCTCTTGCGTGTATTTTGCGTCCCTCTTCGCCTGAGCTATGGCAAGCGCTACTGCCATCTTCGAAGATGGTCCAGTTCTCGGTGGGTGAGCTTTGTCAATTGATCAATCAGTCAGTGCCCCGGCATGAGCAAGGAGGAAGGGTGTCATACCCAACTCTGTACCCGCGGTGCCCGTCGAAGTATACTGAGTATTCTCTTGGGTCTGGCCTACACCCCTGATACTACCATTGTGGCTGCTCCCATGGGCTTCGTGTGAATCGAATGTCCTCGCCTTTTTAGGCTCGTCGTAATATGCGGAGCTAATGTCCTCACTAGCTCGACGTTTCGTAACAGTTGCTTTTGACCAAGCATTTTGTGTATGAGCAGTCGCTGGTAGGGTGAGCACTTCACTTTGGTCGATAGGGTAAGGAAAGGGATGATCACAGCCCCCAGAACCTACGGGCTCTGGTGAATTCGTTGTGTGCTGTTCGTCGGGTGGCGCTGTCTGGGGCGGCTGTAAACCTTTAAGCGGAGCCATGTACGGTGTTGGGGGTAACCCCATCATCACGATAGGATGTGTCAGATGTGAGGTGTCTGCGTGTCGACAATGTGCTCTTCGAACGGTTCGTACCGCTCGCTGGTGTTCAGACTGCGAGACTGGACTGCCCGATGGGTCGCGTGGGTTGGATGAGATACTCGGCAGGCTTTTCCTTAGTCTTCTCCATACAGCTGGCAAGAGCAAGTTGTTAGCCAGCCGATCTTGAGAGGGTGAGACAGATGTCATGTACCTGGAGTCTGTGTCATTACACAATCCTGGAACTTGACACGTAGACGAGTGGGGTCCTTGAGCGGAGGGTCCTCTGTTGACGGTAGTGAGGGAATTGGCTCTGGAGAAAGTCGTATTTCATGGACCGGCGACGCGTTCCGTGTGGACGATGGGGAGCAATTCGACATCGATGACGTCGGTGAAGCCGCCCGTGAAGATTTCATAGCCTTGTATCGCCACGGCAAGTATTCGCGTTCCATTTCCTCGATATCTTGAGCCGTAATAACGAGCTCATTGCAATTACCGGGGTATGTCGAGTAAGCTAAGAGGCGGTAGCATAATTCGGATATGGGTGTCTTTTTGGTTTCGTCCTTTTCCGTGATGTCGGTGAGAAGCTTAGCCGTTGCATGACGGAAAGTTTCGAGCAGGAGGTCAACTAGCAATCGACTCGCCAGCATATCCTTTCGTCGCCTCTGGACAATCTCAAGGCACTCCATCTCTCGATGGAACTGAGGTACTATGAGGAGTTGAGGGGATTTGAGGATCTGTGATCGAAGAACCTCTATTCGAATTTCAATCAGATTGAGAGTACCCAGCTCCACCTCTAGGAATCCCTGAAACATAGAAGGACGCTCCACCAATCTTCGTGCGGGTGCTTCCGAAAGGTCCCAAGGCTCAGGCGTGACGAGCAGCTCTGGTGCTGCGAGGCGTGTTCTAGCCTTACGGTAAATGCGCATTCTTAGTGTGTGACACCGCTCTAGAGCATGCACCTCTTGTGCAGCTGTGTGTTGTTGCGCATTGGCCTTCCGTGCTGCAGTAGCAGCATCGATTGCATCCCAGGAAGCTCTTCTCGCAATGGAAAGGCTACCAAGCTATTAGCATTTTCTTCGAGCCCTGCCTGCGATACAAATAGAACAATGATCAATGTTTCCCAGAACGACGTCTGTAGGCAACAGAATGCCGGGCGCTGTTGCCAGGTTCTCATGCACAGGGAAAATTATGAATACCGCAACGACATACTGTTGGGATGTTAGCTGGGTATGCTAATAATTCATGATGGGAGCCTGACCTGATAGGGAGAATCCGGCGAAGTACGACCTTCCATGTTTGTAGGAACCTTGGTGGGCTCTTCTTCAACCATGGTGTCTATTTGTCCCGTCAAGCTGTCCGACCTGCCTCTGTTTGCGGAGGTACGTAGTCCATCGGCGAAGGATTTGGGGAGATCTGCTTCGTACAAGTCCCTGTTGGGATCATCGATTATGGAAGAACAAGTCTTATCATCCCCAGGGCTACTGACAGACACAAGTGATGACATGATGTAGCGATTATGGGAAAGGCTTGTGATGTATATGAGTGCTTGCGTGTATGACTATAGCGAGTCTTGCAGGTTGGATCGATGCGGGACGGATCAAGGCTGGTCCGAAAAGTTGTAGTGGTAGCAATATGTGCCGAGTGATAGCCTGTATGCATTAGTAGGTAATTTCTCCTATGTATAATTTGCTCACCAGTCTTGCGGTACCAATGCCGATAAAGATGCTGGTACGTACAAGAAAACAACGGTGTGTTTCGGAGACCAGGCGCTTCTGTAGACTCTTTGCTATACGGGTTTGCAAGTAAAGCACATGCCCAGTTGTGTGCAAAAGGAAGGGAAGACTGTAAACCGGTGGGGGAAGGTACTGGGTCGAGCCTCGGAACAGCAGGCGTGAACGTAGAGTTCCTTCAACAACCTCAACACTTCTACCTCCCAGCCTCCTAACAACCTGGTAGCTCCTGTACCACCGGAAATTCTTCTTTCGGCTGCCACATTTCCACTCTTGCAGGTGGCATCTCATATCTTTCCCCTATCTTGCAGTCGAATTTGGCAGGCCTCGGCTTCAGAGACTGCTCCATCACAACAACACTGACGCCATACGGCTTTTCCTCGTTCCCATACGTTCGTACCAAGCTGGCACGATTCCTTTTGATCTTTTTGCGCATTTGGGTCCGGCGATGTATTAGGATCATTATGATTATCATTAGAATTGCAGTGCAGGCTGCACCTACAGCGATGCCCGCTATTGCGCCGGTGGACAGAGACATGGTATGTGGGTTGGCTGTAGTCGAGGATCTCAAGGTTTTGGTACGAGTAACGTGAGTCGCAGACGGGGTCGCGGTGGGTACGATCGTTCTGTTGCTTGCCGCGAGTGGAATGGAAAGATGTACTGATTTTCGACGTGGAGGAGTCGGTTATGACGGTGCATGTATGGCCGCAGATATGTCGAAGTATTGAGGTGTTAATGTTATGAGCATCGTATGCGCAGCGCACTAGTCAGTGCAGTCCCAGCTCACAGACAAACAGTGAACAGCACAGCTACTTGCGCACCATGTCTTATGCCACTTTGCCATCCACAAAGCACAAGGAGAGAAACTTCGTAAGATCAATAGTCGTTCATCTCCACATCGCGCCGATCTGGCGAGGCATGCTATTACTGGCAGCTTTAAGCGGAACACCCGGTAGCATTTATTACTTCTTTGGGATTATCAGGCCAAAACATGGTCTGAGGACAGTCTTAGCCTGAGTATCGAAGGATTCGGCTGGCGTCCAGAGCGATGGAATCGGGGAAAATCTGACCCGCGCGCCACAACGTGGGATGCAGAAAAGGAGACCTTTGTGTCGCTGATGATGTCGTGTACGTATAGCTGTCAGCTGCACGTGGATGCTTTAAGCTCTTACATTTTATGTACTCCCTTGTTGTGAAGTCAACGAGGAGGGCTATATACACAGTGGGAGTGAGGGGAAGTTTATGATGGCATCCACAGCGAAACTCACCTAGACATCTCCGCATAAGATCTGAGCGTTAGAACGGCGCTAGTACGGAAGCAGTGTTAGCGCCTGTCTTACTATCTCATCACAGCGGTATCTATGGACGAAAGCACCATTAGAAGAAGCAGGATTTTTTCAAGAAATGAAAGTTCGGAGTTCAGCAACGATATCCAATGGGTGCAGCGAGTCGCATACCTCTATAGTAGAGGGAAAAGGTTTATTATAGAAGCTAAGGTACGCGCCCGAGCATCCGCCTCCCACCAAGCGAGACAGCTTTGTAGGGAGAAATCGGAGGGTATATGCCCAAGTCGCTAGAAGTAGAAGTATAAGAAGCCACAGCAAAGTCTCGTCCTATCAGTGCCCCCATTGCACATCCGAATCCCAACCTTGTGCCGTATTCCCATGCCCAAGCAGACTCCAGTCCAGCCACCCATCATAACCCTATAGTCATAACATACGCAAACCATCTAAAAAGCAACACCCACCGCTCCCGAACTAAGCCCCATCAAGCTCCTCCTTCCATTGACACCAACATCCTTAGCACTAATCTCCATGCCCTTGAGCAGATCAAAGTTAGGGCTCATGGGCGGCTTCTCATTCATAAAACCCCTTGTACTTCTTCCGCTCAACAAGCCAGCCTCTGCAGCAATCTCCTTTTCCTTGACCAGCGTCAGAGGTGCAGGAACTCGGCGTAACTTTCTAGGTGGCGAAGATGTGGCGACGGTGGAGAGGGAGTGGGTTGGCGAAGATGAGCGGGTGGAAGAGTAGGATGTGGAGAAGAGTGTTACGGTAGCTGTGCCGTTGCTTTCTTGGCTTTCTTGACGTGTGTGCAAGGTGCGTGACCCTGCCGTTGAAGGACGCGAGGATGAGGTAGGAAGGGCAGGATGCGCTTCGCACTTGTAGAAAGAATTGGCGGTTTTCGGGGTTGTAGGACGCGAGCTGGACGCTAAGGACGAGGTGGAGCGCTTGATCCAGGCTCCTAATCGGGCGATTGGTGTAGTGGGGGTGGCTGGCGGTGGTGGTGTGATGGGGTTCGAGTTCAAGGGACCGGTGTGGGAGAAAGAGGGCGGGGCGAGCCTGAGTCCCATTGTTGCCCGGCGGGCTGGAGTGCCTACTTCTGGGGTCGTGGGAAGAGGCTTGAAGCTCAGAGGGGCAGAGAACGCAGAGCCAATGTCTGAAAGGGTTTCGGAACGAACATGCATGCGCATAGATGGCGCAATGTAGGGTACGTGGTGAGATGGAGAGGGTGGGGGACGGTTAATAAGCGCGGGTGATTGAGCGTTCGTGCGATACGCGCTGGCACGGCGTTCCTCAATGATCGTGTTCAGTTCGCGAATGGCATCATCTACGTCGGTCTTTGTCCGACGGAGACTGCCTGGCCGAGAGGATGGTGCAGTACTAGCACGATTGCGGGATGGAGATGGCAGACGTGAAAGTACACGAGCTGGCGACAAGGTGCCAGATGTGCGCGAGCGCTGAATCGTAGGTCTCTCGAGCATCTGATCCCCGGAAACATGTGAATGCTCTGGAAGGTATGCCATTGTAGGTGTAGCCATAGTACCCATGGTGGTTCCCGAGAGCCTCCTCTCGTGTGTGGTGGTGCTCTTCTGACTTTGAATACTGCTTCGTCGAGATTGCCCACCAACTGGTTTGCGCTTGATGATGAAGGAAGGTTCAGAAGATATAGAGCTTGTGCGTGAGTCTCTCACACGAACGTGTGCTTCGGCAGGACGCTCCAACTGCGATGGCAAATTATTCCATTCATCCTGGCCGTCAAAGTCGGGCAATGGAGATAGATGACCACAGCCGTCGGGAAGATAGATGGACAACTCAAGCGGGCGAAAGCTACGACGGCGGCGGGTGGGCATAGAAGCGTCGTTGAGCATTGAGGGAACATCATCAAGACCATCAAAGTGGCGAAAGTCAGTTGGACGACTGATGCTGGGTCGGGAGTGTGAACGCCTTGGTCGTGCAAGGGTCGAAATGCTCGCACGAGACGAGGCACGTGCTGCGTATTCGCGACTGTTGGAAACCCATTGCGAAACATGACGGCTCATCGACTGGCTCGTTGATGGACGCTGTGGCATTGGCTCAACGCAAGGCTGTGGTACGGGTCGCGGTTGTTCATAGCATATCCGCATATCAGTCTCGCCTATGGATCAAAAGCGTTAGCATCATGTAAGATTGATTGGGATTACTCCATGCGGTCCCAACATATTGGAAAAATGTTGGACCATCGTCTGTGTACAGTCGTGCATTACTGATATTAAGGGGTGCGCAAGAGTTGCATGATGCATCTCAACAAGAATGTTAGAGTTGGGGATCGACATTGGGCTGTCGGCAAGAACAGACAATGGAGACGCAAAGATGTTCGGCGCGAGAAGAGAGTACAACGAGAACAATAAGACGTGATGATGAAGAGTGAAAGGAAAGTTCAAACGTACCAGTAGCTCTCGGCGCGTCGCTTCCATCGTTTGCAAGATCCTCTTTCGATGCACAGCATCCAAATTTGATGGCCAGCCATGGAGACCTTGGTTCCTTCTCTTGCATCCTTCCGTAATCCATCTTCCTTTTCTGCTGTAGACCAGTACAGCTAACAATCCATCATCAAAAACAATCCAGAACAGTCGAACAAGAAGCGTGGTAGAGAATGTCGCGCCCAAAGAAGGCAAAATCAAAGACTAATAGTTACTAGGAAGAGGGTAGAAGAAGGCAGGAAAGTATGGTAAGGATAGAAGAAAATGGCTGACTGCGCGACCCATACGGATAAAGTCGCAGCCTGTTGACGAATGTGTTGTCCCGCAACTGGTGGTTCGCTTCTGGAATGAGCAAGCCTGTAGGTTCTGGCCGTCAGGAACAGCAAACCACTCGCAGCTCCCAGGACGACAGTGGCTCGCATGTTATAGATGAGGCCTGTCCCTTGCCTTTGCATAGGCGCCCAATGGCAGCGCATCCCTACCATGGTCGTTGTTAACCTCACAAGTTAGTTTGCGTTGAGGCTTGCGCGCATTGAGTCGAGAGGGTAGGGTGTGGGGCGTGATTGGCTACGGGAATAGAGTAAGCGCTCAAGGCAGAGCGGAGACTTGCAGTAACGTGGACCAGTGACGAGGCAATAGCGCCTGCGGCTTGAAACTGCCAGAAGCCTTGTCGGCAGGTGGCGTGCTGGGTTTCCCTTCGTTGGACAGTCTGGCATCAGGGCTGCTACTTCATATCGGGCATGTTCGAGCATGCGCACAGCTGTCGCGTCCTTGAGCGCATCATCGCGACAGTGCGGGGATGCCTTGGAACACCGGATGCTATTTGCGAAGCTTGAAACATGCGCAACGCGACGAGCGTCATCGTTTGAGGTTGTTGCAGAGGCAGATTCCGATAGATGACGGTGTGTTGTCGCATTTGATGAGGGCCGGATGCTTTTTGGCCAGGAACTGTAAATCGCGTGCGCGCCCGACCCATCGGTCTCGGAGGCTCTCGCCAAGTTCCCTCCCGCACTTGCGTGCATCGCAGGATTTGCGCTGCAGCGAATCGGTTAGCTTGGCGCGACTTCTTGCAAAATACCTTTTGGTTAGCAGTGTGTAATTGGCGAGACGAATGATTCTTGAAACAAGCACAGAGAAGTCCGCAAGCCACCTCTCCCAATCAAAACCAAGAGCAGGCTTCTCGTGTTTGTCAAGGCATCTTTTCATTGTTACCCAAAGTTTTGCTGGTGCCAGCACACCAAGGCAGACCTGGACGCCTTACTTTGCAGCACCATGGCACGCGAGACAGAATCCCCACCGTGCGTCTCGATCGGGAATACAATGCAGACATCCACTAGGGTTCGGATTGATAGGTCGCATGTTTTGGGATGACAGCGGAGACGAATGCACGTCGGACAGTTAGCTGCGCTTGTTAGTTCAGCATGCGATAAACATCTTCATGGTCAAAGTTTCGATTATATCCGGCCCAACAAGGAAATCGGTGACATTCTAACGCCGCGGGAAATATATCGCAAGGTGTAATATATGGCATGGGCTGGGGTATAAAACAGATCGTCGGCCCAAAATCTGAGGAAGTAACCTTCCGGAAATCGGAATCGTAGATGCGTCATCAATCGGCATTCCAGGCATTGCGCTCTTCTCTGAAACTGCCGTAAGACGGGCTGGGATGATCCTCGCCCTCGTCCTCGTCCTGTGTCGTCTGGTTGCTGACATCGCGAGATTCCCAGTGGCTGGCTTCGCTTACAATGTGCGGTTTGACATCATGCTCTCTCTGCTCCTGCTCGCTCAGGTTCTCCGTGAACGGAAAGTTCAGGTTATGCTCAGCTTCTGGGTTCTGTGGCTCAGCCTCATCTGGGTTGAAGCCTTCTCGAATCTCCTCTTCTTCGCCCGCATCATACGTTTTACTGCGGTATCCGTTAGTCTCGTACTTTGCCCCGGACGGGGAGAGCAAACTTACACAAAGTGCTTGGAGGGAACTTCATTCCATCCTGGACCACCTTCCTTACGTGCCCTAACACGGTCGACTTCCTCAGCTTGATGGTCCTCGACGACAAGATCCACAAGCTGGCTCTTATCGGATTTGGCTGAACTGGATGAAGAAGACTTTTGGCGGAGAAGGTTGGCGAAAGGCGCGCGCGACTTGGAATGAGATGACTTTGAGCGAGAAGATTCTCCTTCGCTAGACTGACCGCGCTGTTTACCCTTGACCACAGACTCCTGGATGTCATGGATCTGGCTCTTCCTTCTCCGTTTGTTTTCCTTGGTGGGTTGCAGCAGGTTCCGGTTGGTCGATGCAGTCAGAATGTTCGGGTCGGCGTACATGCGATCTTCACGAGACGGACGGTGGGCTTCAATCACAGGATACTGCAGCTGAGTTAGACCGAATACCGTCGCTAGGAGGTGCATACTTACGTTCCAGTCTCCGAACTCGAGTTCACGAGCGTTATCATATAAGCGCTCTTCCTCGTCGTCAAGGTTGGGCTCTTCGACCGTGTCTGGTGTACCGTACTTGGCACCCTCGCCTTTGAGAGCCTTGTGTGGCCCGGGGCTCATGGCTCTGGCGCGGCTCGATGTAACTTTGCTGAGGAGGGGCTCATGCTCTGATCCCTGCCCAGGCTTAGGAATCCAGTACTTGCCCTTGCCTCCTCGTTCGTATCGCATGCCCTCGGCCATACGTGCCGCACGCGATGCCGAATCTTCGTGTGCCAAAACATTGTCGCGTGCATCAAAGTATCGATATTCGTAGTGCTTGCCAGCAAAGGTTTCTTTGGTATCTTGGATGAGGTCCAGAGGGCCAAATGCATCACGCAGAGCGTACTTGACGGGCAACCGCGCAGCAGAGATGGTATCGTCGGCATAGTCGTGCCAGGAAAAGGCATACCAATGGGCAAGTGCGAAGAGTGGCATCTCGAAGCAGATGAGAGCATCCTGCACAGCAGCGGCCAGGTTGTCGGGGCTGTAGCCAGGTACGTCATCTGGAATGGCACCCAAGAAGACGAGGATCGAAAGGAAGAATCCTTGCCAGTAAGAGGCGAAGATGATGCCCTTGATGCACAAGAATTTTGGCATGGGTCGGAAGGGCTTGAGATCGGTGGACATGCACACCCAGAACATGGCGAGGGCGTACAAACTGATGGTGATACTGACGTTATAGATCAGACCGCTCCAGAAGTAGCCAGAAGTCCATCCTATGTATCCTTCCTGGTATGTACCGGTAGCCTTCATGATGATGGTAGCCACAGACAGCAACGGCTTGACCCAGGTGTACTGCAGGATTCCACGCTTGATGGCGAGGAAGGTATGTGGATCGGATATGTCGATCTTGGAACAGACGAGGTTGAGCGGCCACGGGTGGGAAACGGGCGGGCGGCCGGTCATGAGGATGATGAGGGCGCGTTCGCCGCCAATGAAGTTGATAAGCAGTTGGAGAAAGGTGTAGATGGTGAAGGCCTGGGCCGTCAGTGATGGTTACTAGAGGAAGCTATTGCACGTACCTCGTAAACGTCTCTGAAGGGCTCTACATAGGACGCCGCAATGGTCGACACCAAGCTGGCCCATGATGCGCCTGCGTAAATGGGGACCCTTTGTGATATGAGCGAGGACACACGACTCCTGGAGAGAGTGCCTACATGAGCAAGATGCGGACGACATATCGCTGCAGCACCGGTTTACGGTAGTTCTTCCTATGTTTTGTTCAGCATACGCGTGTCGACAGTCGGCGGGTTCGCTCTCACGTTTGTAACCAGACAGCACTACAGCTACGTCAGCTCGAGTCATGCACGACGAGGCTCTACTACCTACACGAAAGTAACCAGACTCGCGACAAGAGCGCATACGCCTGCTACGATGATGACAGCACGTGCAAACCGAGCACCGGTGCCGCCAGACGAGAAGTCGGCGCCTGTGACGTCTCGTGGAAAGATGCCTGAAGCCATATTGAGGCGTAGGCGAGCAGACAAACAAGAAAGAAGCGGCAGTCGCAATCCTGGGGCCCGTAGAGAGAATAGAAGGCGGACGATGGTATTAGCGAGGGATCGCAGCCATGGTGTGTGTGTGCTGTCGACTGCCACCCGGTGTCGTGCGTGTGGTCTTGTGCACGTTCGCCCTCCACAAGGTGGTAGGTTTGCGGAGAGGCAGAACAGGTCCAAGCTCGCTTTCGCTGCACGGCGCCCATGACGCGTTTCCTGCAAGTCGCGCCTCGAACATCAATCGGCCCTGTTCTTAGCACTTGGGGTAGCGCCATCTTCAGCTTCATAGTGCACGCATCGACGGCGCGATACCCGCCCTGAGCATCTCGAAATTATCAACACCACGAGCACATGTCGCCAGACTGAGCAGGAGCCACCCCTTCGCTCCTTCCATCTCCGCTCGCCACGACCATGCGCAACTTCCCCCTCGAGCCATGAAGACGCCCACTCTCCTTCACACCACGCGCTGCAGTCATGGCGTCCCGAATCGTCGCGGAGCCCCTGGACCCGCGCGACGGCTTCAACTGGGTGTTCCTGGTTGAGCTGCTCATCTGCGGCATCCTGACCATCTTCTTCCTCTTCTACTTCAACCGCCTGTTCGCGACCCTCGTGTCCTACGGCATTCGCGCATACACCTGGCGCACCTTCAATGCCTACATCGACATCACCTCGCTCCAAATCTCCCTGCTGGGCGGCCGCCTCTTCTTCAAGGACATTCGCTATCATGGCCACAACGAGACGATACTGGTGCATGGCGGATACATCACCTGGAACTATTGGTTGCGGAGGGTCAAAGATGCCGGCGTATTTACTGACGGCGACCCTTCCTCGGAAGCCGACACTAGTAGCGAGCGCACACCAAGCACGCCCAGGAGCCGGTCTGACAGTCGAAGTGGAAATGTGGACAAGGCAGAAAAGGGAGGCAAGCAGACGCGGAAAGAGCTGCCATGTCGCTTCTCCATCAAAATTTCTGGCATCGAGGCCTTCATGTACAACCGGAGCCCTGCGTACGACGGTATCATAGACGCAGTCAAGAAGAAGGCCGAGAGCGCTGCCCAGGATGAGAAATCGCCCGAGGGATCCGTGACGGATTACGACAAGACTGAGAAAGACGAGCATCACCGCCACAACAAGCTGAAGAAGCAGCATACGGAGGGCGACAGCAACGCGACCCGACCTGTTACCGGTCAATCAACCTCGTCAACCCCCAAGAAAGCCGACATACCGGCCTTCCTGAGGCTCCTCCCTGTTCACATCGACATAGTGAAGGGCGCCATCGTCGTCGGAAATGAGCACACCATGGCCGTTATAACTGCTCAGTTTGAGAAAGCGACCGGTACCATCGATGCGTCTACATGTGGCCCCTTGGACGTTTACCAGCAGCTCTTCAATTTCCAGGTCACGCATCCCGTCGTTCATATGAAACCTAACCCCGATTACAAGATTGGACAACTCGATTCAGCTGTACAGTACAAGCAAGAAGCAGCAGGGGGTGTACCAGAAGACTCCATAATCGAGAAGGAGGCACGGCACAGAAGACACTGGCGTTGGCTAAGGAGACTTCCAAACTTGGCTGGCATCTTTTCCAGAGACTCAGATTCTATCCATACTCACACCAGGTCAGGCACGGCTAACAACACACCTCTGAATTCTCAATGGCATTTCCCCGGTCGCGAACCTTGGAAAGGTTTGGCAAGGTACCTTGACGATACCACCAACGACGGCCATGGCGAGTGGGATAGCCTCGAATACGCCAAGACGTCGTTGATTGCTGACTGCCCTTGTGTCAACGTTTCCTTCTACTGGGATGTTCCTGGTCCCGTCCCAAACGATCTCGACCACAGCAGGCACGTCGATCCCGCACGGCCGTACGACATCAACGGAAGCATTCCGCCCGACTATGGCATGGACATACAAATATTTGGAGGTACTATAAACTACGGACCTTGGGCGGACCGGCATCGCGGCATCTTCCAAAACATGTTCTTCCCTGGCAACCGTGTGGATGCTGTCCCAGCGACGCCCCTGAAGGCTGGCGACCTCCGTGTGCAGACCGTGTTCAAACTTTTCCTCAGCATCGAAAAAGATACCGTGTTGCGCATACCCACCCGCGAACCGTCCAAGGATTGGAAATGGAAGGGAAAAGCACACACGTTGAATGCACGCGAAAAGCCCGGGGACAAGAACAAGGGCAAAGCAAAGGCGTACCTCAGAAGGGGAAAGCGAAGAGACAACACTGGTGCGCAGAATGTCCGTCCTTTCGGATGGATTGATGTCAAGATAGCCGAGCAATCCACCGTCAATTATGTCATGGACATGTATGCCTCGAAACAAGGATACCAGAGCAAAGTGGATGTCGATATCGCCAGTACTGAGATCTCGTCCAGTGTCAATCACGGTCTGTTGTGGCGTTCTGGCGCTATTGGGGTCGACTGCGACCTTTCTAATCCTCTAGGCTGGAACACTTTGCGGAAATGGCTGTTCAACATCAAATGTCAAGATTTGGAGCTGTTCCTCCTCAGAGATCACATGTTCCTAATCATGGACCTTGTCGCTGACTGGGGCTCGGGTCCGCCGCCTGATTACTTTCTTTTTGTGCCTTTCCAGTACCTGCTCAGCGTTGACTTCTCCAACTTCAAGTTGTATCTCAACACCAACGACTCCAACATAATAAACAACCCATCTGATCTGGAAGACAACAACTTCGTTATCCTGTCTGGTCAGAACTTGCAAGGAGATGTGTCCATACCGCTGGACAAGTTCCGGCCGCTTGAGAATGAAATCAAGTTTGACGTCAAAGGTCAGAATCTTGGTCTCGAAGTTTTAATGCCTCAGAAGAACACATTGAAGACCTTTGTACAATCGCCAAAAGTAGCTCATCTGGGAGGGCTTGCCTTGAGCGGGAGTCATACCTTCATGACTGAGACATCGCCCATGAACACCGATAGGCTTTTCATGGACATCCAAGGTCATAAGCTCAACCTTGAACTATACGGCTGGCTCATACATCACTTCATGAAGATCAAAGACAACTACTTTGGCGATGACATGCACTTCAAGACACTGGAGGAGTTCCAGGGGCTGCCAAGTACCACTCTAGCAGCAGATGGGACCCAGGCAGACATACAACCAGCCAAGCTTTCGAACGACCTGGATGTGATACTGTGCATCTCTGCGGATGAATCGTGCGTACTGCTACCTGCCAATCTGTACGCAGCAGAGCGTGGCATCCGAGCCGATCTTCCGTTCGCTTCTGCGGATCTCAGATTTACCAACTACTACATGGATCTGATGGTCAATTTTAGTCCTATCAGCATATCCCTCGGAGGCCTAATTCCAGACGCTGAGGTCCCCAACGAATTCACAAGCGGGCCTACCGAGCTCTTTGTTGACTCAACGATCATCTTTGGACATCGTCTTTTTGGACTACCACCAACCGAGCCGACTTATCTGTGTAGCTGGGAATTTGAAATAGGAAAGATCACCGGGGATTGCACATCAGAGTTTGTTGAAACTGCAGCAGGAGCAGCGCGCTCATTTGCTTTCACTCTTGACGACGATGAGAACACTCTGCCTATAGGCGAAATTCCGGTCATTCACGATGCGACTTTCTTGAGACTGAAGACACACGATATCAGCGTCTGTGTACACATCGCCCAAGAAGCATTGTTACTCAAGACGAGTCCCGTCAGTCTCAACTTCAACGATCTCGCTGGAAATACATTCTCTCAGCGACTCAACGTTTTAATACCCGACTTCACGATTAGTGCCGTTCCATCCAAGTCTGTATCGCATCACCGAGCACACTCCAAGGACAAGGAAACTGTCACTACCCAGGCCTATCTCCAAACGACTGTGTCGTTAAGTCTGTTGACTCGCAAGCTGGACTTTTCGCAGGAGCGCGCACAGCAACAGGCTCACATGCGGTTGCACGATAAACGTACTAATCGTATCCGCTTCATGCTTGCTGATGAGCGAGCCTCGTCTCCACATCAAGACGACACAAATCGACAAAATTTGCGTGCACCAGCGATGCAATATCCGGATGTACCTCATCCGATCTTCCTGTACCAGCCGCCTCACCATGCCAGTTCGATCACATCATCTAAGCAGTCCTCGTCTGCTTCATCCTCTAGTGTGCGACGAACGCATCCAGGTGGCAAGCGATCGTCTCCAGCCATGTCATTTGCTAGCAGTATCCGATCTGCAGTCAGGCATAAGGCAGACAAGACGACCGTAGGTAGCAGTGATAGTCGGACACTCCTGAGTGGATCCCCAAATCCAATGCATACAACTCACCGACCATATTCGCCCGCTAGGAATGATGAGCGAGTGGAGCACGACTGGACGCCCTCATCTGTCGCATTATCTAGCAGCCTCGCCGTACCCTACTTTCCGTTCGATCAGGTCGAGCCGGATTTGTCGGATGTTCCTTCCTTTCCTACCATACCTTCTAGCAATCGTTTCCGGGATACTGACGACGTCGTCTTCAACGATGTGTCAACGAAGCATTTGGATGAGAGCTTCACCCACAGCAGCATACTGATCAGTGCAGAGCCAGGTATACGCGTCTTTTGCACACCGGAATTCGTCACATGTGTTTCGAGTCTGCTCGAATTAATTCAACCACGGCGTCCTGAAGATCTTTTGGACGAATTTCAAGTCAACGTCATGACTAAGATCCTTGAGAACAGGAACCGGCTAGAAGGCAAAGGCAGCTCAGTTGAATTCAGCGTTCGCATACCTTTTACGCACATTCGATTCCAGCACAACTTCCAAGCTCGCTCCACAAATGAGACGGGGCAGGATCAATATGATGTCATCCTGAACAGGCTTGTGCTGGCAGCGAGGATCAAGAAGTTTCCTGGTGAAAGAGCTGGCGAGAACTCACTTTCGTTACATACCACTTTGGGCTCGCTTGGTCTCTCTGTAACCGAGCGCGATCTTGACGACATGGGTGGGGGAGTTGCTATTCAGGCTGAAATCAGGGACGTTTTGTTGTGGATGTTGCAGAGCAAAGAAACCTCAGTGAACGTCTCTTTTCGGTCATTAGAGAATGCCGTCGCAAGCAAGAAGGTCGAGTACCTAGCAGCGCTCATCCACCGGACGACACTGTTATCTGAGAAACTGATTACAAGATTCGCTGAAGTTGAGCAAAGACAACAACATCGACTACGCTATCTGGCCTGGTACCTCACAAGCGTACAAGACCAATATTCAGATCCCGCCTTTCTTACCAAAGCGTCTTATGCCCTTCGGGCGGCTAGAGACCACCTGCGGAGCCATGATTCTTGGAAGATTATTTCCCGATTTCGGTATACCTGGCAATGTCTTCCACAAGTCGAGAAAGACGCCATTCTTGGGGATTGTTCGCAGTCTGATGTGGCATGCCCTGTCAATGCTGAGGAAAAGATCATCGGGATGTGGGACCAGTGGCGTACGTGGGATCTAGCGCATGTGAAGAAGAGCCTTGCGATGAGACTGCTTTTTGGACATCTCGAAGAGCCGCTCCCAACGCCCGATTCTGCACCTGTCCATGTCGACATCAGGTCAGCAGAGATCAAATTCATCATCGATCCTGGCCCAAGACAAAGCGAAGTTTCTCTAGGTCTCCTAGCCTTGAATATCGTCTTGATGCCCCCAGCGCAACCTGATGGACTAATGGTGATAGACGCCGGCGCTCTAAAGAAATCCACAATCGTTCAGATCAGCTCCGGGCATACGTCACTACATGTTCAGTGGGAGATCTGCGAGCTTGCAGAATCACTACTAGAGCTGTTCCAGAAGGAAAATCCGAGAGCAGCAGAAAAGACGAAGGCGATAACTCCGCCACCAAGACAAACCTCGAAACCCATGTATGACCATGATCTTCAGGTGGTATTTGCGACCGACAAGGTCCAGATTACGCTAGATACTATCAACCTTCGAAGCATCAACACAGGCAGAAGCATGCGGTTCTCTTTTCTCGATGCAGATAGTAGAGCATCGGAACTTGGGGAGATCATATCCGCTCATCTTCACGTCGACGTCGCTGTGAGTGAGCTGTCCTCTCGTTCGCGAGTCTTGGCCAAAACGCAGTTTGAACAACCAAGTATCTACTTTGCTATGGTAGAGCCCGCAGGCGAGAGCAAAACACCGAATGAAATCAAGGTAGCAGCTGCAAGTCGCAAGATTGTCGTGAAGGTGCAAGAGGACATCTTAGGCCTTATCGAAGTGGCGGATCATGTGCTCAAGGACGAGGCCGCGTATTTCCATCGACAATCCGCAAACATGAAACAATTCACGAGCACAACCCCGAAGGACGGAAAGCCCGATAAGAGCTCTACTCAGCTTCCCAACATCTCACTTGCACTGTTCATGGACGCATATCAAATCGAGATTGCTGTTCTTCAGCCTCTTGGATGGTCAATCACAGGCTCGTCCGGACGTATTGCTGTCATCCCAGCATTGAGCAAGCATGTCACCTTGCAGGTGGACTATGATCTCGAAGCCAACTTCCATCGGCTATACAGTACGTCGAAAGAAGGCTCACACGTCATCAGCTCGCTTGAGCTGCCTCCTCTCAATGGAAGACTGTCGATTACGCAGACCGAGAAAGAGACCAAGGTTCTGGCGTCGGGCATCGTCGAAAAGGTACATGTCCAGGCTTCAGAGATTCAGTCCCTCGTTGCGACCATCAACAAACCGGAGATGTCACATATGTTCCAGGCGGTTAAGGATGATGTTGGGGTTCTGAAGACGCATATTGAGGAGTTGTTCCCAGCCTCAGCAAGCTCGCCAGTAGTCAAAGCTCCTACGTCTTCACCGGATATCTTGTTCGATGTGCGGATGACGCTGCACGGAATGCACATTTCAGCTAGTGCCCCTGGTCAGCATCCAGACTCGCCGACAGCAAGTCTCGCGTTCAGGCTGTCCACAGTTCAGCTCAAAGCCACAAACATCGATTCAGACCAGAGTATCATGCTGTATCCCGAAGCCGTGGTGCGGATTCATGAAATTACCATCGATATGGACCTCAAGGATCAAGACTCGGTTCGTCAATGTGGTAATCTCACGTTTGGAGCTGTTTTCCAGGCAACTACCGAGAAAGATTCTGAACCTACCCGCAGAGTTTACAGTCTTCGAAGCTCTGGTCTGGAAGTGAACGTCTTCGCAGACACAGCGTCAGCAGTAGTGGACGTGGTGAACCATCTCCAGGATAAGATCAAGGATCTAGATCTCTCTAAAGAGAAGAAATATCTACGTCGTCTCCGGCACACGAAAAGCAGAATCTCTCATCAACGCGATCGGAGTCTCAAAAGCGATGCGCATCAAGATTCTGACAGTATCAGCTCAGGAGCCCTCTTTACGTCGACGTATGCTTTGGAACTCCTTGACCTACAAGTCAGCTGGATTGTCGGAAACTCTGTCGCCCCTTTCCCCCGAACTGAGATCCACGATCTTGTGCTTTCTTTCGGAAAAATTGACCTGTCGACACAGAAAGACGATGCCGCGCGCTTGATGGTTGAAGATATGCGGTTACAGATGGTGCCGGTATCGGCGAGCAAGAAGGTGCGATCGTCTAACTCAGCATTACTGCCTAAGATGGTGTTCAACGTGGCGTATGCGTCCACAAAAGATACGCGCAAACTGGCGTTCTACGCTGCCGGCAAATCACTCGATCTCCAGCTGGACTCGCACTTCGTCTTACCCGGAAATGTCATCGAGCGGTCTATTGCGCTTGCCGGCAAGAAATTTCGCAAGGCTTCTGCTAACTGGAATATGACACCCACGACCACTGGTGCACAACGAAAAAACCCTTTTGGGAACAAACGTCTTGCGTCGCTGACCGCCGATGTCAACTTTGCTGGAGCTGTGGTACATATCCACGGCAGTGACAAAGCGCCAGTACAAGGCGCTTCCAGTCGGGCCCAGCAAAAGGGACGCTACAGCCAGTTCGTAGGTGACGAGTCGAAGAGCAGTATGGCACTACGAGCTCCAGGCGTGGCAGTGCGCGTCGAGTATACAGATGACGGAAGCGATCCTTCTCTGAACGCCGAGCTTCGAGTCGATGGATCAACCAACACGTTACTACCGACTGTCGTGCCTATTATCATCGATATATCGGATAGCATCAAAGCTGTGGTCCGCGAAAAGGATAATGAGGATGAGGCTGCATCACCCGAGCAGTCTCGAGACCAATCAAAGCCGACTGCCAAGTTGCTCGACGAAGATAACATCATCACTGCAGACCCTACCACCATTCTGGGTAGGACAAGGCTCAACCTAGGACTCCGGATTTGCAAACAAGAGTTCAGTCTTAGCTGCCAGCCCATCGCTCGTGTCACAGCAATTGCCAAGATTGAGGATATCTACATTACGGCCAACAGCGTCAAATCTCAAGAGCATGGTCACTTCTTTGCTGCATCAGCCACGTTTGAGAAACTCGTGACTACTGTTCGGCACGTATACTCTCGTGAGTCTACGTTTAGTCTGGACATGGAGTCAATCGTGATTTCCCTGATGAACAGCAAACATCTCAGCGGCACCAGTGGTATCTCGGCGATCCTCAAGATCAACCCGACCGCTCTACAAATCAACGCGCGCCAACTGCAGGACTTCCTGTTGTTCAGGGAAATCTGGGTGCCGCCAGAAATCCGCCGGTCTTCCAAAGCGTCATCACCGAGCGCCAACTCAGAACCACAGGAGTTTCTTATACAACGCTATCAGCAAATCGCTGCTGGTACCGCATTTCCTTGGAATGCCAACGTAGCTATTGCGGATGTCAAGGTTGATCTCGACTTGGGTCAATCGATCGGAAAGTCATGGCTCCACATTCACAACATGTGGGCATCGTCCAAGAAGACTACGACTTCGGAGCAGAATCTATGTATTGGTGTCGAGAAGATTGGTGTTGAAAGTACGGGTCGCACGAGTGGCTTCATCGAGCTGCATGAGATCAAAGTACGCACGTCAATTGGGGGGCCATTGCAAGAACCAGGCACTCGTCAAACACCTCTGATCCAAGCATCAGTTGCCTTCCGCCAGTTGCGTGTAAGGACTGGGTTCGACTTTCAGGCTTTTGTGATGGCAGACATTGCAGACTTCGGCTTCCTGATGTATAACGTCCGCCCTGAGGGCGACGATGCACAAGATCGACTGGTTGCTATACTTGACGGTGGCAAGATTCACGTATTTTGTCATGCTACGAGTGCTGCACAGGGTCTTGCGCTATGGCAAGCGATCGAACGATTGATTCAGGAGAACCAACAGGCGTACAAACAATCTCTCCGAGATATTGAGAAGTTCCTGCGTCGCAAATCATCGGTGCCTGAGCCATTCACACCACCAGGATCGAGCAGTCAGGTTCTCACAAAGCCGGACAAGGACAACTTCAAAGCACCCATCTCACTGCATACTGATGTTATCGTCACATTACGGTCAATCAGATTTGGCGTCTTCCCATCGACATTCATAGACAACCAAGTGCTGATGCTGGAAGCTGGCGACATGCAAGCGCGCTTTGCTGTTGCACTCGAGAAAAAGACCAAGATTCATTCTAGTCTCGGCATGACACTTGGTCAACTCTCCGTCGCACTGGCTTCTGTGCCAACGCCAAAAAAGAGTAAACCCGTGACCGACCTTACAGTTGAAGACGTGTCGGCAAGCGTCAGTTCCGCACGTGGCGGCACAATCTTACGTGTGCCCAAGGTCATCGCTACAATGCACACCTGGCAAGTACCCAAGGGAACACACATCGACTATCTCTTCCGTAGCTCGCTCGAGGGTAAAGTCGACGTCGGGTGGAACTACTCCCGTATCTCTTACATTCGCACCATGTGGTCTAACCATTCCCGCACCCTCGCCTCCCGCCTCGGCAAGCCACTTCCAGAATCCAACATCAAGATTAGCACGTCCCAAACCCTCCAAGACGATCCCGATGCCCCTACTACCGACCCTAACGCCGCTGATAAGACGGCGATGCCGTCCAACCGCCCCCGCGCTCCCTCCGTGTCGCAAGATGGTCAGGAGAAAATCACGGCTGTAGTCAATGTTCCACAGTCGCGCTACGAATATACGCCACTGGAGCCGCCGCTGATTGAGACGCCGCAGCTAAGGGACATGGGTGAGGCGACGCCGCCGTTGGAGTGGATTGGGTTGCACAGAGATCGCCTGCCGAATGTTACGCATCAGATTGTTATTGTTACGTTATTGGAAGTTGCGAGGGAGGTAGAGGAAGCCTACGAGAGGATTTTGGGGAGTAGCTGAGTTGGTGATAAGAAATCAAGAGGTGGGGAGTTGAACGGAACAAAACAAGCGCGCATGTCCTCGGAGATTAATCGTCTAGCATTATTTGGTAAGGTGTTTAGGGGAAAGGGATTGGTACATTGGGTAAAATGGCGTTTTGGAAAAAAATCAGTCGGTGAACATATCTGAATCAACATGTATATATTGAATTTCTGTGCCTCTGGGTCTCAAAATGATACCGTCATCCTGAACAAGCAGACCGTTTTGGGTGTGCTCAACTAACAACAATGCTGGTTGTTGAGCTATATATGAATCGTATATGGTCATTGGCTATGGTGGCGATGGTGATGCGGTAATATTGAGTCGCTCATCGTCTATGGGTTATAGCCGTACCATTATGCTCAACTGAACTTGCTGCTACAAGATCCGTTAGGCACGACTGCGAAAGCCAGAAAGCGCGAGGGAGACGTGTCGCGTCATGACGTCACGCGCCGATGGCTCGCCAAGCCAACGACGAACCCTCGATCGGCCATCTTTTCTTCTTGACAGCCCCCTCCATCCCAACAATCACGCCACCACCTCAGCGACAACCAGATGGATTCAGCTTTTAGATCATCGTAACCTTCGCAGGCAATGCATATGCTACGTTAAGCTATGCAGATCGCCTGCCCACCTTCTCGTATGGAATCACGAAATCTTGTACCACCTAGAGGCGGATCTCGTGGCGTGAGATGCTCTTCAGTGCAAACCTTTGGGTCTCCATAGCCCCTATTGTATTAAAAACAGTCCGTCGGATCGGCCCTAAACACCGAGACCACACGACTTCTCAAGTATATCTCGACTTCATCGGAGGAATACACCGAAACCAGTCCGCTGCGTCGTTGGAGATTCCATCAGCATTACCAGCTATAAAGAGGTGGCGCCCCCATCCATGGGCTTTGCATCGCAAACCATTGATAATCATGTCTGGCGAAACATTAGCAGACAATCGGATGAGATCCTGCTAACAACTATGTTTTCAGAACTCATGGTACAGGACGGAGCCTATGACTTCCACAAGGCGCTATACCAGATATATGGGCCGTGGACTTGATATGGGTTATGCGACGTACGATCTTGCTGGTACTAAGGGCTGGCTCCAATCTTGCAGACTTCGAAATTGCCCTCGACGTTGATCCGGCTGTCACAGCGGATACATGGCGATCGGAAGCCCTCTAAAAGAAGCTCACTATCTTGAAAAAACTGAGAGTATTGGCTCCTTCTCTCACTGGTGACTTGTAGCGGGATACTATCTCTTGCTGGAATCGGCTAGATGTTAACTTAGGCAGGACTTAGGCTGACGAAGCTCGTGTCAGCGCTATTTGGTATCCTCGAATCTTGGCACTACGACTTGCGCTTTGCCGTCTGTCCGGTCTTACGCAAAGACCAATCACAACCTCTTTAGCCTTGTATGATGAGCCTATCTGGTTCGCGCATGGCGTACAGCCAAGCTGGTCTATTATCGTCGTTTAGAAGTACAGCCCCCCGAATGAGGAGTAAGCAACTGAGCCTCAGACTTTGACAATATAAGATCACGCTTCGCTTACCTTCGCAGGCCTCGATCCGCTTGGAAACCACTACTGACTTCGGGATCGTGGTTCAATTAGTGGTGTGACTTCAGGATCTTGCTGCGTTACCACCGCTAATGCTCTTAGCTGCCAAGTTGGCTCAGATCGAGGTTGTGCAGGTGCGCTGACTGGTAATGAACGGCCGCAGGACTTTAACCTTTGGCTCCTTTCAACTAACAAACTCTTACCACATCTTTGACGCGGCTTTAAACAGGATCGATCAATGCAGCATCCGATCGCGAGGTCTGAACATAGCGGATTTCTCTTTTGTGAACAGAACGCATCGCCCAGACCTCGCCTGGCTTCAACAAAACGCGCACACCAGAAGCTTGTCAATAGTCAGAATGCTATAAAGCTTTGCAAGATACGTCGTAGTCTCCCCACAGCAGCATCTCACACACACGCCTCAGCGAAACGCGCCGTTTGCCGGTACTTGAGAACAGATGGACACCACAACGATCCAGAATTCATCATACCCCTCCAATACACCGACCTTCGATAACGTCCATGACGGCAATATCGATACAGGCTCTGACTCTTTTCAGTTCAGCCATGGTCTTGCGGGTGTCGATCAAGCCTCGAATAACAAGTTCGTCAACATCCTCATTGTAACTGCTCTGTTACCAATCATGCTCGCTTTATGCTTTCGTGTCTTCGTTGCCACGAGAAATGATCGACGAAGGATCTCAGCGATCGCTTCATGTAGGGGTCAAGAATTTTGGGCAAAGAATCGTTATGTGTACTGGGGGGCACTCAAGCGACACTTTCTTTATGCCCCAGTTGGGCCCACGAAACGTCGACAGCCAGCAAAAGGATCTACAGGTGTTACGACATCAGCTTCTCTTCCCACTCGCGCCCATTTCGTGGTAATCGTCGTCTATATTCTCAGCAACGTGGCATATTGCCTAGTCATCTCTGTTCGTCCACGTGCTCAGATGGTGGCTGAATTTCGCGGCCGATGTGGAACTCTTGCGACATTCAACCTCATACTCGCCGTTCTCTTTGCCCTTCGGAACAACCCTTTGATCAACCTCCTCCAAGTCAGCTACAATACCTTCAACCTTTTCCATCGATGGACGGCGCGACTTGTTGTGTTAGAGGCCACCGCTCATGCCGCCGCTTTTCTGTACAACACATATCGGATGACTCATAATGGGAAGAGTGGCTGGCATAGTGTGGGTTGGCTTCTACAGCGATCGCTGTCATATCAGTGCGGCCTTGCGGCGTTCGTCGCTTTTTTGTTTCTCGTGGCTCAATCCATCGGTCCTATTAGACGCTCTTTTTACGAGACATTCCTTTGTTTACACCGCATCGGCCTCGCAGTCGCGATATTTGGTGTCTACTTCCATTTGGCAAAGCACGCTCTGCCACAACTGCCCTGGATCTACTTAGTCATCATCCTCCTATCACTAGAACCTTTGGTTCGCATCTTTCGCATACTACATTACAACTTTTCCTGGAAAGAAAAGACGTGGACCCGTGTGAGCCTGGAACCGTTACCTGGTGAGGCGACGCGTGTCACCTTTACGCTTCCCCACTCGTGGAACGCCATTCCTGGGTCACACGTTCAGATCTACATGCCAAGAATAGCGCTTATGGGGTCACATCCGTTCTCAGTGGCTTGGTCCCAACCATCTGGATACGCGAGCATTCTGGCGGAAAAGGCGCCCTCCACCATCAACGACCTTGAATTGGAAGACGGGCCTAGCACCGTCTCGTGTATCGTTCGCTCACGCCAAGGAATGACGAATTGCCTTTACAAGCTGGCGGCGAAATACGAGGGCGCTCAGGTGCAGTTCCGGGGAGCGATCGAGGGGCCATATGGCGGCTATCACTCATTCGACTCGTATGGCACTGTTGTCCTCTTTGCTGGCGGAGTGGGAATCACACACCAGTTATCTTTCGTCCGACATTTGCTCAAGGCGCACAACAGTAACACTGCTGCGACACAGAAAATTGTCCTCATCTGGTGCATCACCAACCTCGATGCGTTGGAGTGGGTGCGGTCGTGGCTTGATGAGATCGCGGCAATACAGCACTTTCACGAAGTCGTGAGCATACGCATCTACGTTTCCAGGATGGTCTCATTCGAGCTTGAAAGTTGGTCCTTACCGGCGTACCTCGATGTCAGACTGCAACGATGCGTTGTACAAGATGTGCTGGATGGAGAGGTGCTTGCACAGATCGGTGCTATGGCGGTTTCAGTGTGTGGGCCAAGAGGCTTCAGTGACAGCGTTAGGGCAGCTGTCAGACGTCGGGTGAGCGTACGGAGCATTGACCTCTTTGAGGAGGCGTTCTCGTACTGACCCACACCTTCTGTGGGATAGTCATCTATCACCATCGCAAATCCATCAAGGCACGTGTACGGGCAGGCTGCACTTGGTTGATGTGCCCGGGTCGATTTGAACAAGGCATGACTATAATACGACATTGTTGCGACGCTGGTTGGGCTAAGTTCTTGGAATAACGCCAGAGTGTCACCAAAGTCGGCCGAGTCTAAGGCAGGTGTGCACCGCCGGAATATGTTGCCGCATGAGGTGATGACCACAAGCTTGAACGCAGTGTCAAGTTTTTCGAGAGTCCATCCATGGTTGGCATGTCTCAGTTCGTCGTTTGGTTGGGAGGTCGGCCACTAAATTGTGAGTCTTTGCTCGTATCGTAAATGGAAGTAGAAGTATACTCGCCTTCTTTTGATCAAAAGGTCTACTATGATAAATATGTTAAGAAGAATTATTACGACGCTTCGTTTTGTCGCAAATAAGCAGAGGCCTGAGCACAAAGCACATGGTTGTAGTCGTTGGTATTATCAACCATCCATCTGACCGACGTCTATTTCCAAACCTACTTAAAACAACAGAATGAGAGATCTATGTGCATATATCTGTTCTGTCTAGTTGTCGATGTCCCTACCTACAATTTAGATACATCAAGGATTTCCGTCTCTTGTGCTGCGCAGGTCATCAACTGTGTGTCGCTAATTTCGCTCAGCGGTGATGGTCCATCGCAATTCAAACTGCCATGATCTTCTATTTGTGTCTCGAACCTTCTTACAAGTAATAAACTTATGGATAGTGTCGAAGCGGCGCGAAGATGCGATACGCTCTGCAATGTGGTGAGAGTACACGTCGCTTCCTCAACTCTTAGTGTTCCTTCCTCACCGTCATCAGTACAACGTTCTCTGTCATCTCACTATTGGTTCGCTCACCACCTCTTACAAAAACACCAATTTTACACGATCGAACATCCAATAGGCATTGCTGAACCGGCTTTTCCTACTACCAGCAGAGTAGGTTCTCTCACTTGCGCTTCACTACCAACAATAACCCGACACGGTTTTAGAAATCCACTCCGAACCAACGTTGAAGCCCGTTCCTCCTCCACAAACACGTCAACAACCTACTCGTTCACTCCACTGCAAGCAATCCAAACGATCTACCTACAATGTCCGACCCCAACGCGACCAACAACGGCAACGGCACTGCCCAAGAAGCATCCTCTTACCACAACCCCGTCGAGCTCGCTGACCTTGGCACTGCGCGCTTCGATCAAGCAACCGCCGCAAGCGGCGACCGCGACTTTGCTCTCCGCGTCAACCAACCAATCATCATCCCCACCGGCTCTGCGCCCCGCGGACTCGAGAGCCAGGCACATGCCTGGAAGACGTTTCTGTATACCACTGATGAAGTAAACAACCTGGAGGAACTCAAGGGTGACTTACACGGTGGACAGCTGCACCGCGAGAATAGAGCTGCTGCGAATCCTCAGGGTATGGCGCCGATGGACTTTGGCGGTGGTAGAGGTAGAGGAGGCTTGGAGAGGGGAGGTCAAGCTGGTGCTAGGGCTGGGCGAGCGGGAGCTGCTGGACGAGGTGGCATAAAGGATGATGGGCAGATGAACGGACTGTGTGCGGGCAGGAAACCGGATTTCGATGCGCCGCCCATGGCCAAGGGGATGGCGGAGGAGATGGACAAGAGTATGTTTTGGGATGAACCTATTGTCTGAGTGAAGACAGTGGCGTGTTGCGGAAAGTCCATGAGAATACAGGATATGTTCAACAGTCATTGATGCTATTCATTGCTGACGTGGCGCTGAAAGCACGCCTTTCATACCGAATCTAGGGGGATAGGAAAAAGTCACACGGCATATAGCAACTCTTCTTCGGTTCACCATAGTCAAACATAAACTGATACACATCCTAAGGTATGAGTAGGATGGGAACTGCGATCATAGTGTTCGAGAGATGCGTCCAGGCAGATATTCTGCACGAATATGCAATTGCTGTGGAATGGTGGTAGCGCAGGGAAGTATTGGTAATTGCAAAGGTCAACAGGAAGTAAGAACCAAGAATATACAAGGCCTATGACAGTTCTCAAGCTTCATCAAGCCAGTCCACACGAAGGCTTACATTCACTCAGGACCGTGCTAACCATTGCAACCCTTTAGCAAGAAAACTCTCCTTGCTTGTACCTGCGTCTGCTATACCATCTGATTACTCATATCCTAGCCACTTTTGTTCCTTTTGTTGACCAGCACATGTGACAGATCAGCTGGTGGTTGATATATTAGCAAGCAAACATGCAGCTCTGATCAGCCAACTCACGTCTAGCTCTTCCCAGCAGTTGCCCACTTCTTATAGACAAACACAAAGTGCCCCAGGCTGCAAAGTGGTACCAGAAGCAACGCAGAGGCCAGGGCAATTCGCTGCACAATAGCCGGCAAGATGAATGGTGCCACAGCCGACACCTGATCGTACCCCACCACCAGGTAGGGCGGCGGTGAGGGTGGAGAGTAGGAAGACAGGAGCGAGGATAAGGCCTTGTAAATGCATTGTTGTTCGATATAAATGGTCTGCTAAGTTGTGAGTGGGTGAGGCGGATATGGTAGTGAAGGATGATGGAGTAGGAGAAACTTTGATGGTGATTGCGACTATAGGTATTTATTGTAAAATTTCAGCGATGGCGACAATGGTAATGGGGCACATATATGTTGCTTGTAGTGTGTGGGTTATTGCAGTACCATGGGTGAGACAGCATGTACCACGGTATTGCTTCGCGATGCCTTTGTGAGTCTGGCACGTCCTGGCTGTTTGGATGGTAATGATTCAGAATAGTGAGGCCAAGTAGGTGTAATTAGGCGCCTGTCCTGGGTCCTTGTGACAAGGGCGAGTATATTCCGACAGGCGCATTCCCATATCGATCTATGCAAGCAGTACATAAGCTGATGATTGTAACCGGCATCGTGCTATAGGAGACACATTTCATACTCAGGCCACTTTATATTCAGTTCCCAATACAGAAATTTCCCATTTACACTCATTCCTCCATTACATCTACACAGATATAAGATGAGTGAGACTTCCAAATCTGACTGAAATTACACTTACCCCTTACGCACCTCCACTCCCTCCTTGCTGCCAGGGACAGTCGCACCACACATAGCTACTTGTCTGCTTGCAAGTTCCGGGACAGCCCTGTACGCAAGTGTTCCACGGAGCAACAGCACCACATTCCACAACGACGGAGGGAACGGCGACGGCGAACACGGTCGTGGTGAGGCCTAGGGTAGCGAGCGCCATAATTGAGAATCGGGCGTGCATGTCGGACTAGAACTGCGGGTATGTAGGATACTTGGATAATGATACAGCAAGGGATGGTATGAAGAAATGAATATAAGTAAGGATATTGGCTTTTTGAGTTTGGAAAGTTACTTAATATGAAACGAGGAAGTTGATTCTTTATACCAGCACAACGAGTTGACTTTGAGACACAGTCACTTTGACGGCGTAGTAGGTCCGTTGGAAAAAGATTTACCCAAAAAAGGAAGTTAGCACATGTAGCCTGCATGCTTTCAGGTCGTTTGAATGTGATGGTGGCACGAGAGTCCTGACCTGGATGGTTGAAATCAGTAGCGCCAAGGATAAGCTGACATATGCTGATGCTGACAATGCTACCAACTCCCCATGTTGCACCCAAAAGGGAGGATTCCAAACTCGGTGCGAAACATTTGCTCCCTCGCTGGCCATGGAGTGAAGTAAGGAGGAGGAGCAGGAGTGGGCAAAACGCAATGGCTGGCAGATGGCGTTACGATGTACCAGGAGAAATTGAGTAAGTGTTGAGATGACTGACCCACTCGCCGAAGATTACAACAACATCCACGGCGCTCAAGTCTTCTTGAAATGTCGGTGTACAAGTCCACATAAGCTCTCCCACAACACCTGATCCGTGCCTCTTAGCCACTCAACAACGACCTCACGCGCCAAGTCCACGACGCGGATACGAAAAGCGAGCTCAATCTTTCGATCTTGCTTCATGTCAACAAGGCCTTCTCTTTGCTTACGCTCGTATGCGCGGCGATACGAGCGACTCCACACATTCTGACTAGCTTCGCCGATGCCGGTCGAAGTAACAGTGTCCCACGTCCATGTCAAATCGAGCGATGAGAGTTGTGTATTGATGGCGTCTTTGGCTGCCTGTGGCTCGACTGAAGGCGGTAGCGCGATGGGATAAGAAGTCGGAAACGGCAGAAACTCATTAGCCATCTTTTCAATACGCGCGTGGCTCTAGATAGGGTAAGTATATTCCATCAATAGCCCAAACGTCTTGCATGGCACTTACATTTCTTGGCCTGAGGTCTGCAAAGCTCCACGCGACAATCCATCGCTTGGTGCTGGATCCGACATCTATATCACCAACCGCCCAATTTGTGATACCGTGCTTCTTCA
Source organism: Alternaria dauci (assembly GCF_042100115.1). Classification (NCBI taxonomy): domain Eukaryota; kingdom Fungi; phylum Ascomycota; class Dothideomycetes; order Pleosporales; family Pleosporaceae; genus Alternaria; species Alternaria dauci. Next base: position 2,234,270 of record NC_091276.1, read on the forward strand.
AGAGGTTGATGATGGCCTTTGCGCTATCCATCTTACCAAACATGCTCGTATACCACTGCACCTTTTCCCTGAGGACAAGACTCTCATTTACAATCTTGGTCACGAAGCCAAGATCACCACCGAGACACACCATTTCGTTCTCTGAGCCCGTACATACGGCGTTGGGCCTCCAGCTCTTCCCCTCACCCTTCAAGCTAGACTGCATTTCGGACGCATCGTTGAAGAAGGGTGGATTGCAAATAGTAAAGTCGAGACGATCAACACCGAGGGCTGCGAGAGGGATAAGAGGGTTGAGCTCGGTGGTTTGAAGCAACTTGGTTCGCGTCATGAAGTTGTTGAGAGCAAGGTTGCGAGCTGCTGAGTCGAAGCTCTTCTTGTCGATATCGGTAGCGCACATTGACCAGTTCGGACGTGATCTTAGGCACAGCAAGGTATATATGGCGGATGCCCCAGTACCAATATCCAAGCCCTGAACCTGGCGATGTGGATCATATTTGCTGGAGTAGTCTGGTGATGTAGAGTCGATTAGACCTTGCAGCCAGGCCACATAGTTCCAGCGGTTGGGGATAGGCGGACACAGGCGATCATCTGGCACGTCAAGTTCAAGACCGAAGTCTACCCTGAGAATCACTTTTGAGAGGGTCTGGGTAGTAGCGGGATCTTGGAAATCTAGTTTACCCGACGTTCGCTGCCATAGCTGTTTGAAGTCTTTATCGTTTTTGGCGAGTGCCTTGAAGTCGACGGTGACATATGGCGGGCGCTGCGCGAGGTTCATGCCGACGTCTGACATGATTACTAAATCGATTGGGGGGTCAAGAATTGTCGTGCCGTGTTCTGGTGATGGAAATAGTGGACCCGCAGACAGGTGCAAAGCTGACGCTCGGACCAGCCTGCCTAATTGGCCGACGAGTGAGGTGAGATGAAATGGGAAGAGGAAGGAGCGTGAGAAAGGGTACAATTGATATACAAAAAGCCCGAGATGTAGCGTCGCCGCAGCTCCCGGTCACACCTACATTGTGCTGTCTACCCCAACGCCGAACCCGTGTATGCGATTAGATCAAGAAAGGCCCGTCGTACGCTCCGTCTTCTTCCTGCAGCCGTACTTGCTCGAGTGACGGGACGGTGTTGGGCTTGTAGAAGCCCAGAAGCATCTCCATGTCTTCTTCGGTCATGGCGCAGAGGTCGTCGAGCGAATATTGTTCGCAAACTTTTGACATCCTATGATTCCGAGTCAGCTGGTGTGTTTGGTATGCGATGCGGACAACGCACCACTGCATCCGCTTTGGTCCCTCCTCGATGTTGGGGGCGACCTTTCGCAGCTTCCTCCGTAGCATGCCGACTCTCTGCACGGCGTTGCCAATGTTGTATGGGAGGCCCGCTGCTATCTGCCTCCGTACGATGTTGGCTAGCTTGGGGCCGTTGCCGTTTGTGCTGACCATGATCTGCAATGGCCCATCGCGATGGACGCTGCCAAAGTAAAAGTCGCACTCGGGCGGCACGTCGGCAATGTTTGCTGCTATCCGCCTCTCCTTGCACAGCTTGTATATCTGCGACGAGGCTTCCGGGTCGTCGACGGCCGTCAGGACCATGTCGACGCCGTCAAGATCCTGGGGCTCGAACTTGCGGTCTACATAGTCGACCTGGCCCTGTTCTATGCGGTAGGCGACTTCGTCGTTGAGGCCCTCGCGCGGAGAGACGACGGTGATTTTGGCGTCGGCATTGAGCACGTTGACGATGCGACCGGCAGCGACCTAGACTTTTGTCAACCGTCAATACTTTGTAGGGGCGCCAGGGGGCTGTGACATACCTCGCCGCCGCCGACCACCAGGACGCGTTTATTCCGGATCTGCCATGCGAGAATCAACGAGCCGCCGCCTTGGATGTCTGGGTAGGGGCCTTTCATGGTGCGGAGAGTGTTGCGGAGAAGGAGGAGGCAGGCCGGAGATAGCCATGTCAACTGTTCCGCGTCATTGCCAAGGCCGTGCAGCAGAGGACGCGCCGGGCTGGCCTGTGTATAGAGTTTTTCTCGTCGCCTGTAATTACTCGTCAGAGGCCAGATCACGCAATGCCTCCATGCCCGGCCACTAGCAGCAATGTCTCCATTGTGCGACGGCGACGAGGGAGCGGACATGCATCCTTAGCGTGCCCTGCAACGGCGCGCGCCCAAGACCCACGCCCTTAGCCTACCCATCCTGGCCCATGTGCTTCCACGACGACTCCACCAGACACTCCCGAATATGACCTCGCGCAGGTCTCTGGGCGGCGGTCGCGTACTGGGGAGCGGGAGGAACCTGTCGCCCGCTGCGCCACCTCCGCAGCCAGCAACCGCGGCAGCAGCAGCCCACCGCCGCAATGCGAGCCTGCTGTCGCCCTCGGAGAGCTCGCTATCGCTGAGCTCGCAGACGTCCATCAGCCCAGCCAGCACCGCAGAGACGAGGGAGGACATCAGCAGCAGGGTGCTGGTTGGGCCGAGTGAGAATGCAGCCGCGAGCGCGTCCAGTAGACTCGTGTGCCCGATATGTAATGAGGAAATGGTGGGTTCATGGCACCTGCTGAGTTATGTACGGTGATTCTGACGTAGCAGGTAACATTACTCCAACTCAACCGGTACTGCTCCCTCGCCCACAACCCAGCATGCTATTCCTGACTAGTACTAGACATCTCGACGACAACCACCAGAACCTGGTGGTCGAGGAGCAGGATGAGGTCAAGAACTGGTTCGAGGCGCAGATGCACAAGGCGAAGAAGTTCCAGCCCCTCGCCGTCCTCAACCAGAAGCTCAAGGGGCTCGACGTCTTCGAATCAAACGATGCCCCCACGCCGCCCAACATGTCCCACTCGGCCACTGCCTCGACCGCCCACGCTGCCTACGAGCCCGCACCCGTGCGCCGAGACCCGGAGGAGGAAGTCACGCGAGCACATTGGCAGCGGCCGGGATACCGCGATGTGTGCTCAGATCCCCTTTGCGCAAGACCCATCACGGCATCACAAATGGCGCTGGGTGGAAACCAGCCAGCCGTGAATTGCAGGCAGTGTGGGAGGCTGTTCTGCGAGGAACACACCATGTACCAGATGAAGCTGTCGCGCCAGGCCAAACACGACCCCGTCAGAGGCATATGGTGCCGAGTGTGTGAGACATGCTACAAGTCCAGAGACGGTTACAACGACCACCACGGCTTCGAGCGCGACCACTTTGACCACTTCGCAAACATCAGACGGAAACGGGTGGACAGGGAGCGCATGGAAGTCAGCAGGCTCGAGAAGCGCCTCACAAAGTTGACGCAGCTCCTCGCAGATCCGCCACCGATAGAAGAAACACCGACTACAGGGGGCTGGTTCTCCTCGCTGGCGGGCGTCAAGAACCAACGGAAGGCTCTGGAGCAATCGATAATCACTTGGGAGGAAGACGCCAAAGTGTCCAACTGCCCCTTCTGTCAGCAGGAGTTTTCGACATACACCTTCAGAAGATCCCACTGTCGCATGTGCGGACGCGTCGTGTGCAGCGATCCGAAGACTGGCTGCTCCTCAGAGATAGGCCTTAATGTCGATGCCAGCGCACAAAAGACGGAAAAGGATGCTGCTCAAATGAGCATCGACGTACGCATGTGCAAAGATTGCCAGCACACGTTGTTCGCTAGAAGCGACTTCGAACGCGAACTAGCCGACAAGCCCAAGGACCAGCGCGCGTACGAGAATCTTGCGCAATTCGAAAGAGGCATCCGACTACTTCTCCCACGCTTCCACAAGTTATTGCAGGCGCTGCAAGATCCAGACAAATCACCTACACCGCAACAATTGACCGACGCGACCAAGGTGCGAAAGCGATTGATGGACGGCTTCGCACAATTCGACGTGGCCGCGAAGAGAATACGAGACCTACCCACAGACTCGCCGACACAACAGAAGCTACAGCGAGCAGTATACCAGCAAGCTTACAGCTTCTTGAGCTTACACATGTTGCCCTTGCGGTCGTTGCCAAAGATCCTAAAGCATGCAGCCCCACAAGGGCGGCCAAACGGAGGCAGTGCTCTCGCCTCTATCAAGTACAACGACCGCTCCACCGGTAGTGTTGTGAGCAGTAGCGAAGTTTCGGCAATGGAATCCGAAGAAAAGGAGCTGAGAGAACGGCTCATCGTGCTTGAGGAACAGAAGTTCATGGTATCTGAGATGGTTGCCGACGCTACCAAACACCGAAGATTCGACGAAGTTTCCAGCCTGGCGCAAAACTTGGAAGACTTGAATAAAGAGATTGACCAGATCAATGGCCAGCTGGGACAGTTGGACTTTGCCAGTGCTTACAATGGAGGGATGGCCAGTCCGCAACCTGGATGAAAAGCTCCGAGGATGTAGTCTTCCAGAACCTTGATTGGTTCCATTACAGGGCAGGGTCACAATATCGATATCTCATGGCGCCGCTACGGACCGATAAACTCCACAGCCAACACACGCAGGAGCCACTTCATTGGCACCACGCCTGTCGTTGTGACCCACTATGGGTAACTGTTCTGACGAACTGCATACATACCCCAGATGCTGTGCGCATTTGCAGGCGACGGTTTCCAGGCCGGTAACAGGGGTGACGGGTCCTCAGAGGAGAACGGCTTTGTAGGGATCTATGCAGGGCACGTCAGGCCTTTGGTGAGCACCACGTCTCACATAATATCCATAGTAGTATACGTAGCAGAAGAACGAGAGAGCCATCACCAGCGCACCTACAACTTCTCGCAGTGAGAGCAACACAATAATTTCACGCACACATATTTTCGATGCTCTGAATTTACCAATGATGCTCTATCCCAACCAATCACAACACCACGCACCGCCTCCGTCTGCCATCTAGCATCCAACTAACCTCCACCACAACCCCATCTAGTTTCGACGTCACCTCCCACCAACGTCACTAACAATGATAACCCTCGTCGTCATCCCCGTCATGTTAACATCCTACATTCCCGATACAGTAACTCTGCAAACAATCTGTCGAAAACAGTGCCAACTTTTGCTAGCAATACTATTGCCAACCTTGACTCGCCACTGCCAACTCTGCCAGCCTACTTTCGGCACGTCATTACTCCATTGGGGCATGTGCGGGCCGTGCGCATGCCCGATTCGGGTAAATGGGCTGGGCAGGGGCATGGATTGGGAAGGGAGTGGGAGGGGGACTAGCAAGGTTTGGGATGTTGTGCGCGCGATGGCCGGGAGGGAGTGGTTGTAGGGCTGATATTGTGGGGATCGGGGGGTTGGTAGTGGGTGGAAGTCGGAGAACTGCGCAGGTGGTATCGCGTCTAGCTGGTTTCGTATTGAGTGGTTTTTTTCTGTTGTGTTTGTTAGTTTGAGTGGTAAGTGGTTGTTTATATTCTGGTCAGAGACGTGCGGACCTACCAGGGGATGGGCGGGCTGAGCAGAAGGTCATCCAAGTCTTTGCCAACAACGCGCCTCTTATTTGCCAGAAACAGCGCTCATATATTATTTAAATGCGCCCAAGTTCGAGAAGTAAAGAAGCAGCCAAAAGTAGGTGAATTTTCGGAAAATAAGTTTGAGAAAACATAGTGGGTATATTCTGTCATGCAAGCCTTCTGAGATCATATACACCCAGAAAAATAAGACTTCATATTTTTGTTTCGAGCCAACATCGTACACTACCCTACACCCGGTGTGCACTCACTCTCCACCATCATCTACGCTGTTTTGCCCAGCCTCGCCCATCTCAGCACGATCGTCACTCGTCGTTCTCCGGCGAACACCCGTACTGGCCGAATGTCCCGGCTTCGGATGCTCATCGTGTCCAACCAATGGGAAATGCAGACCAGGCTTAGTCGCTAGCGCATCCCTAATCTCATCTACACTCTTCGCCGCCCATCCTGCACTACCCACATTGCTCAACGGGTAGAGGAGCTGGTTCTCTGGATGCATAACCACAGACTCGATGCTCGGTGCTGCTTTGCTCATGATGATATCCACATCCTTCCTAATCTGTAGGCAGAATGCATCCAGCGGCAAGTCGTTTACGTCGGTGCCAAAGGGGTTCTCGATCTCGCGACCGATGAGCGCGATACCCAGGATGATGTAGGCGGCAAAGACGCTTGCGGGGATTGTGATGTATCCGAGGAGCTTGTACAGTTGGAAAGGCAAGAGAAGGATATACACCCATGTAATTTGGCTGATGGCGATGCTATACGCCAAGGGGAGTGGAGTGGAAAGGATGCGCTCAGTTCCCGCAAGCACGTCGTTGAAGCTCGTGAGCGCGTTGAGGGATTGCGTTTGGTAGATGGAAACCTTGAAGGTGCCGTTTTCGTAAATCGACTTCATGTAGACACTCAGGTGGCTGAGAATCTCCAGAGGAAGGTTGCCAAGCGGTACACGCGAGCGCTTGATGAGTTTGCGCGGGTTTGATTCGGCCATGGGTAGTCCGAGGAATTGTCCTGCCGTCTTGAATACACCCGGCTTCTTAGGTTCTGGCTGGTCGGCATCGCGTGCAAAGGTGTCGAGGTGGCCGACTAGGTGCTTCAGGTCGTCGTATTGGACGCCAGGCTCGAACCGGAGCTTGTGCTTGAGTGCGACTGCGTACGCGGCGATCAGGTTGAGACAATTGATCTTGGCAAGCAGATCTTGTTTCCCGAGCTCGGCGTCCTTCTCGTGTCGTTCGTCGACGTGTATCCAGATGAGGCGAGCAAGATTCTGGGACTGGAAGGCGAGTTGTGCCCAGTATTTACGGCCGTCGTTGTATCGCTCGTAGGCGGTGGAGCTTCTGAAGCTTAGTGCCAGACCGACGACGAAACCGAGAACAGTGAGAAGGAGCTGGTTGACGCTGACTAGAGGCGGTTAGTACATGTTACATGCTGGTAGAGCAGGTATAAATCATACGGTCGTGTACAAACTTCGATATCAGTGTTATCATGGTTGCCCAGCCGGCTACGAAGAGCAGAGGCAGCACCATTTCTGGTGTAACACTGCCGTGGATTCGAAGGAAGACTGGCCATTTCGAGTGATGATCGAGATCGCGCGGTCCGACCTGATCTCTGTTAGTAACTACACTGTTTGCTTGAAGCAAAAACATACAAAATAGTCGTCGAAGTCTTTGTCGCTATCTTGCTTTTTCAGTGGCGGCCTGGTCGATGCACCATTCGTGCCGTTGGACACGGTTGCCGTGTTCTGCATCTTCTCTGCCATTACAATGTACCGTCGCCCGCGAAAAGGATAATGCCAAAATTTGAGCTCAGTGAATTTTTGCTCTCGAGGTTGCGCGACGCGAGCACTTCATATTGTGTCGCGTGCCCCTATCCCTGACCGTTTCTCCTGCATCACACCAACCTATCAAAATCGGCAACCCAGGCCTGGCGTCTACTATCATTGAGTAGCGCCGTGTGGCAGGTACGGCGATGCTGTAATTGGCATGGTTAGGATACGTAACTCCAATCGCTCGCGCTCACGTAGCGGCAATGTGAAGCATAGCCTCTATTAAGATGCATCCCGTCTTGGCAGGGTCTCTCTGCGGGCTTATTCATTGTGCGATGCGGGATGGAGATGAGTAGCTGAGCAGCTGAGCCGTGATTGCTTTTCCCTCGGCGATTGTTATGAATTTATGTGGCGCGACCGAGACCGCTGTGCGACGCAGTACAACACGTACAGAATCCTGTCGACTGCGGGGTTATGGTATGTCAAGCTTCCAAAATTGCCTGGTTGCCTGTGCGTAGTTTGTAGTGGTGTCTTCAGTTAGGGGTCGATGACCAGGCGATCAGCGCAAAGGTTGGATCGTCAACTGAGACAAACTGTAATTCGCCTGCGATTCAAGCTTCAGATATATGGATCAGGGACATGGCCCAAAAAAGGTCAAGCTTCAGCTGCGCAAGGAGGTCGAGATCTTGTTCTGCGACTTGGCAACATTGGCACTGTCCCGCTATCAGGCACCGCCACGATTGCCGCATCGCAGTCCATCGAGTCTCGATCTCAGCCACAGTGGCCGTGCACTTGAAACGCTTGACACGCTTGACACGAAGGGACGGGGACGACCAGGGATAAATGTGTGGGGTTGGGGAAAGTGCTCATGTTAGTAAGCATTGGCGATGAACGTCAATGTCGGAGATCACGGCTGGCATCCTCAATGCCAATACATGTACCAATTTTCCAACTGTTTAGCGGAGTGACGCGATGTGAAGATCATCGGGTTTGGGTTCCCGGTCCTGAGGGCTGGCTGCATAATAAAGGTTACCGATAGAGGAAGCGCATCCATTCTTCTAAACATAACTTTGTGGACTACGGCAACCTCCACCAGATCCTCATCTCTCCTCGACTTACGATTACTACAATTCTATTCATCTTGTTCACCTATTTGCTTATCTACATCCTTCTTTTTTCCTCCCGACCTCCACTTACCCAGTCCCCACTTGTCCCTCTTAGCCTCCGGTTTACTCTGACGTTCCTTGATCTCTGCCATCCGACCCGTTATCTCTCTGCTCTTCTCCCCCAAGCATTTCGCTCTAGCCAGAAAAGCTCCGCCCTTTGAGGCTACTGGTTTCGGCGTTGGGGTAAGAGTGGGTACCACAGAAAAGACGTTTGGTGTCGGTACTGTTTGTGGAACCAAAGTTGCCTCTCGGTCTGGTTGTTCCGGTTGTGCCAACGGGTTGAAAGGCGGAAAAGGCTCTAGTACCGCGTCTGGTTGGAATTCAAGAGGTCGAGGTGCAAGACTAGTTTGAAAACTCCATTGCCTATCAGACGAACCTGGTCCCGAGCCAGATTCTGATGTCAGCTCGCTCCGAACATTCTCCACTGTGTTAATATGGGAAGCGGGCTCGACAGAGGCGTAAATGGCCTTTCCAATGGAAGCATGCTCGAAGTCCGAGAGGGAGGAGAGACTGGTCATGGTGGAGTAGGAAGATGGAGCCGGTGGTTCGACTCGAGGCGACTCGTCGCCTTTGTCCTGGACGTCGTGGTTGGGGCGCGGCTTATGACCTGGTACTCGGAAAGACGGTGTTGAGGCCGCAAAACGGTCGTGGTGGGAGATGACGGATTCGCCATCCTCGTGATTGTGTATCCGAATTTCTCCATCATCGTTGCTGCTGCCATGGTGGGAATCGTTGCGTACTTGTTGGAGGATGTTGGGGTCCTGTAGGCTGACTTGCGCGTACTCCCGAAGTACAGAATCCTGGTCTGACTGTAGCTCAACGAGCAAGTCGCGGCGCGAACGTTGATTTTGAAACGAAGCTGCATTGCCTCTCTCGCGGTGGGACTTTAACATTGAATGAGAGGGCGATGGAGCAGCAGATCGATACAGACTCCTTGGCCCTTCTTGCGAACACTGCTCGTCGTGATGCTGAGAAAGCTCACGACGTAGCGACAGACCCTCTTCCACTCCACGATCGCTTGTTTCAATCGTATGCAGCTGCTCATACGGTTCTTTTGACGAAGCTGGCGGTGTCATAGGGGTTCCAATATCACGGGCTGCAAAGCCACTCCGTCTCTCTTTAGGAACCTCATTCTCGATCGTCAGCATACTTCCTGCTCGGTTTGATCTTTCAGCCTCTGATGCCATCCCTGCATGCCATGTCTCTTCCCCCTCCAGCCTCTTTCCATGCGCCATCAATATGGCATATTTCATGAGCGACGCTGCGCTATCTGGGTCCGCGTTCGTTACGGTAATTCGCACATCGCGTGTTTTACAGGTTATTTTGGAACCTTCCCTGGCTTCTTTCTTGCGCTCGCCGATGGTTTTACAGGACAGCGAACCTAGGGAGCTCTTCCGAGCCGGAATCGAAGGAGGGGCCTTGACGGAGGAAGAGGGTAGTGCTTCCTCGATTATGTGCTCGAGCCTTTTCTGGTCAAGTCGGAGCCTATCCTTTTCAATGCGAATGCGCTCGCGGCGTGATTGTCTATCAACCTCGTGTTCCTCCTCGCTGTTCGACACCCTTTGCAGGGGCTCTGCATCCGACGATGTGCTGTGTAGAATCACCCTACTTCGGGGGATGTGACCGCAAGCAAGCCACTCGCCCTTCTCTCCGAGGTTGACGTCTACTAAAAGCACTTTCTTCACCTCTTCAAGACAAAACCACAATACTTCTTCGTGATGATCATCGTCTAACTCTCGGTTGTCTTCCTCGAACCAGACTGGGATGTGTACATCATCTCCCATGCTTATCCAGGCAGGTGCCATCCCGCTTGTATCTATATCTACAATGACAGCATCATATGAACGGAATTCGTCACCCCCTTTCACGGTGTGAGGGCGTTTTCGTAAGGCGGTGCCTTCGCTCTCGTACAGTGAAATAAAGCTGGATGCAACGTTGCGCTGAAAATGTGCCTCGATGCTCGATTTGTTGAGCGCATCGTAGTTGAATTGCTGTGATGAATATATGTCGTTTACGTTTGGTCGTGCGACGAAGATATGGAGGTGGTCAGGAAGGGTGCGACGATTTTTAAGAAGAACGGCAGGGTATGATCGGGGTTGTTGAATGGACCTGCGCATCATCAGTCGCGATGTCACCATGTAAAGTCATCCCAGCGTTAATTTTAGATTTTTTCCGTGTTGTTGAAGAGCAATCGCGGCAGTTGACATTCCCAATATGAATATAGAATGCAGCGAATAGTTTCCGGATACGCTACGACAGGACTGATTTGAAAATATCAGATGATGGCAAGGTTGGAGATGACGACTTACAGAGACATGATGAAAAACGCTAAATCTGAGGAGGCTACAAGGTCGTTTTAATTTATACTGACAAGTTGGGGAGATCAGAGCGCAATATTGCAGGTGTGGTTGTATCTACCCTGGTACTGTGCTCGGTCACGAAGAGTGGCCACCTCTCAGCCTATGGTGTAGGGTCCAAGGTCTGTAATCGAGTGGTATGAAGTGGATCACCTCGCCACCTGGCAGGCGACACCATATGAGCGCATCATAACGTTTAGACAAAAGGCAGTTTCTATTTGTATAAGTCATAGGGATTGGTAGCAAAGATACATGTCGCTCTAGATGCGACGATCAATAGTCCTGGACCGTATAGTCAGCTGCGAAAGTTGCGCACTAGAATTACGATGTCAGTTCATAGTCCCCGCCCAGCGTAGGTGATTCAACTTACATGCACTCTGCTTCGTTCGTAGAACCACCTCCCATGTTCCTGTCTACAGGTTTGGCATCAGCCAACCCAAGCGCTTGATGCCACTCATCCGCTCTGTGCTGCTGCTGCCTTAGATTCTCCATCATGGGAGAGTAGAGCTTGGTGTTTCTCTCATGAGAAGCCCACTCCGCATCGGTCACTCTCTCTACACTTGTTGTACTGTGCCCAGCAAGGTATGCGTTGAAACCACCGCCATCTTTGACCCAGACTTGGAGTAGTCCAGATAAGAAAATCTCCGCTATTCTGGCTTGTTGTTGTCGAAAAATGAGGTAGACAACGAACTGGTGCATAGTGAAGTGCTGTGAAAACGTCCCGATGTTGTGGAGATGTGTACAAATGTCTTCGACCAGGTTCATGATATAATTAGACGATTGACGTGCACGATGCTGTGCTAGACGCCTATGCGACTTGAGTGAATAACCGCATTCACTGAGAGGGTACTGGAAGGGGGTGTCGCGTAATGATGCCGGCGTCTCGTCACAACGTTTCCGAACACCCTGGCAGAAGAGCTCCAGATTCTCGACACGCTTCTCTGAGCGACTAGTCCTGTGAAGATACTTACGATGACCCGTTGCAGACTGGTGTTGTGCCACTAACGGGTGGGAAATATTGTCTATCGACCATACATGCTCTGAGGCTGTATTTTGTGATAAGTAATCGATCACAAATTCGCGGATTAACAGAAGTTGATCAGGCGTTGGCGCATTGCCGTCGCAGTCAGCTAACAAGTGTATGTATATGGATGGTTGGCTCCGCGCTCTTTCCAGAACGGCAACATATTCTTGTTGCAGGCTAGGCTCATGGAGCATCCTGCGCACAAGGTCGCCTTTGACTGCCGCTTCTAGAACCGAGGGTGCTGAAGCAAGGATATGTAGGCATTCACGTTTATGCGTCACCCGGTCTGTTGGGTCGATCACCGTACTCTTCTTATATTTGGGCAGTTCTGCATCGAGTATCTCGGAGATGATTGGTTCGTAGTGCTTGTTGCTGAGTAGCTCCGCCCATCTTGCGCGTTGTCCATCAAGCGACTCGACTGTTGACTCTAGTCGGCTTGGTTGTCGACTGAGCGGGTCAGAAGTGTAGCTTTGAGCCCTTGTGGTTACCATGGATGGAGAAGCTGCGGTCGAAAATCGAGCAAGAGAGTACGTGCGAAGTATTGAGCGACAAACAAGCGGCAGTCTGTTGAACATAAGAGACTGACGATAGGTAAGGATTGAATGTGAGCAAGGCATCATGCATCGGTCGCTGAGTTTTGATAGCTTCCAAGATTCACGAGTCGATATTGAAGCTGCGGTGGCGCAAGTCGTACCCTCCGTCCTCCTTGCGAATATTGAGCCACGACATGTTCCATAAGCAAATGTGAAGCCGCGATAGAAGGACTGAAGATGCATACTCAGTTCTAGATCACGCTGAATAAAGTGTTGGCGAATGAAGACGGAAGCACGTGTAGCAGGCTCGAATTGGCTTTTTGTAATGGGTTTCTCTGCTCGTACTGTGTTACAAGCTCTTTGTTGGATGATCTGTGGTATTACGCTATTGGAATAGTTCTAAATCTCTGATACCGCTTTGTTGTGTCTTGACGGCCTGGTATCGCAGAGCCGTCATGTCTGGATTCAAGGCTGATCGTTTGCTGTCCATGTGCCATGTCTTGGACACTGTCGACCACTTGGAATGTGGAAAGTTCAGGTCAGAGATTTGTTATCGTGAAGGTATCAAGGCGCGTCGGGGACGCGTCAATGGATGCAAGGATGTCGTGGGCGATGGATTGAAGTAAGTGACAGGTTGGGTTGCGGGTGTTTACAGTTCAAGCACGATACGAGGCAGTGAGTGTTGTGAAAGAGTAGCAGCTAGTCGGAAAGAGGAGGAGCCGGGGAGGTGTGGCGTTTGTGGCTGGTGTGGCGTTCTTGACTCAATGCCCCTCCAAAGTTGTTGATAGAGCAAGCAAGCCCCTCTGCTGCACACGAGCTCCACCATCTCGACACTTTTTTGAGTAAGTCACGCAACCCCACGCGTCGTTGCCTTTCCAGCAGTGTGGATCTTTAACGTGAGGCACACGACTTAGTCATTAAAGTACTTACGCCACGTAGAAATGGCCGAACCTACAGCACCCGCACCGCCCGCCGCTGAGGAGGAGAAGGGCCCCTCGAAGCGTGCGCTCGAAAAAGCCGCAAAGAAAGCAGCGGCAAAGGCCAAGAAGGCCGAACATGCGCTCCGACCCAAGGAGCAGGCGAAACCCACAACAAAGAGCGAGCCGACGAGCATCTTCTCCGAGGGCTGGCTGAAGCGCATATACGAAGAGAAGCCCGTACAAGAAGTCAGGACCCGATTCCCGCCTGAGCCAAACGGCTACCTCCATATCGGACACGCCAAGGCCATCGCCGTCGACTTTGGCTTCGCAAAGCACCACAATGGCAAGTGCAACCTGCGCTACGACGACACCAACCCGGAGAAGGAGGACGAGGTCTACTTCACTGCCATCCTGGATGTGGTCAAATGGCTAGGCTTCGAGCCGTCCAACATTACATACAGCAGCGACAACTTTGACAAGCTGTACGAGCTTGCAGAGCAGCTCATCAACAAGGACTGCGCCTATGTGTGCCACTGCTCACGTACGTCCTCACGTGTCTTACTGATCCCAGACGGCTAACCACAACGCAGGCGAGGAGATCAACAACCAGCGCGGAGGGCCTGACAACCGAGGCAAGCGCTATGGCTGCGCCCACCGCGAGCGGCCCATCGAGGAGTCTATCACCGAGTTCCGGGCGATGCGCGATGGCAAATACCAAGCTGGCGAGGCCTTCCTGCGCATGAAGCAGAAGCTGACAGACCCCGACGAGGGCAACCCCCAGATGTGGGACCTGCCCGCCTACCGCGTTGTCAAGGAGAACCACCACCACCGAACGGGCGACAAGTGGAGGATCTACCCCACCTACGACTTCACACACTGTATTTGCGATGCGCTCGAGGGCATTACTCACTCACTGTGCACGGTCGAGTTCCGTCAATCGCGTGTCTCTTACGACTGGCTGCTAGAGCAGTTGGACATGAAAGTGCCCAAGTCGGAGGAGAAGGGGCCTATGCAAAGAGAGTACGTAAAAAATGTTGTTCGAAAGTCACATCCACTGACTGTTGCGCAGATTCGGACGTCTCAGCGTTGGCGGCACCATCCTCTCGAAGCGACGCATCCTCCAACTCGTCGAAGGTACGACTGTCGAAAAGAAGAATGCGGATGGTACAGTGGAGACAAGGAAGATACCAGGCGTGGTACGAGGATGGGACGACCCACGGCTGTTCACCATGGTCGCCCTACGTCGTCGCGGTATCCCGGCCAAGGCCATGCTCAACTTCGTCGACGAGCTCGGCGTAACAGATGCGCTCTCCGAGATCGAGCCCCCACGTTTCGAAGCTTCAATCCGAAAACACCTCGAGCGAACTGTGCCGCGCCAGATGATGGTGCTCGACCCTATCAAAGTAGTCATCGAAGACTTTGCGACTGAGGACGAGCAAGAGATAACCGTGCCGTACGATCCAAAGGGCGCTATACCTGGTGAGCGAAAAGTCAAGGTTGGAAGCGCAGTCTACATAGATCGCAGCGACTTCAGAGAGGAAGACAGCGCCGATTACTTCCGTCTGGCACCCAACAAGGCTGTTGGTCTATACAACGTCCCGTTCGCAATCCGTGCGACATCCTTCTCCAAGGACGAAAACGGCAACGTCACCGAGATCAAGGTCACCAAGGTGCCCGGCACCGAAAAGCCCAAAGCCTACATCCAGTGGGTCGACGTTGCGACGGCCGTCCCGGTCACCGCGCGCCTGTACAGCTCCCTCTTCAAGACCGAGTCACCCAACACATTGGACTGGAAGACAGGCGGCTGGGCTGACGACCTAAACCCGAACTCTGAGATCATTCACGACAAGGCTGTCATTGAGCGGGGAATCAAGAACCTCATTAGCGAGACCTCCCTGGACCTGAGCGGTTCGTCGGATGCTCTTGTGCGCTTCCAGGCGCTGCGCACGGCTTACTTCTGTGTCGATATTGATTCTACAGAGGACAAGATTGTGCTCAACCAAATTGTCAGTTTGAGAGAGGACAAGGGAAAATAGATGCACAGGAAGCCATAGGTTGACTTTGGCGTTGGAGGTGTAACAATAAGCTCGAGGTCGTAGAGGCATTGATCCGCAAAGCGTTCAACGTACAGTAGAGATATCCCGGAATCTAAAGTTGGATCTCATGAGTTCCTGATTTAAATGACAGAGAGACTGCCATGATGTTTTTGTATCCTTGTAAGAATGTGTGCAGTTCAGCGCTTACCTGCAGAATTATATCATATTATGTCAAACACCAAAGTGGTGTTATAAGGCGTATTTCCAATGAATGTAATATCAGTTTCCACCTTCAGAGGTCCAGACCTATATGAAGGTACAAAAGATAACTATTTTGATTCGCTGTTGGGCGTCAGTGTTACGATTGGTCCGCAAAAGGCGAATATAGTCAAGCCACGCCAGCGGTAGGTGTACTAGGGAGAGGGATCACCACCGCCGTGTAATTACCGATACGCATCTGCACCATTGCAGAGGGCTAAAATATAACTAGCGATAAGCGTCTGGGGAGATCATATACTCCACGAGAGTGTAAAGTCGCTTTTTTGGTCCCCTGTGAGGCCTACTGTGTCGCGATAATCATTGGGTTTGAGGACAACATGTCACCTGGGCAACCATGGAAACGCAAGCGGACTGAGATCGCGTGACCCAAAATTCTTTTCCCAGTACTTCCCTATCTCTGGAATCACTGAAAAAGCCAGTGACATATCATCTGTATCGCTTTCAAGTCCCGTTCCAATCAGAATCTTTCCAAGGTTGCGTTCCGTCTACAAAACTACCGAAAAGACCGCCTAAGCCTCCTTCTATATCTTTCGCTTCCTGAGATGTCCAAACTCAGCAACAACCCACTAATCGCTCATCAAATCTCCCTGGTCCTGCACACAGCGGTCGAGTTTAGTCAAAAAGCGGGTATTGGTATCGGTATCATCCAACACGCAACGACAGGCACAGCTCGGTCCGGCGTTCTACCAGTGGAGGAGCATAAACACGGCGTTGAGAGGGGCCAGGTTGGAGCCAAGAATGTCAAAACGCGCGAAAGAGCTCAAATGTACGCGCTCATACTTGCCATGGGGCTAGCACGCAGTACAATCAAGCGACGATGTACTACCACACGCATCGAAGTGCAAAGTGTCACGGTGCTCTGCACTTTTCCAGCAGTGGTTGAACTGATTAATTATCACCGAGTTCACGGCCCGAAGAGTCTTGAATCTGTGGAGAATATAGAGGACCGTTCTATGATCAAAAGAGTCCTGGAGAGTGCAAGAAAACTGTCGCGATACAATGTCCGGGTCTCAGTCTCGGAAGATGGGGAAGAAGGGGAAGGAAGTGTTACTTTGGAGGCAGCACGAGTGAAGATGATGGCCCACCAGAGAAAGAAGAAGGCGTGCCGTCGCCGTCGTCACGAACGTCGAATAATGTCCGCAAATGCCGGAGCGACAGGTGACGATGAAGAAGAGGGAGGCAGCGACGAAGACGGGAATAGAATGGGCCATGAGGAAGAAATGAGAAAGGACAGCTCGCACTCAACACCTGCTGCAGAAGAAGAAACGACAGGTGCAATCACGACAGACGAGACAGGTGGGCATGAATTGCATTGGAATACATGCTCCTCATTCTAGCGTTACAGCTCTCGAGCAATCAACTGACACAAAACAAGTAGAATCAACCAGCCAAATCTCCAGCCCTCCGAGCACACCAAACCTACAGATCTTGCCATACAGACTCGTACATCGACCACGGGTCGATTCGGACCTTGTACAAGATGCGAAAACCATGCAGAGTGTATAGGGATGGCCACGAAACGGTCGTATGACAACGTGACGACGCGGACCGAACCCGAGAAGGAATGAGATAAGGAGAGATGAATTGAGGTCGTGTCGATAGGACAGTAGTTCGGCTCGAACAATGATAAACAGCTGCCGATGCGAACGCAAAACTGAAATTGAAGAGATCTGTGAGAGACGAAAGTTTCCTTTCGTCAGCAAGTTACTGCGTGAGTGCGGGAAGAGGAATGTCGAAGCCAAAAACCCCGACCAGTCCAATTTCTAGTCCCCTCCGGTTGTTGACGAGTCGAACGTCCGCGAAATGGGCTTCCTCATTCGCTGGCCCACGCTACTCCCCATTGGTGCAAGATACACGCGCTAGGTGGCGGAAAGGTTTCACCTGTCCAAGTCCATATGATCTCCTATCATGACAGTGCACTCTGTCGGTGTGATTGAGTCACTGGCGAGTGCATAGTCTTGGTCAGACGGTGGTATGTATGAGCGTCGAGGAGGGAGGCGTCGAAGAGGAAGGGTTGGCGTGCATATCGATGTATAGAGGCAACGAAAAGTGATGATGTGCGTCGATGTGGCCAAGTTCCTGATGGTAGCGTAGCCGTGTCAGAAAGGAAGAGGTGAGAAGATGATTGAAGTGATCATGGAAGAAGGTACTGTGACTCATGAACCGAGAAGAAAGGCTATTGCATGAGCAGAAGTGTTGGTGAATTGTGGTGTGAAGAAGAGATGAATGATTGCGAGCAGCAGGCAGACTTTATACAGAGCACAACAGCAGGGCCGCTGGTCCTGACTGAGCAATGACGGTGGATGCCGTAAGAAGCAACGTCCAAAGACAATGAGAACGGAAGGGGTCACAGATTCAAGATCAGTAAGAGCGTCAACTATACAAAATCGGGAAGGGGGCTAACAGCAGATTGAGGAGGAGGTACAGGAACCTACTTCGTATCAAATCCAAACAAGTAACCACTACCAGAAAACAGCAATGCATCGGAAGGTGGTCACAGTTTGCGCTTCTCACGTACGTAACCCCCTGTACCACGGAAAATCCCTTCATCTATGCGGTACTTCACATTCGAGACCCTCTTTTGCGTAAAGAGCATAAATATTTTAGAAGCTGTGAGTAGCTTGTTGTTAATTGTTGACTATCGCAATACTATGATTGAAATATAACAACCATGTACTGCTTCCCGATGCGCACATAGTGACTACTTCGTGCTGGGTAACGGAAGAGGATATACAAGGCGCAGCACAGTCTTCGTTGCTTCCATAACTCACACATTATGGCATTCGATCACAACTTTTTTGGCAATCTGGATATTCCAATAAGCGTTGCGAAACCAGACACACGGGTCCACGAAAGTGTAGCGTCATATTTCGGTCTCCTAGGAGACCTACTGTTTTGCGATAATTATTGGGTTGAGCTTTGGGGAACGGTGGATTGTATGGCTTTGTTTTCGATTCGCTGGGTTAAAACGAGCTACTTACATTCACCGAGCCAGGGGCAGAACAAGATAGGGAGAGACAATGTGGAATCCACGAGAGTGTAAAGTCGCTTTTTCGGTCTCCTGGAAGGCTTACTGTGTCGCCATAATCATTGGTTTTGAGCTTTGGGGAACGGTGGATTGTATGGCTTTGGTTTGACAATACCTAGGTATGGAGTCGTGTCGATAGAACAGTCGCTCGACTCGAGCAATTATGAACAGCTGCCTATGAAACGCGATACCGAATTAAGAAGACTCCTTTTGTCAGCAAGGTGCGGAAGAGGAATGCCGAAGCGGGAAACGCCGACCAGTTCAGTCTCCGATCCCCTCCGGTTGTTGACTGGGGGCCGTCACCATCATCACGCATCAGAAAATCGCATGTTTAGATACCAAAATCACAGCATCTTCACAACGACGGAGCGTGTAATCTTTCTGATCAGAATCAAAGCAGCAATAATTGTATGCATCGCAAATCTGGCAAATAAAAGTGCTGATACAGCAGCCCTATCGGTCTTGACGCGTGGTAGGGCTGCATGCGCGCGCACCTGCAACCACGCGTATCGTTACCAGAATACGAGTTTTAGCCCCGGCTCTCAAAATTTCAGCCGCATAGCGCAGTTTTACACGTTGCCACATGCCTCAAGCTAATCCCACACGAGGCGCAGGATGCACGTTGCCGTTATACAATGGCCTAAGTACCTACTGCCTCGCATATCAGCCCCGCTGCCGTAATCATCCCCGGACTTGTATAATCGACCGTAGAGGTATTCATAGACTCAAATACTCGGGCGAGACAGATTCCGAAGGTAGGCCGCTGCTTCGGCCGGCGAGGCGGCTCGTAGTCACGTAGGTCGACGTGTGGTAATCAGAGGCCAAAACATTGCAACGCTGACACACGGCAACAGTCATATAGAGCCATAGTCTGTGCAACGGAATCCAAGAGATAGTTCTATGGCGCATTTCCAACGACCTCGAATTTTGATACCTATATTCTGCATAAGACCACAACTCCGTCAAGTAGTCAATCACCAGAGTCTAGGATGGCTATCTCGGCGGAGCGCCAGTACGAGTTCTTCGTGACGACAGACGAGCCACATCAGCCAGCCGGCGTAGAACGAAGCACGATTCGCCGGTTAGTGATGCGGAACTACTTTGACACGAAGATAGCCGGGCCGCAGTTCAACGTGCCTGAACATAGTTCAATGAGCGCAGTTGTGGCCGAGAAGCAGCTGAAGAGCCGTTTCCGGTTATCTGGACTGGGGATCGAGAAGAGGAAGAGTCTGAGCAGGCAGAAGGAATATCTATGCAAAGAAACCAAAGGGGAAAAGAGAAGACCGCAGGTTCTGAGAACAAGGTCTGGTCCGACACCGTTATCCTCAACTATCGGAACCGGAAACAGCGGAATAGGTCATTACAACGAGACAGAACACAGTACTAGTAGAAGAAACCCAAGTGAACCGGCACCTGAAAGATCAGTGCCAAAGGCCGACCTCGATACCCATCATGTGGATCCTTTCGGCGCTCCGCCAATACCAGACACGCCACAGCTAGATGCGCTCTTCCGATTATGTACGTACAAAGTCTATGGCCGATACCTGGACGACGAGGCAAAAACTATGAGAGAAGCAAACATAGGTTAACACGGAATTCAGACAAAAGTTCACACAAGAACAACTCGATCGGTCCTGATGCTATGCACACATGGAAGTCCTTCATCCTGAATGACGCCGGCTTACTGCATGGTACTCTGGCCAGCTGGGCGCTATACGGCATGCTTGTGAATGGGTCACATGATCTGCGGGTATGCGAGCTCGAGCACAAGAACGAAGCAGTTAGAACCGTGACCTACAAACTTGCGATGTGTCGGGGGAGCGTACCTGACGATGTTGTTGGCACGGTCTTGACACTAGCAAATCTCGAGGTAAGCGCCCAACCTGGTAGATGTATTAGATGGGAGGATAGATACTGACTGTTTCAGAATCTGACTGGAGCTTACGATGTAGCTCAACTCCACCTCACCGCGCTGAGAGCTATGGTCGAAGAGCGAGGCGGGATACTTGCTTTTGAAAAGAATGATGGTTTGACGCGAGGTATTCTATGGTAAGTTCATACCATATCAAAGTTGAGCACTTGCTAATACATACGATAGGGTAGATTTTCACGCTGCAGCAGCTTCACGCACAAGCCCGTCTTTCCCGCATGTATGGCTGGGGCCGGATGCACCTCTTCCGGACAAGCTACACGACGAGGCAACTCACACATCACCAACGTCTCTGCTACAATTGTCTTGTGCTGCTATCGAATGCTTCAATATCTTCTATCGACTACATCGACTCGCGCTTGCAACATCGTCGCACTGGACAGGCCGTGTTGCACGCGTGGCTCTGAGTAATCTCCTCTACACTACTCAGTTCATTCTCCTCTCGGTACCTGATCGCTCGCAGGACTTTCTGGAGTTTGACCAGAGCATTCAGGACAGAGGGAGTGAATATCACGGGTTCGAGAAACATGGAGCAGATGCAGCGAGTATAGTTGAAGCCCTCCTCGCAGCAGCTCTCATCTTCATTTATGCGGTGCTGCGAGCGCTACCACTGAAGACTAAGATATTCGCTATCCTTCTGCAGCGATTGCGCACCGCTGTAGATCGACCAAATACGTCAGTGTTAGAAACATGGCAACGCGAGAAGAATCTTAACATGTTGCTTTGGGCTCTGGTCATGGCATGTTGTGTTGCGACAGGTGCAGAGCGAACGTGGTGGACCACACAACTCTGCGGGGTGTGCAAAGAAATGAATATCGGCAGTAGAGAGCAGCTCGAGCACGAAATGCGGCGCGTCGCATGGACGGATTCATTTTTTGATGATAGGATTGATGGCATTTGGGCAGAGGCGATGCAGGCGAGTGAAGACAGGACAAGTTGGGACTCGAAGTAGTTAGGCCAATACGGACCAATGACGGGCGACGCTAGTCCGCATGCAACCCATGTTCGTGAATGTTCCGCCACACGTGCGTCGGGACTGCTAGTGCCGACGAGGGCGGCGGCGGCGGGCGCGATGGCAAAGGGTCCTCTGATAATCTTCGACGACTGACGTTCGTCTGGACACGACAACCACAACCATGGCCCCGCTTGTCGACAACCCCCAGATCAAGCAGGCCAGCCTGCACAACCCGCTGCCGCTGCAGCTGCACACATACATCTGGCCATTTTTGATCATATGGCCAGCCTTCTCCGCCATCTACTTTTCGCCGCAGCGCTACGAGCAGTACATCCAGTCGTCGGAATGGACTTTTGTCTGGGTCGCCACCATCACCACGTTCCAGTCGCTCTTCTGGCTCATGACGCACTGGAACGTTAACCTCAAGAGCGCATTCACCACGACCAAGGCCGCCGACGTGCGTTCTGCATCGCTCATCAAAGTCCAGCCCGTCAAGAATGCGGGCGCCGCCGAGATTGTGCCATTGGTGCGCGACAACGTCGGGGGGAAGCCCAACCTCTCGTTTGTCTTCCAGAAGCGACGTTTCCTCTACAATGCCGAAAAGGGCTCCTTCGCCCCGCTCTCCTACCCCCTCGATGTCGAACCCAAGCCCCAGCTCAAGACGTTCCAGCAGACCCAGGGTCTCACCTCGCCCGCCGAGATTGAACGCATCGCACAGCACTATGGCGATAACGAATTCGATATTCCCGTCCCCACCTTCACGGAGCTGTTCAAGGAACACGCCGTCGCGCCCTTCTTTGTCTTCCAGATCTTCTGTGTGGGACTGTGGATGTTGGACGAATACTGGTACTACTCGCTCTTCACCCTCTTCATGCTGGTCGCTTTCGAGAGCACCGTTGTGTGGCAGAGGCAGAGAACTCTGACTGAGTTCCGCGGCATGAGCATCAAGCCATACGAGATTTTCGTATACAGGCAGATGAAGTGGCAGGAGATTATGAGCGACAAGCTCCTCCCCGGCGATGTCGTCAGCGCAGGCAGGACCAAGGAAGACTCAGGCGTGGCATGCGACATGCTCCTGCTCGAGGGTTCCGCCATCGTCAACGAGGCTATGCTTTCGGGAGAGAGCACACCGGTGCTCAAGGAGTCCGTACAACTGCGACCTGGCGATGCGCGCATCGAGCCTGAAGGTCTGGACAAGAACTCGTTCCTCTGGGGTGGCACCAAGGTCCTCCAGGTTTCGCATGGTAGCGATGCTGAGGAAGATGGCAGCGGCGTCAACAGGCTTTCGTCTGGAGTGCCACCGCCACCGGACAAGGGCGCTGTTGCTGTTGTTATCAAGACTGGCTTCGAGACCAACCAGGGCAGCCTCGTCAGGACCATGATCTTCGCTACCGAGCGCGTCTCCGCAAACAATGTAGAAGCTCTCTTCTTCATTCTCTTCCTTACCGTCTTTGCCGTCGCTGCCTCGTGGTACGTCTGGAAGGAGGGTGTCAAGCTCGACCGCCAGCGTAACAAGCTGCTCCTCGACTGCGTCCTCATCGTCACCAGCGTCGTCCCTCCCGAGCTCCCCATGGAACTTAGCTTGGCTGTCAACACGTCTCTTGCTGCGCTTAGCAAATACGCCATCTTCTGTACCGAACCCTTCCGAATTCCTTTCGCTGGACAGGTCGACGTTGCCTGCTTCGACAAGACCGGTACATTGACCGGTGAAGATTTGGTCGTAGACGGTATTGCTGGACTATCACTGGGTCAAGACAAAGCTACGGTTGCTGCAGACGGTGCGCATACTGATCTCACAAAGGTCACGGATGTTGGAACTGAGACTACACTGGTGCTTGCCGCCGCTCACTCTTTGGTCAAACTTGACGATGGCGAGACCGTTGGAGAACCCATGGAGAAGGCGACCCTGCAGTCCCTTGGCTGGAAACTCGGAGCCAAAGACACGATTCAAGCTACTATGACTACCGCAAAATCCCAAGCCGAACTCGTACACATCCGCCGCCGCTTCCAATTCTCGTCTGCTCTCAAACGCCAGAGCTCCGTCGCAACCGTCTTGGTCAACAACAACAACAAGACTGGCCGCAAGGTCAGGAGCACAATCGCTGCGGTCAAGGGCGCGCCCGAGACTATTCGCAAGATGTTGGTCAACACTCCGCCCAACTACGAGGAGACATTCAAGCACTTTACCCGTAACGGTGGCCGTGTCCTCGCTCTCGCATACAAGTTTCTATCTGAAGAAGGAGAGTGGGGCCAAAACCGCATCAACGACCTTAAGCGTGAACAAGTCGAGTCTGACTTGCACTTTGCCGGTTTTCTCGTCCTCCAGTGCCCTCTGAAGCCTGACGCTGTCGAGGCTGTACGCTCCCTCAACGAGTCCAGCCACCGTGTTGTTATGATCACTGGTGACAACCCGTTGACTGCTGTCCATGTCGCTAAGCAAGTCGAGATCGTCGATCGCGATTGTTATATTCTTGATGCGCCTGAGAACGATGAGACTGGTGAGAAGCTCGTATGGCGCAGCGTCGACGACAAAGTTAGCATCCCTGTTGACCCTTCCAAGCCTCTGGACACCGAGATTCTGAATACCAAGGATATCTGTCTTACTGGGTACGCGCTTTCGAAGTTCTCTGGTCAACCTGGATGGAAGCAGATTCTGCGATACACCTGGGTCTACGCTCGTGTCTCGCCGAAGCAGAAGGAGGAAATTCTTCTCGGTCTCAAGGATTGCGGTTACACTACACTCATGGCTGGTGACGGTACCAACGATGTTGGTGCGCTGAAGCAGGCTCATATCGGTGTTGCCCTACTCAACGGTACCCGTGAGGATCTTGACAAGATTGGCGAGCACTTCCGTAACACTCAGATGAAGAACGTCTACGAGAAGCAGTGTAACTTGATGCAACGCTTCAACCAGCCCCAGCCACCTGTTCCGGTCATGATCGCGCATCTATACCCCCCTGGTCCAACCAACCCACACTACGAGAAGGCAATGGAGAACCAGGCAAAGAAGAAGGGTCTACTCCCAGGCGCCAATGGCGTCGCTAACGGATCGGCATCCACTGGTACTCTTGTCCAACAACAGCCCGGTCAAGTCCAGCCTCCTCAGGCCGTCGGCAACCTCGCTCAGCAGATGCAGGAGAAGATGATGATGCAAGAGATGGAAGAGTTGGCCGGCGAACCACCGACGATCAAACTCGGTGATGCTTCCGTCGCTGCACCCTTCACCTCTAAGCTTGCGAACGTCGTTGCAATTCCCAACATCATCCGCCAAGGTCGCTGCACACTCGTCGCTACAATCCAGATGTACAAGATTCTCGCGCTTAACTGTTTGATCTCCGCCTACAGTTTGTCTGTCCTCTACCTGGATGGTATCAAGTTCGGCGATGGCCAAGTGACCATTTCCGGTATGATGATGAGCGTATGCTTCCTTTCCATCTCGCGCGCAAAGACTGTTGAGACTCTTTCGAAAGAACGTCCTCAGCACAACATCTTCAACACGTACATCATCGGCTCCGTACTCGGACAATTCGCTATCCACATCATCACCCTCATCTACGTCAGCCAATACGTCCAGCGTGTTGAGCCCAAGGACCCCAACCCAGATCTCGAGAAAGACTTCGAGCCATCCCTGCTCAACTCTGCAATCTACCTTCTGCAACTCATCCAACAAATCTCCACCTTCGCCATCAACTACCAAGGCCGACCCTTCCGCGAGTCTATCCGTGAGAACAAGGGTATGTACTGGGGACTCGTTTCCGTCTCCGGTGTTGCCTTCTCCTGCGCCACCGAATTCATCCCTGAGCTCAACGAGAAGCTCAAGCTTGTCCCCTTCACTTCGGACTTCAAGATTATGATTACCAGCATCATGGCTTTCGACTTTATCGCCTGTTACATCATTGAGAAGGGTCTGAAGTTCTTCTTCTCTGACAACAAGCCAAAGGATATTGCAGTCAGGAGACCGGATCAGCTGCAGAAAGAGGAGAAGAGGAAGGCAATGGCGGAGATTGAGGCGCAGAGGAAGAAGAATGAGGAGGCGGAGATGAAGGCTGCCGCTGCTGGGTTGGTCAAGCGGTAGATGGGGTTGTAACGTCGTGTTGTGGAATCGACGATGCGCATATAGTATTTTTGGTGGTAGAGTAATTTGACGATGAAATGATGGTTTCTCTGCTCATTTACTATTGGACTTGATTGTGCTGTGATGGCGGTATGCGAATCTCATGATTAGGCATGCGGTTGGATTTTGCAGCAACCTCATCGTGCAGTTGGCGCGCCTTTTGAATCGGATTTTTGCACGAGCTCACGTGCCTGCGGTCGTCCTCAGCTGTGTATATAAGACCGTCGCTTGGCTGCCTTCTCTTCTTATTCCTATTGTACATTGGCGATCCTCCAAAACTATCCATTCGACATTGTATCGCTGCGGTACTCCCGCCCCTTCAAAAAACTGGATTTCAACGTTTATGTTTGCGCTTCTGCGCCTCCACTCGCTACCGGTCTCCAAATAAAGCGCTGCGCGGAAAGATGAGAAGCATGTTCCTGGGACTTCGCCCGACTCAAAATCAAAGCCACAATTTATCATGACTGGTGCCTTCGGAGGGGATGCTAGGAGATCGGAAACGCCGATCACTTTACTTATCTTATGGAAGAGACTGCGCTAAACCAGCATCTTTCAGCTGCCGCGTATGTCTGCGGCATTGTTCTTTTACTAGGGCTGGGAATGAAACGAAAAGAGACACTGCAAATTCAGATGTCTACAATAGCGGCTATTGGCTTCATCCAAGGAATCATGCAACCCAGGTGTGGTGTCGACTAGCTTCGCCCTTCAACTCGATATTAAATCCTGGACAGAAATTCTCTACGTGTCTGCTCCTCTTAAACCTGTTCTGGTTCACAACAAGAAGAGGAAAACCAAGTATATGGTTTTTTGATCCCTGAACTCTGTTTTGTTACATTGAAACCACGAAGAATTCAGCTCATGTGGACTCTCGCCTGTTCTGGTTTCTTCAAAAGAATCCGTAGTACGGAAATGCTGTTTTCAATCGGCTGCAATCTACTCTTTTCGTATAATGTTCAGCAAATTCGCCGCATGACTTCTATTCTTCTGTTCTCTTCTCACACCCAAAACCAAAACCCAGTTATCCAAAGTTTCATGGCTACGGCGAGTTGACCGTGCTCTTCAAAACAAAGTCAAAAAACATCCGTGGTCAAATGCTGGCCTTTTCCATCTCTAAAACAGTATCAAATCGAGCGACTCGATTATGCCCTGGGAAGACGAGTGATCGCACCTTACTCCAAGACCTACGCATCAACTGCTCATGTCTGCATCGACCCTCGTCCCCTAAGACCGTTATAAGTCATCGAAAGCCAAATTCATGTGCTAGTAGCCTTGTTTCTTGTTACAAAATACCACAAATTCAAAACAAAAAGGTGTTGGAAGAGTTACATGTTCTTCCTGCCCACTCCAGAAGGCCAACAAAGATTCCCAACGGCAGTTGTCAGACTGAGACGTGCGGGAACATGGCAACAACAAGCGTTAAGTGTACTAGGGGCGCGTTTTGAATACCAAAACTATAGCTGCATCACAATCATGTGCATGAGAAGAGAATACGCAGCATAGCACAATCAAAAATTGCGACGGTAGCTATGATGACGAAATCGTGTCAAGAGGAAACCAATGGCCACTGTGGCCAGCCAATGTCACTACCTCGATCGACCATCGTACATGTTCTGATATGCGACTGCCATATTATTCTCGAAATCATTACAACAGCACGGTCGTGTCTTGACTTGCTGCACTCAAAACTTTCGTTGCTTCTGTGACGTTGGTGTGTGCGTGACGATATCTATGCGTTCGCACTGGAGAACGTGGAAGGCTTAAAATCTTCCTCTCTTGCACTTCCGTGTTTTCTTCACACCAAAATCAATTTTCACTCTTCCAAAACAACGTGAATACCCGACTATGTTTGGAGTTGGCGCACAATCCCTTCATTACAAACTGACTAGCCTGCCGCTGTGTGTTTGGCGAGCCATGATGTGTCCAACCACGGTGGATGACATGACTCTTTTGAATCGTTACCTTAAAATTCAATTACACAAAAACACATATCTATAGATCAAACCCAAAACCTTACCATGTCATGCTCCAGAACCAAAGTTCATATCCCCCAAAACAACAACAAACCTCAGTCGTGCTGAATACCAAAGACCAAGCGACAGCTCCCCAAACACCATTAAAGTGATCCAGGTGGAACACAAGCATGGCGACCAACCGCTGCCAGCAAATCTTAACGGCCGCCGATAACAACATCCCCGTGGCTGCATACAACATCTTCTGCGAATGCCAAACCAACGAGAACATCAACGTCAAAGACTGGGAGGACCTTGTTGCGGGCTTGAGCGAAGAAGACAAGAAAAAGTTGGATGACGTAGTCGGGAACTTGACACCGGCGTGGATGAAAAGTGCACCTTGTGCAAATCTGGTGGCATTGGTGAGATGGCGCAAGGATGCGAGGGGCCTTTTTGAGGTGCTTTGAAGCGAGGGAAAGAGTTAGAGCGGTGACAGGACTAGGTTTGGGAAGAATCACGTATGGATTGTTTTCGTTGTAAGATCTTCTTTCAACAACACATTTTACTCTTACGGTTGACCGAAATCCATAATCAAACACCCAATGTATCTTTCTTCCTTTCTCTACGTCATCTTGAAGACACCAGCTACACTCGAGACATCCGAGTCTGGCGAGACTTTATAACTGCTATATGAAGTCCCTCTCTTCATGTCCTGTCCAGGTACTCGTGGCACCCACGTAAGCGCTTATTTCGTCGGTTCGCAAACAACAAGGAAAGGATGTACCGCAGCTGCCGAATATTAACACATGGTTCTCAAAATTCTCCAAAACCGTAGTCATCGACTTACCACTAATGAACAACCGACCAGTCTTGACATCATGCCTTACTGTCGTACTACCACTCAGAACTTTACTATCCCTGTCTTCAAGAACCTTCTCAACTCTGTAGTCCACGCTTCTTACTCCGGACCTCCCCACATCAACTGTCTTCCTGATGCGCCAGATGGTCACGGGTGAAGGCTGGTTGTAAGGATCATTGAAGCCTTTACCAGATTGGATAAGGTTAGGGAAGCCGGCGGCGTAAATATCGCCGTTCGCATCAGGTGAGATGTTATCAAGCGGCATACCGACATTGATGGTGTCGACGAGGCGAAGGGTCTTGTCAGATTGCAACGCCAGGACGCGAATCTTGCCGTCTATGGCGCTGGGCACGTAGAAGAAACCGTCTCGGCCGCGAGCGAGTCCGTTGGGGAACTTGAGCTTCGACTTTGGAAGGTAGCTGAGCGCTTTCTTGAGGTAGACTTTGTACTTTGGGTCGTCATCTGAGATTGGCGGAAAAGTCTCTTCATCTGAGCCGTCATAGGCTGAGTGGCAGTTACCAGCTCCGTCGCAATAGGCGACGTTACCGCCACCAATAACATAGTCAAGCTTCCTCCGCTATTTGGCATTAGATGGGGGGATTTTTACGGGTAAGATCGAGGGTCACGTACCAAGCCAACCTTGACAGAGTGGTCGTTTGTCACAAGAAACCCACCAGAGCCATCTGCAAGCGCCGAGACACGGTTTGGCGTCCAAATCTCGTCCGAGAAGATGGTACGAACATGTCGCATCTGCTCCTGACCTGTTCTCATTTCAAAAATCTCAATCGTCGAATTTGCGCCGCTCTGGGAAGCATCGATGATGTTGTTGAACGCTCCGACTGGTGGTCGTTGGTTTACCAGGTAGAATTGAATCGTGTTGTCGTCCAAGACATGGGCATCGAAGCCGAGAAGGTCGAGATCAGAGTTTCCAGTGGCTCCTCTGTAGTGTCCGATGGGTTTTATGCCGCGAAGGTTGTAAAAGCCATCAACACCAGGCTCGTCAATATCCAAGGCGATGAGCTCTGATCCGCCAGCCCGTCGCCCGGTCACATTGACATCCTTCATGCTGGACCAAGTCAGTATCCATAGCTTATCAATCACCACCGCTTGTAAGATCATGATTTTAAAATAGCTTACGCTTGATTCCAAGCCAACCTATCCGCCGTGCCTGCGCAAGCCGCATACAAGGTTCTTTCGTGGTCGTCCAGCCAGATATCCTCACACGCTTCCAGCCTGGGATGCACAAGACGACTACAGCTGAACTCTGGGAATTCATCGATACTCTGCATCACGCGACCAATGCCAAAAGTTGTCGCGAAGAGATCCTTGAGGTAGAGTTGGTAGAGCGACGCGCCCCACGCTACCACGAACGCGTACCATACGGTTGTCGCTATGCTAGGCATGATGCGTACAATAACAAAGAAAAAAAAAGATGCAAAGGTCGCAGGACGACGACGGCAGGCTGAGCTTATATCTCATGTTGATACCTGGCGGGGCTTGACGGGGCTGTAAGCGGCATGGCGCAGGTCGTCCAGCCGCAATGAGATCCTGCCGTGATTGGCTCGTGAGATGCACGTGGGATGCCGAGGGACCCTCCAGGCATGTCTTACTGCCAAGACCAAATATTTCTGCCTCGTTGATAGCAGGGTTGATAGTTGGCCATGGAGATGGTAGCGCTGGAGATGGATGTTCGGATGGAACCCCGCGAAGGGTGACGGGAAGGGTGACGTCACAGGGTCTTCAGCCTATCTGGGTACCTAGGCTTCTCCACTCCCAGCTTACTGTACAATAAACAGTTCAGCTCTGTAGCAACGACCCAGCCTCGATATTTCTACACGAATCACATCGTCGCCGTCAACATGACAAAATCCGCCTCTTTCGACGTGATAGGAACATGTTTCGCCTTTGATGTCCCTATATCCACGATCCAATCCCGTCTCGGCCCCAAACTCTCAACCGCAGCCGTGGACCCAAAAACGCTCTTCTTCTCCTGGTTCTATGCGGCCCAACGTGACTTTACCTACGTCTCCATGGCTGGTGCCTACGCTCCCATCGCCCAAGTCCTCAAGTCGACGTTCCGACGCGCATGCGCCGTTGTCGATTTACCCGTCGACGCCGTCACCGACGAGGACTTGGAGGAGATTATGAAAGCATTCAGAGCCATGGAGCCACGCGAAGGGCTGAAGAAGTGCTTTGACGGACTGAGGGAAGCGGGCTGGGATGTTTATGGTGTAACGAATGGAGGGTCAGAGACGTCTTTGAACTACTACCGTAACGCCGGCATTGAATTGGACGAACAGCACCTACTCAGCTGTGATGTTCTTCAAATTGCGAAACCGGACGTACTCGTTTATGAGAATGCGCAGAGGCACTTGACCGAAATGGCTAAGCAAGCTGGTGCACAGGAAACGGGAGGGGGCGCGAGGTGGTTTATTGCGGCGCATGCATGGGATTTGATTGCAGCGAGGAAGGCCGGATTTCACACTGCGTACCTGGATTTCGAGGAGCACTTTCCTTGTACAGACATCTTTGGCGAGTTTGATCTTTACGCGTCTAGCATGGAAGATTTATTGGCCAAGTTGAAGGACTGGAAAGCAGATTCTTAGCGGACTCATGTCGTCGTGATGATAATATTCCATGATCTTGCTCTAAGAGCTATAGTGCATCAAAGATATCGGGACCAGAGATAGGCATGCAACGTGTGAACCTGACATACCCCAAAGCGCCACGTGGAGTCTATATCCGCAGATATGTCCACCCAGATCCACCCCGTTCACAATTCATGCAAATCATCGCGTTTTCCGTCCAATCGTGTGCCCCAAGCGACTCGCTATTACAGAAACCATTTCCCTACCGAAGCTCACACATGGAGGAGCGACTCGCTTTCTACTTGAAAAGACTCCTCAGCTCTTCCAACCTCTGCTTCGTAGCCTCCTCCTTGGTCTTGCGCTCCTTCGCCATGGTAAGATCAGCCAATGCCTTCTTCTTTCCCTGCAGTACAAGCATCTTTTCCTCAAAACTATTTTCCATAATGAAACGCTTAATGGTAACTTCCCTATCTTGACCCAGACGATGAACTCGATCTACAGCTTGTGCTTCGGCCGCAGGGTTGAACTGCGGTTCCATCATGAAGACCTTGTTCGCTGTGGTCAAGTTAAGGCCAAGACCACCGGCACCGATCGAGACCAGCATTACCCGGACATCTGGGTTTTCGCGGAGTTGTTGCATAGACTTGTCGCGATTTTCACGTGTCATGCGGCCATCGAGGCGAACGAGCGAGTGGCCGGCGTTCTTGAGCGCGATTTCGATGAGGTCAAGATGCGTGGTCCATGACGAAAACACGATGCTGTGGAGGCGTATTAGTGTCTTAGAGTAATCACACAAGTCATGATCACTTACCTCTTGATCGGCCTCTGATCAGGATGTTGCTCGCTCCAGAGGCGGAACTCGTGCAGGTCGTTGAGTAGAGCTTGCGTCTTCGTGTGCGGTCCAGTATAGCTTCCGATCTTCTTCGCCAACTTCGGGTCTTTGCGAATCTGGTTTTGCTCTTCAAGATAACTGTAGTAGTCTGTGCGCTCAAGCTTCAGTGCTGTTGGATGATTGACGTCGTCACAAACATGACATCGCACAGAGCCATCAGCCATGACGTTATTTTTCCACTGTTCCTTCAACTTCTTAATATGCTTTGGGCATACTAGATGATAGCAGGTGGTCATGTAACCAATGATGTCCTGCACTTGACCATCTTCGTCCTCGTCGTCAGAATCTGCGTCTAGTAGAGACCTCTTGTCGTTGCAATACAAACAATCAGCTGCACTTGTCGATTCAAGTAAATTAAGCATCTCGTAGGCTTGTTGGCGTGTAAGCTGCGGCCGGTCGCTCTCTTCTTCATCTATCTCCATAGGCTTCTCGTATGTCATGCCGTCCGTTGTCTTGAGAGCTTCCTCGCTGAGGAGGTCGCGACCGTGAGCGCAGATCAGACGAAGGTTGAGGATGGCGGTCAAGATACGAGCGTACGATTGTCCGCCCATCTTGTTGCCCTGAGTAACTGCAGCCACCTTGCGTTGAGTGTCTTTCTCAAACCAGTCGTGCAATTGCCGCTCTTGCTTAGAGAATTGCAGTTTAACGACATAATCCAACTTCTTCGGCACTTCTCCCTTGATGATCTCCTTGGTACGACGGATAGTGACCGTGCTCACAAGTAACTGGAGCTTTGTCACGACGTTGGGATCCGCATTCTTGAAAGGTCCGAGAATGAACTGATTGAAGCCGCTGGTAGTGTCGAATGGCTTTAACTTGATGAAATTGAACAGAGCACCAAGATCTTCAAGCCGGTTTTGGACAGGCGTGCCGGTTACGGCCCAACGTCGCTCACCCATCATCATGCATGCTGCCTTTGACTGGTTAGTCGGGTTGCGGATGGTGTGTGCTTCATCTAAGACAATGCGGAACCAATTGATGGATGGGAGGGCTCGCTTCCTATCGGTCAAATCCTTCGCGATGATATGGTATGTCGTTAACACTATGTCGTGATCCGCGAGCTTCGCAGGCGAGATGCTGAACCGCTCTGCGCCGTGGTATCGGATCCATCTCAAGGTGCTTGTACCCTGTGGAAAGTGCTCTTTGATCTGCTCCTTCCAGTTTGTCATGGTACTTAGGGGACAAACAAGGAGTGTGGCTCGACTGTTGATGGTTGGTTGTATCAGCGCCGTGTGGGGTTTCGGAGGAGGCTTCTTCTGGCAGAAGTCCTTGGCTGCGGCAATCGAGGCATCGTCGCAGATGAGAGAAAGGATGCTGAGCGTCTTGCCAAGACCCATTTCGTCGGCCAGTATGCCACCAAGGCTTGGTCTCGGCTTCTCTTCCACCTGCTCACTCGTGATCACGTGCACGTAGTACTTCCGGCCGTTGTCCCGGTACTTGGCTGCCCACAGTGAGTCTTTGCGCTGATCATATATCTCAGGAGGATGTTCTTGTTCGTGATCGACCATGAAATATAGTGCTTGCTTTTGATGTGGGTATAGCTCAGTAGTGATAAGCGATGACGGCTCTCGAGTAGGGACTTCTTCCGAGCTACTAACAACGGTATCGAAGACGTCCTCGACATCAGCGCGAATCTCATCGACGCTGCGCAGAACGTATGTGTTTGTGGGAGCGCTAACAGCGTACTGGTTAGGCAGCTGGAAATCGGGTTGTCCTACCTGGTTCTTCTGGAATGTCTCCTTGGTCTGGGGATTGTAGTAGTCGTAGCGTGCCAATTCGAAAACGGGTGTTTCCAAAATGAGATTCTTCGTCTTGAGGTGCCGACCAAGGCCGTCTGCCACCCTGCGCGGACAATACAGCTGCAAAGTCATGCCAACAAGGGCAGATATTTGACTGCCAGGTGGTCCTTCATTAGGCAGCTTCCTACGAGGCTCAGTCCACGCTAACCATTTGAGACCGCTGGTATTGGCGCTGTCAATCAGAGGTGTAAGGCCTTGTGCAGTCTTCATGTCGACCCTGCCGAATTCTTTACCCACACCGTCGAGCACCTGAACATTGGTTAGTATACGTTCACATAAACATTGTACACAAAGTGCTTACCATAATGATCTGATTTCCCTTGCTGCCACCGCCCCTGCGGAAAGATACTTTGATTCTACTTTGACCGCCATGATTGCCAACGAATTTCTTCGGGTCGGGGTGAGGAACCTGGTGCGCCTGAATGTAGGTCTGCTTGAGTTTTCCGATACAAACGTCTTCGTTGCTGTTGTCCCCGACAACTTGGATCTCGTCTTCGTCATCGCTCATAGTGAGATCGATTGCAGGTCCTTTCTGGAGTAGTGGAGGAGCTGGCTGCGCCGTCTGGTTTTGCAGCTCAAGTGCGCTTCCACCGGCAAGGTTAGAGCGGCTACCCTGCTTCTGACTTCGCGGATCTTCAGTCTTGACACGCTTAACAGGCGATGATGTGCGCTCTTGGACGTTGTGTAGGCGCTCGACAAGTGAAACCTGGCCAGCAATTGTAGGGTCAGCGCGTCCGCGATCAGTGTCGTTACCGGAAGATGCAGGGCGCTTGGGATTTGAAGATGTCGGGTTTAGGAGTGCGCGAGGATCAAATCGAAGAGGCTGTTGTGCAGACGGTCCATGATTATGGTGAGTCGCGTTGTCGCCTGGCACGTGCGCGGTTAGCTCTTGGGGCTCAGGGTCTGGGTCTGGGTGACTGAAAGCAGGTGCATCTGGTAATGAGTCGAGTATCAAAGGGGCAGCGGGAGACTCATAGACAGCCAGTTCTGATCTCTTAGAGGAGTCCGAAACTGGACTGTCAGTCTCCATGTTGCTGGGCTATGAAGAGCGAACCCAAGGGGGACAAGTCGTTGATGAATATATGAGAATACTCAAGACCAAAGAAAGTACCAAGACCAAGAGGGCAACTTCGGGGAGTGATAGAAAAGAAGGTGAGGTAGAGGGAAAAGATTGAGGATATACCTGTTCTACGCACTCTTCTCGGGTCAAGTAAGAGGGCGGGATTCATCTTGTCCATGCCAGGCTTACAAACGGAGCAACTTGAGCGTCAAGGTAAAAGAGCCCCAGGTGAGTGAAATGTACCCTTCAGCGTTTTCTAGCTCTTCCAACCCTTCCAACGACGTGGGTGCCGAAGCGCATCTGATGGTCCGAATGCCAAGCCTTGATCCTTTTGCTCGCCACAAATTACGCGTGGTCAAAAAGTGCCTTGATGTGCCCGTAGAGTCGTCAAAAGTATTGCGAGTCCTTTCAAGCCTGGCTGTGATCGATAAATGGACGCGCAACTCGGTATCCTGGATGATGAGATGATGGTGTGCAGTCGCTTAGTACATACCCGGTCGTCGGACAAGTGAAGGTAGACGTATGGGATCGCGGCGCAGCAGCGGGACAGCTTGCCAGACAACGATATCTGCTGCGTGATGACCTAGATAACTGGGAAGCCGTTCTTTTGTATCGCTGGACGTGATGAGATGGCGCTGTTGCCTTTCGTTCGTTGTGGGAAGTCATCGCGTGTGGCTGAGAAGAGCCTAGCAGGAGTGTCAGATGACCCTTCGATTATTCACGGGGGTTCGGCAAAGGGCTGTTGCCCGCGATTGTCGGGGGGAACCGACGCGTATTGCACAAAAGGAGTAAAAGCAAGAAATGTCATCAGCTCGCACGCCAGATATGTGTATCACTTGGGTTACTAAAGGGTGTGGGGGTTGTTGCGCAACCTACGCACGGCGGTGTGGGTGCACGAGCAGAACAGCGGAGCTGTTCCCGCTACTGCATACATGTTCCTATCTGCAGATTTTGGTACAACCAAACGCCTCCCATGCTAGCCAACCAGATGCCATGCTGTGGAAATGGTAACCTTGCGCCTGTGATGCAAGATGTTCGTC
The DNA here is from genome assembly GCF_042100115.1 of Alternaria dauci. Classification (NCBI taxonomy): domain Eukaryota; kingdom Fungi; phylum Ascomycota; class Dothideomycetes; order Pleosporales; family Pleosporaceae; genus Alternaria; species Alternaria dauci. Next base: position 2,269,975 of record NC_091276.1, read on the forward strand.
TCTCACACGTGTCCAAGTCACGAAGAAAAGCATTCAAACTGAGCTACAATGTGCTCAACACCAAGTAAACACCGGATTTCTACCCTTGACCATCTCCAGCCGTTCCACAATGACCTTTTTCCTATTCCCTTCCATGTCTTCATTCGCGGCATATCCTAGATCGCCGTCGTCGTCAAAACCATCGTCGTCAACGTCTCTTCTGTTCGTTAGTGAAAATCGTCTATGGTGTCGTGAGTCGCGTGTGTTTCTGCGAGGCGCCTCGTAACTCATTCGCGACTGTTGCGCAGGGCGTCCATTAGAGGAAGGGTTCAGGTTGCGCGAGCCCCAGTACACGTCGCTTACGGTCGCTGGCGATTCGGGGCCTCTGTCAGGACGTCGCACGTCGAGGGAGGAAGAGCCGCGCGTGAGATTGAAGCGGTTTTCGTGCGCTGTTTCCAACGGCGGCGAGTTCATGAGCAGATCTTGCTGAGGCTTCTGTGGCGGTGTCGATACAGCAGTGATGTCCATTTCTTCATGCTCCTCTGGTAGCCGTGACTGTCTGCCTGGTGGCTGTTTTCTTCGCATCTCCGCGGACGGGGCCCGCAGTGGCACAGCGATTGGTATCTCAACAATATCATCCCACACGCATACACGTGCCCGTCTTGTGAGCTCAAGTGGCCCCAGATCAGGCGTCTTGAGCGTCTCCACCACATTCCATGCCTGCCCCTTCATAACAGCAATCTGTTTGGCGTACATGCGCTCTTTGAAGTCGGCATCTTGCGAGAAGCACTTGCGGAGTGCTGCCTGTGTATCGCTCCACCATTGTTTCGAAGTGAGGAGAGGGAGGAAGTGGCGGCGAGTGGCTTCGGAGAAGGGCTGGCCGATGAGCGAGACGGGTAGGAAGAGCCAACCGAAGGGATAGCTGCGCCACTACAGTCTTGTTAGTATGGCCGGATACGCTAGAAAGGCAGTGTACTTACAGCGTCGGGGTGCTTCCAGGGCCACGACAAACTGTTGTCAATGGCACCGATGGTTACGGTAGGCGTTGGCCCACTCTGCATGGGCGTGTTGGACCGACTAGTCGTGGTCATGGGTTCCCTTCGCCCGTACGGGTCTAGTCCGGACTGCTCCATCGACTGCCTTGTGTAATCGCTTGGTTGGTGGTCATCGTCGTCCACATGGTCATCCATCTTGGGCGGCTCTGCAATGATAGTTGCCTGCTGTGTCTTTTGGTCGATTTTGATCATCCAGTTGTCCAGGCCTCTGTCGGTGTTTCGCATGATGTAGTCAAGAATGACCAGTTTCTCCAGTTGCTCTCTGAAGGATTGCTGGATGGCAGGCGTCCAGAAGCTCCGCCGTTGGTGTTGTGCGGATCCATTTCCTGATGCTTCGTCGTCATCCTCGCCGTCTGACTGCGATCCATTTGGTCTGCAGTCCTCGGCCCATCTTCGCTTCTTCTTGCGCGACGCTCGGTCAGCGCTGTAGCCTGAGTTGTGCTGATCTGGCCATGGGTTCTCCTTCAAGAAGATGTTCGCGTCCTTGAAGCCCTTTAGGAACACCTGGAAACTCCCAAGCTTCTCCGGAAAGGGCTTCCTTTTTCTGTAGTATGCGCGCCGATCCCAGAAGTCGTAGTGGAAAGATTTGGAGGAAAGACCGACGACGTCGGTGTAGGGCACGAGGTTGGTGCGTAGCTGGGTATCGAGGACGTAGGCAGCGGCTTCGGAGATGTAGGAAAGATTGGGAATGAGACAGGCGCGGCCGAAGAAGAAGGGGAAGAGGTTGCGGTGTATCCACTTTGTCCATTTGGGGTTTCGCGACGCGTAGGGCTCCTCGTCTTTGGGCTTGAAGACACCCACCACCTTGCCCTGTGCCGTCCGAGCGAAGTAGCTGCCCGAGCTGCCTTGTGTAATCAACAGCGGATGCACGTCCATCTCAATGGCCATGCGAACGCTTTCCACAATGTCGTCGAATTCGAGTTTGGTGAGGCGATCAGCGGGCACGTCGTAGTCGAAGGTGAGCGACTCTGCCGTTGCCGGGCGCACCCAGTCGGGCGCCTGGAAGACGGAGTGGTGGATCTCAAGCGGCTCGTCTTCTTCCGAGTCCTTGTGCTTCTTGATCTTGAACTTCTGCGCAATCTCGTCGGCCCACCGCTCAAATCGCGCATTGATGGCTTTGATGTCGACGCCAGAATTGGCACGTGGCCGCCGTGCGGAAGGCGTCTTTTTGTGGTTGGGTGAGTTCGCGCCGGAGCCGTTCATGCGCATGTTGGAATTCCGCTGTGGCTGTATCGGGGCGTATTGCGCGTTGGATAGGGGATTCTGGTGGTGGTCACCCTCAAAGTCGCTGCCAGAGTCGTCTTCCTCTTCCTCCTCGGCTTGGGCTATGCGGGCATAGCCCGAGGTCGGCGGCCGCTTTGATTTTGACATGGCGAAATGTGCAGAGTGCAAGAACAACGGTCGGGTGTGGTTTGCTGTTCGCGACGTCGTCGGTCGATGCCAGCGATTATGTGGAATGACGACGGAGCTTGCAGGGGGTTTCAGCCGCTACCTACCGTAGCGTCCGCCGTGGATCACATGTAAATTGGCCAGACCACCCCAGCCCATTTGATTCTAGATCAATCAAGCTTCTTACATGCTACGGGGTATCGAAAACTATATGCGGAACCAGGATGCTTAAAGATGCGCAAAGAACGGACAGCAATCGGCTCCACCCTCTAGAAGCTATCGTCAAGATCCATCTGCCGCTTTACTATGCTGGGGCTGTCCTCCTCCATACCACCCGTCGAATCCGTCACGTCGTGGCCGGCTGTCATGAGCAAATCATCCACGATGCGCTTGCTGGCTTCTCGAGCTGTTTTACATGTCAGTCTGCATCAAAGGTAGGGACATGGAGGGAACTCACCGGGCGTCTGCATCAGCTTGCTCTGTGGGATGTGGAACTGTATCGTCTTCGGAGGGCTGAAGTCAAGGTCGTCCTCGTCGTCGTCACTATCGTCGAATATCGTACCGCCGGTTCGATGGATGCTCATCGGTTGCTTGCCCTTTGCAGGTGTCTGCACACTTACGCCGGGGGTCCGCGGCGTCTTCATGGGCGAGAAGATTTCGGCGCGGAGTTGCGGCGCAGGCGAGGATGGCGGTGAAGAGTCAAAGTCGAGCAGTCGTGTAGCGGCACTCTTTGGTGTAGGCGCACCGCGCTGACCGGCGCGAGGAGTAAAGGCACCTGTGGGCTTGTATTTTCTCGGACTGATGAGCGGCGTGGCTTGTACACGGTATGTCTTGTCGAGGACACGATGGAGCAGTGGGTCGTTGTTGACGTATGACTGCTTCGTAGCTGTAGGCTGCATGAAGGGCGAGGATTCAAAGCCGCTCATGTCTGGAAGGGCTTGCGACCTGCCCGGTGTGACTGGTTCAAGCTTTGGCGTCTTGGTGCCACCAAGATTGGGCCTGAACTCAGACTTGAGCGCTTCGTAAGGTGAAGACATGCCAGCAAACTGAGGCTCTTCCTCGTACTCGCTCTCTCCTTCCTCTTCGAGATTCTTGCCCTTTGTGATTGAAGGCGGAGCTCGTGGTGTGCTGTGTCCGAGCGAAGGCGAGTCGAAAGCCATGGTTGATTCGGCGTCTTCTTGGGCAGACAAGGGCCGGGGTGGGGTCGTAGTCGTCCCTGTCACTGTATCCTCGTCGTCGGCCGTCTCGTCATATGTTTGTGATTGCTCCGTCTCCTCGTGCACCGCTGACTCGTCTTGGTCAGGGGCCTCGTAGCCAGAGAGCGACACGTTCGCGCTGGCCTCGAAAAACTGCTTCCAGAACTTGGAGCCTTCCCAGACAGCTTCCGAATGCTTTCCATACTGCTCGACTATCGGGAGGATGCCCGTGGTAACGATTCGGTGTGCCCGGCTGAAGTTTTGGTCAATTTCTGCGCGTGTTAGTCGTGATAGTGGGGGTGCAAAGGTGTATTTACCCTGCAGTGTGAGCGTAATGGACTGCTCCAGCTTCTCCAGCTCTTCCGTCAGCGACAGATTGCGCTGCGGCGCCATGCTCATTCGAGACATGGTGTGGTTCGCGTCGATGACTTTGTTTGCGCCGGTGTTGACAGACGCGCTTCGTCGAGCTCGGGACCAAGGCTCACGAGTGCGTGCTTGGCATCCCCGAAGTTCCCCGCACCTTCACCCAACCCTAGCTCTGGCTGCATCCCTTGCCTCCATCGCCAACCATGTTTCTCCCACACTCCCGCTCAACCAAACATGCGGAACCGTACCGCTCGACTCGTGTGAGCATCGAACCTGCACTAGGCTGACAAGCCGGACGACGTCATGTCCGGGCCTCTTAAACCCGATCAGGATGCGTAGGTTCGCGCCACGCGACCAACAGGATGCGACGAGAGGGGTTGTGCATACATTACGCTTGCTCCGCATGTCCGGGTATCCCATGACGGCTTCCCGGTACATTGGATGTGGAGATCTGGGGTAAAGTGTATAGCCATGGGGCTGCTGTGGTGGGAGCTTAATCGCTTCGACGCCCCCCAGGCACCGTTATTCATCTCGTCTTCTCGTCTCCCCTTCGAATTTGCACTGCTCCAGGAGAACAATCATCATGTCATTCCGTCTACCAGCAAGAACATTATGGCAAGCTGCCTCAAGACTCACGAGCATACCACGAGTGGCTTCCCAAACACCACGTTGGGCGCGCAGTTACGCAGTTACTTCGGACCAGAATCGGACAGCCATAGTGACAGGCTCTGCTCGTGGAATGTGAGAATCATAAACTTTATAGACATATGCGTTGATACTGACTACATCATGACAGCGGCAAGGCCATTGCTCTTCGACTAGCCAACGACGGATATGATGTCTGCATCAACGACATAGAAGCCAACAAATCTGAAGCCGACCAAGTTGTGAAACAAATACAAGACCTGGGGCGCAAGTCTCTCTCATACACTGCCGACGTATCGAACCTGAGCCAGGTCCAGGGCCTAGTGAAAGCCTCTGTTTCGGAGCTAGGGCCATTGAACACCATGGTAGCAAATGCCGGTATCGCCCAAGTCAAGGCACTGCTCGATCTTACAGAGCAGGATTTCAAGCACATGTTCGAAGTGAATGGTCAGTCTACCTTAGGTTTGCGTCGAGGATATCGAGTAACATGTCTCTAGTATTTGGCGTCTACAACTGCTATACTACCGCAGCGAAGCAGATGATCGAACAAGGCAGTGGTGGCAAGATCCTCGGCGCAGCATCAATCGTGGCATTCAAGCCCTTCGCCTTTTTGTCTCACTACAGCGCCTCAAAATGGGCCGTTCGTGGCCTTACTCAGGCCATGGCCATGGAGATGGCTGAGCACAAAATCACTGTCAATGCCTATGCGCCTGGTATCGTTGGCACCGCCATGTGGGATCTCATTGATGAGAAACTGGGTGAGAGGACAGGCGCGAAGAAGGGGGACACGATCAAGAAGTACACGAATGAGTTGATCGCATTAGGCCGAACAAGTGTGCCTGAGGACGTGAGTAGCACGGTCAGCTTCCTGTGTAGTAAGGACAGCGACTACATGACGGGGCAAACCATTGTCATTGATGGGGGTATCATCTTCACTTGAGCGTCTCGCCAGGTTACAACAGTCACTCTACTGTCTATTCACGTCATGTCTTTTCCTGCAAGTGGCGTCCATCGTGTGTTGTAATCCACCGCTAGTATATTCATTGTTCTGTTTAGCTATTCTGCCAGCACTTCATCACCAGCATCGACTTGAGGAGTTAGCTTTGAGACTGTATTTAGTGCGTCTGGTCTTTCGCTTGCTATGTGGATTGAGGATTGTTTGGTTGCGTCGTGTCTATGTTCGGCTTTCCTATGCTTTTCGAAATGGAATTGTTTATGTATAGCAAACTCGGTGTATCTGATTATTTATACTTGACCGCGGGCACCATGTCAACACCACAACTGAGAATCCGCAGATTCTCATCCATCATCCGATAACAAACCATGTCATCTATCAGTTTCATACACTGGTTTCGCTACCGAATAGAGCACAACTTGTCAAATAGCAGAAACGACAATAGAGAACTTTCAGTGCAGCCATCACCTCGTCGACATCGGAACGGCGATTCCCGGACTGATTCGTAGCGCACATCCGTTATATCGAGCAGAAGACTTGCGCGTTGGTGCAGAGACTTGGAAGAGATGGACTTGCTAAGGACCAAAATGGAACACCATCGGGCAACGCCAAAAGACAGGAGAACGTATAGCCAAGCAATGAGAAAGATCATTCAAACCATCATGAGTGAGATGGAGGATAGGGTGGAGAGGCGTGATACTGATCTCGCGCACATGCTGGAGTATACCTAGGTACATGTACTGCTTTCCTTTTGGAGCGTCAGGGTAGCAGAAGGCGTTCATCCTCTTCTACAACCATCGAGAGGCCTCGATTTTGAAAACACTTTTAGGAGATTGGGTGTAAGGAGCGACTGGTAGAAGAAACGTTGCCGCTTCCTAGCTATGGAAACGCACCGTAATTGTTGCGTATATGCCGTATATCCGATCTATTTTTCGACCGTTTTCCTTATGTTGTGTCTACCAGAATCTCGTTGAGATCTTTTCGCGGTGCCTTAGTGACAACGGTGTATCGTCGATTGATGAACTGGCAGTTGCATGCAGTCGTGAGAGTGAGAACGGCACCACCTACGTCTCGTTTGCATGATCTTTCACATGATACGCTATGTGCGTGTCCTATTTGCTTCAAACACCAATAACAAAGGGTAGTCGTTCGTCTACTACTTGTGAAGCAAACTCAGTACTGTTTTCATCTAACACGATTAATGATGAAGTGGTCTTGGAACATAAGTATAACTCTACCGAGACGTATATGACCTGTTTTATCGACACAACAACCCTCACATCTCGGACAGCTAACGTCTTAAAACTCTTTACAAAAATGGATTCTCATAAGACATCAAACAAAGCTGAGGAACAGTACCCTCCGGCACCATCCGTGGAGGTCGATGATACTGCAATCGAGAACGACAATCTCGCGGATCTTCGTCAAGAAACCATTGACGAATACTTGGCATACGAGCGAATGATGAACTTGAGTCTGAATAACGAGGAAGAAGGGTATGTAAACGATGACAGTCCCAACGATTCACAATCCACTACCGAAGGATATGAGCACGATGAGCGTCATGATCCACCACCACTTCCTTCAGCTCATATTCGTTCTGTCACGGTTGAGTTACCGGAGCGTCCACATGCTCCGCTTCAGTTTTGCGCAGTTCCCGTACCGCCCCCTCCAACCATCATCTTGCAAAATGTCCCGCACACCGCCCCAGCCATCTCACTGCCTGTGACTGAGGCTGAAGCTTGGTCTCGGTTCTTCGGCAGGGCTCCTAGAGATTTCACCCCACGTCGTCGACATTACGAGCAACCAGGACATGCCTCCACCAATGGCTACTTTGAGAACTTGAACCGGAGAGGCGCCGTGCCAGGTGGCTACTCCTACAGTCGCAGTGCTGGAGGCATGCCACGTGCTATCGACAGAGACCTGGCTCTTCGAGAGGAACCCATCGAGCTGTTCGAAATGTGGGCCGATGTTTTTGGCAGGAGTAGAAGGGTCGAGGAAGATGTGGCGACCTTGAGAGAAAGACTTCGCCTCCTGCATGAGTTTTACTATAGGCCATAGTGTATGAGGTCGGGATGGGTCCGTCGCAGCGTCCATTCGTTGCTTCGGTAATCTCCCAGGGACCTTTTTCCGATGTATTGCTGGCAGCCGTTCGCTCAATCGTTTGTATTTGTCCAACATTGACACGCCGTCATTCACTCATGTATTTGCTATGGAAATAGAAACACTCTTTATCTGCGTTCCATCATTAGCTTCACTAGTACATCATCGCTCGACGCAGAAAGTCTATTACGCGCCCACAATGTCTTATTACCAGAGATCCGGCGCATCACCATATTATCTTCCACTTGAAGCCCAGCCATACCAGCACCGATACAGACGGAGCATGTCCTCACGGGTGCCGGTGCACATTCCACACGACTGGGTGTATATGAGCGACAGTCTTCACAACGATATGCGAGCGATGTTGGAGGATATGAAGACAAGGAGGAAGCAGTGGCAAGAAGAAAGAGAGAAGATGCGTGAAGCGCGGCAGGGAAGTGATACCTGAGGATGTGAGACTGTCACGTGAGACAGTGTACTACGACGTCGGTGGTAGCTGTCAGGACCAATGTAAGATACTCCGTAGGACAGTTTAGAACCTTGACAACTGAGCCAAGTCTTCCATTTGACTTGAGGTGGAGTAAAGATTCAGTGATGCTTTGTAGCACGATCCAACTCAAGCAAATACTCTGTGTCTGTAACAGAGATGTAACGAAGGCGGGTTATTCATGCCGATGATGTAGTGGCAGTAGACGGTCATGCGCCGAAATCTCTGTATGTCGAAATGAAGTTTAATTGTTGACATCTAAACGTGCCAGATCACCCGAACGATGAGGCCGTGTCAAAAAGGTGGAATCTAGAAGACGTCATGGGAACGACGCAAGTGACGAATGAACCATCAGCATCGAATTTATAAGTGCAGACTGTTCCAGTCTTACCTCTTGAGGCTTTCTACATCGAAGAAGCATGCAGTACGAGTGTAGATCATGGCTGATAAAGACATGCCCCAACGAAACGCCGTTCAATCGATACGGCCTATGGTGTCGCGGAAACTGGCGATCCATGGCATACAGTACACCGTCGGCTGACGAACATAATCGAAAAAACTGCGACCAGCGTTGCTAGGGATTCTTACGGGTATTCGCAGGATATAGCGTAATTTGAATCAACAAGCATTGGATGTGTGCACCGTTCGTCTCCAGGGGCGGTAGGGATCGCGGGATCTCTTACTGTAGTGCCAGATTGATAGGAGAGCAGTCAAAGCAGGTATTCGAGATCGAACGCGACGTAATCAGATATGTTTCGGTTAGCATTGGCCAGCGGAGTATCAATCTCGATGACCCGGGGAAAAGTATGAGTGAGGCGAATGAGGCGAATAGGCGATGCGCGAGTGGTATTTGGAATCGTAAGTCGCGGACATTCCCTCCGTATGCCATAGACTAGCTTTCGTTTGGTCGCATCCGAGTCGCTTAGGCATACACTGTGGGACATCCGGCGGTGTAACACGGACGACAACGATGGTGTCAATACCCCACTCAAGTCCTGAGTAACAACCCGTCCGCACTTCGATTGTCCTAGTGATGTTTGTGTAAGTTACTCCCTAGTTTGCTAAGCATGTATCGACACGGTAATCTATCTTACTTGCCAGAAAGAAGGATGATTGTCATCTCGCAGGCACTTTCGAGTCTTTCAGGACAATGCACAAAACCAATAAGCCTATCGCA